>NC_092380.1:86781216-87090979 GCF_030028105.1 Mobula birostris | reverse complement strand
AAAAACATTCTTTATTTTATTCTGTAAGTGCAGTTACGAAGAAAGTACGGCAATACCTCTACTCCTAAGTAGTTTGTGAAGATTCGGTATGACATCTAAAACTTTGCAAGCTTCTGTAGATGTGTGGTGGAGAGAGCATTGACTAGCTGCATCACAGCCTGCTATGGAAACACCAATGTGCTCCCCACCATTGAGCACACTCACACGGAGTGCTGCCGCAGGCAAGCAGCATCAATCATCAGGGACCCCCACCACCCAGTACAGGCTCTCTTCTCGCTACCACTAACAGGATGACGATACAGGAGCCTCAGGACTCACATCACCAATTTCAGCAACAGTTATTACACATGGACTATCAGGCCCTTGAACCAAAGAGGGTAACTTCACTCAACTTCTCCTGGCCCATCATAGAAATGTTCCCACAATATTCCATTAGGGTTTTATCGAGTATACCCACAAGAAAATAAATCTCAGTGTTGTATTTGGTGACAAATATGTACTTTAATAATATGTTTACTTAGAATTTTGAACATTGACTGTCAGTTTCTTCCTGTCAAATGTTCAAAGAGCATTAGCGTCTTGTCTCAGTACTATTTCAAGTGCACAAGAATGGTCCAAAGAGTTATTAGACAGTCCTTTGGGATTGTCAATGACTTGCTTCCATCCAGTTCTACACGTTATGAGGGTATTGACAAGGCCACGATGGGAACTGCTGATTCTTCCTTTGGTGGGTCAGATGGTACATGATGGGGCAGTTGGTAAGTTGTAGAATATTCCTTGCACTATTTCACTAGGCTTCTCTGCTCTCCTGTCATAGTAACCCCAGGTGCTCAGAGCCTCCCCAGATGTTTTTTCACTGTTTTGAGCTACAATAACCCAGAGATTCCCACGAGAATGTTACACTTCTTCACGCAGATTTTGAAAACATTAATGATACATTTTCCTTGTGCTCCTGGTAATAGATTTCCATGATGGAACTCAGAGTCAGGCATTATTAACATTTCATTTCTGAAGATGTTTGCTTAGAAGAGGATATTTTTGTGTAGTCATGCTTGAAAGCAAGGCTTCTCATCCTCACCAACTCAGTCACTGAGGCATGGTCCTCTGACAACATGATCTACTGTACAACACCCCCCTACACACCAACAATGACCATGACCTGCTCAAGAAAACATAATCAACTTCTATAACTTAGTCATACTTGAGTAAAAGTAAATGTTCATGTTGAAAGTAGTTATGGTGAAAATCAACATCATTTTCACTGTGTCAGCACCACCTTTGACAATCTGAGGCAAAAAAGGAGATCGGGATGTCAGCCTCAACACTAAGCAGAAGGACTCCTGTTCTTCTATTCACTTTAATGACATAAACAGCCTACAGTTATGTTTTGTAGCTTCAGAAGTATGACTAAGGTATAGAAATCGATTATGAAGCCTGAACACACAAAAGTATCATCATGGAAATTGTAGGAGACTTATGACAGAGAAGGAGGCCCTTAGCCCAATTGGTTAGTCTTGGTTGAAAAGATAAGCTACCCAGTCTTTAGTAATGGCTCTTCAAGTATATATCAAAGATCTTTTCAAATGCACTGAGGGTTTCTGCCTTAAAGATTAAAGATTAGTTTTATTTGTCACATGTACATTGAAACGTGGGGACATACAGTGAAATGCGCTTTTTGCATCAGCAGATAACAGAGTCTGAGAATGAGCTGGGGGCAGCAAGCATCGCCAGGCTTCCAGCACCAATATAGTTTTCCCACAACTTACTAACCCTAGCCTGAATGTCTTCAAAATGTAGGCGGAAATCAGAAACATGGAGGAACATACACAGTCACAGAGAGAACGAGCAAACTCCTAATAGACAGTAACACAAGAAATTCTGCAGATGCTGGAATTCCAAAGCAAACACACAAAATGCTGGAGGAACTCAGCAGGTCAGGCAGCACTCATGGAAATGAATAAGCAGTTGACGTTTCAGACTGAAGCCCTTCTTTGACCTTACAGAGAATGGTGTATAAAACAAACAAAAAAAGACAAGTGAGCATAGTTCTGTGTATGAGAATGCCTTGTTAGTGGGAGAGGTCAGAGGAAAATGGAGAGACAGGTTCAAGGAAAAAGGTACTATTTCAGATAACTAGGTGTGGTAACAGTGATGTGCAGAAGTGTGTCTCTGAACACACAACTCATTGAACCTTGAAGTGGATGGGCTACAGCAGCAGAAGACCAGAAACATACGCTTATTTGTCATTTATTAGATACAGGAAGTACCTAATAAAATGGTCACTGAGTGTACATTCCCTTCTGGTTGTAATTTCCTAAATGCATTATTTCACTCTCTTCAGGATTTACTCCCATTTGCCATTTTTCTGCTTTACTAACCAGACCAGCTACTGTATATCTCACTCCAGTCTGAAGTTTTCCCCTTCATTGACAACCACAGAACCAATTTTTGCTACAATTAAGAGAGTTCAAGTGGAACAACACGCTGACCGACTTTCAGTCCATTCACTCTGAGTCAGGATGCCTCACCTACAATGTTTAACCTAGATGAGATAACATAGCACAGGCTAATTGAATCAGAAGTCTTGATATATACAGCAAAGTTTTTAACGATTTCAAGATTCAAGATTGTTTATCGCTATTCTTCAATACACGAGTGTAAAGGGGAATGAAGTGACTGTTACTCCAGATCTGATACAGCATAAGAAACACGATAACCATAGAGAACACATAAAATAAACACAATAAATATAAAAGCAATCCTTCAAAGCATAATGTACAAGTAAGTGTTATATATAAAGAACTTATTGTATGCACGTTTGTACATAAAGTGATGCTAGGTGACGTATATGTACTGGTAGTGGAGGGAAGAGGTGGAGTGGGTTAATTGGTGGAGGTGCTTATGGAGCAATTTATCTAACCTGGCAACTGGAAGCTTCACTGTGCCAGATATTGCAAGTATCTGTTAATAATACAGTATTAAATTAATTCCCTTCAATAATTCCAATAACTAGATTTAATTTGTTATCCAAAAATCTGTAAATCAGTAAACTGATAATTTCAAAAAATGTTTAATATTTGTGTGGTTCAGTTGTCAGGGAAAACACATCAAATGAAAATATTTGTAAAGTTCTTAATTTTAATTTCTTTTATTTTTTTCAGTCTGACCTTTCAACGAAGCTGTTAGTTTCCATCTGTCACATTATATTTTAAGGGAGGAGTATGGAGGGATAAAGCCTGGGTGCAAGTCAAGGGGATTAGGCCTGGACCAGATGGGCCAAAGGGCCTCTTTCAGTGCTGTAGAACTCAATAACCCTGAGAAACATCGAATCTACAGGCACCATAATCATCAACCCCATTGAAGCTCAGGGTGTATAAATACTCAGGTGTATCAGTTCATAAAATATCTTACATTACTTCAGGGAAATAGATGTCACAATGCATCAGAATGTGACATAACTGTTTACATCTGGGACCCACGAGCCAGACTGTAGACACATTCCCTGTAGCGACTGTCTAAGTTACTTATATCCACCTCTGACAGAAGGCATTCCAAAAGTAATAAATACTGGTAGGCTCAATCTAATTTCCAGTAAATATAAGACTAAAGAGAGAATAGAAGTGTAAATATAAGGTTAAAGTTTGCCATTAATTTCCTGAAGATCAGAAGTATCAAAATTTAACCAAGATTGATCTGGTAAAATTGCTTTTCTGCTCTATGCAGTAAAACGATGCCATGTTATCTTCTTTCAGAATAACAATTTATTTCTTTCTCCATATGTTGTAAGCAATTTGTTGTTGGACACCAGGTGATCTTCCAGTGCAATGTAACTCTTTCTCCACAATTTTCCGCATTCTCTTTTTATTTGTTCTCTTTCCTGTTTGTGCTTGCTTCTTTCTTTCCAGAGACTCTATGAAACACAATGAGAACGCTGATTCATTTTCCTGTTAAACATATATTCCAGATCCACTGCAAGTTTGTAATGTACCATAGTAAACAATCAATGTGTCAAGCAGCATCTGTGGGAGGAAAGGAATTGTCAGCATTTCCTTTCTTCCCAATGATGCTGTCTTCTCTTACTAACTCTTCCTTCAGTTAGTCCTGATGAAGGGTCTCGGCCTGAAACGTCGACTTTACCTCTTTCTAGAGATGCTGCCTGGCCTGCTGCGTTCACCAGCAACTTTGATGTGAGCTGCTTGAATTTTCAGCATCTGCAGAATTCCTCTTGTTATGCTGTTTGACCTGTTTTGTTCCTCCAACAGATTGGATGTTGCTTCAGCTTCCAGGGTCTGCTGTCTCTTTTGTCTGCACTGTACTGTAACTTGATGATTGTCAGCAAGAAGTCATTAACTCATTACCAGGCACACTTTTAAACCATCTGATGATAAGATGCAGGAGCAGCAGAAGGGCATTTGGGCCATTGAGTCTGCTCCACCATTTCATCATGGTTGGTCCATTTCCCTCAAAGAATCTATCAACCTCTGCCTTAAATATACCCAATGACTTGGTCTCACAACTGCCAGAGGCAATGAAATCCATAGGTTCTCCGCTCCCTGGTTAAAGAAGTTCTTATTCATATCCGTTCTAAACGTACATCTTTCTATTCTGAGGCCATGTCCTCTGGTCCTAGATTCTCCCACCATAGGAAACATCCTCTCCACATCCACTCGATTAGGCTTTTCAATATTCAAGAGGTTTCAATCAGATCTTCCCTCATTCTTCTGAATTCAGGTGAGTACAGGCCCAGAATCATCCATCAGTCCTCATATGGTAACCCTTTTATTCCTGGAATAATTTTGTGAAACTCTTCCAAACCCTCTCCAATGCAACACATCTTTTCTTAGATAGGAGGCCCAAAACTGCTTATAATACTCCGAGTAAGGCCTTACCAGTGCCTATAAAGCCTCAACATTACAACCTTGCTTTTCTATTCTAATCCTTACAAAAAAAAAATGCTAACATTGCATTTGCTGTCCTCACCACTGGCTCAACCTGAAAATTAACCTTTATGAAATCCTGCATGAGGACACCCAAGTTCCTTTGCACACTGGAATTTGCATTCTCTCGAATTTATTTTTTTGGAATTGACTTATGACATTACTTGCTCTCAGCACTCACATTAAACTGGTAGAGGGTGCACAGTGCAGGTGGAATCTTAGCAAGAACATACTGTGTTTACAGACACCCTCAATGTGGTGCATCAGGAATGCAGATGGGTCATTTTAACATATATTTGGATGGGTTTCAACCCTAAACAATTAGGTCACACAGTACAAGCATTGATAAATCTACAATAAGCAATCTCATCCAAAAAGGGTGAAGCAAAATAGATATGTTTTTGGCAGGCTGTTACATTCCATGGAGGCTTTTCTCTGAGGATGCAGGGTAAGTAGAAATACTGTCAAAGGTACTTGATGCTTCTGAAAAAAATACTCAATCAAAATACGTTATGCTTTCACCGGGATTGAGGGAAGGGAATATATCCCTATTGTCTAATACTAACAACCAAAACAGTTAATGTATTCCGCATTTTTTTTGCGGGAGGGAAGTAACTAATCAACAGTGACACACATGAAAATTGCTGGTGAACGCAATAGGCCAGGCAGCATCTTTAGGAAGAGGTACAGGCGACGTTTCAGGCCAAGAGCCTTCGTCAGGACTAACTGAAAGAAGAGATAGTAAGAGATTTGAAAGTGGGAGGGGGAAGGGGAGATCCAAATGATAAGAGAAGACAGGAGGGAGAGGGATGGAGCCAAGAGCTGGAAAGCTGATTGGCAAAAGGGATATGAAAGGATCATGGGATGGGAGGCCTAGGGAGAAAGAAAGGGGGAGGGGGGAATCCCAGAGGATGGGCAAGCCCTTCGTACCCCATCCATTATTTATTTATTATTATTTTGTTTTTCTCTCTCTCTCTTTTTCTCCCTCTGTTCCTCTCACTATACTCCTTGCCCATCCTCTGGAAGTCCCCCCTTTCTTTCTCCCTAGGCTTCCCATCCCATGATCCTCTCATATCCCTTTTGCCAATCAACTTTCCAGCTCTTAGCTTCCTCCCTCCCCCTCCTGTCTTCTCCTATCATTTTGGATCTCTCCCTCCCCCTCCCACTTTCAAATCTCTTACTAGCTCTTCTTTCAGTTAGTCCTGACGAAGGGTCTCAGCCTGAAACGTCGACTGTACCTCTTCCTAGAGATGCTGCCTGGCCTGCTGCGTTCACCAGCAATTTTTATGTGTGTTGCTTGAAATTCCAGCATCTGCAGGTTTCCTCGTGTTTGTGTTTTTAATCAGCAGTGATATTGTGCAGATTCCAGCTGTAGCCATCATTTGTGCTTTTTTTAACAATCTATTTAAAGCAATAATGGGAAAAGAAAAAGAAGTAAATGTAAGTATTTGAATAGACACGGATTGATTAAGGATAGTCAACATGGCTTTGTGTCTAACCAACCTTACAGAGGTTTTTAAGGAAGTTACCAGGAGAGTTGATGAAGGCAAGGTACTGGATGTTGTTTACGTGGACATTAGCATGGCTTTTGACAATGCCCCGTATGGGATGATGGTCAGAAGGTTCAAATTCAAAATGAGGTAGTAAATCATATTAAACATTGGCTTTGTGGAAAAAGCCAGAACGTGGTAGTAGATGGTTGTTTCTCTGACTGGAGGCCTGTGACTAGAGCTGTGCCACAGGAATCAGTGCTGGGTCTATTGTTGTTTGTCATCTTTGTCAACAATCTGGATGACAATGTGCTGAACTGGATCAGAAAATCTCGAGAGACAACAATATGGGAGTGGTGGGGTGTGTATAGTTGACAGTGAAGAAGACTATCAAAACTTGCAGCATCATCTGGACCAGGTGAAAAATGAGCTGAAGCATGGCAGGTGTGATTTAATGCGGATAAGTGTGAGCTGCTTCACTTTGGAAGGACCAGCCAGGGTAGGTCATACATGGTGTGCTGAAGAGCGTGGTAACCTGCCTCAGTGACTATTTCCCAGTGACAATTACATTCACAGCGATGAAGTATTTTGAGAGGCTGGTGTTGAAGCATATCAGCTCCTGCCTGAGTGGCACTTGGATCTGCTCTAATTTGCCTGCTAAAGCAATAGGTTTACAGCAGATGCCATCTCACTGGCTCTTCACATAGCCCTGGAACATAATTTGTGTTTTTTTTCCAACAATGTATTTAAAGCAATAATGGGAAAAGTAGAAAAAGTAAATGTAAGAATTTAGATAGACACAGATTGATTAGGGATAGTCAACATGGCTTTGTGCATGTTAAGTCGTGCCTAACCAGCAAAGATTCATACATTGGGATGCTCTTTATAGATTACAGCCTAGTATTTAATTACTATAATCTCCTCAAAGCTAATGAGTAAACTTCAAACAACACACACAAAATGCTGGAGGAACTCAGCAGGCCAGACAGCATCTATGAAAAAGAATACAGTCAACATTTTGGGCCGAGACCCTTCATCAGTACCTGCTGAGTTCTTCCAGCATTTTGTGTGTGTTGCTTGGATTTCCAGCATTTGCAGATTTTCTCTTATTTGTCAGTAAATTCTAAGACCTAGGCCTCAATACCCATTGTGCAATTGGATTCTGGATTTCCTCACTTGCACACCCCAGTCAGTTTGGATTGGCAAAAACATCTCCCCCCGCCCCCACAATCTCCATCAGCACAGGAGCACCACACGGACGTGTGCTTAGCTCCCGCTCTGCTCGGTTTACACCTATGACTGTGTGGCTAAGTACAGCTCCAACACCACATACAATTTTGCTGACACCACTGTTGTGGGTTGTAACTGAGATGGTCATGCATCAGCATATAAGAGAGCGATTGAAAATTTGGCTGAGTGATGGCACAACAACAACCTCTCAGTCAATGCCAATAAGACCAAGGAACTATTTGTAGACTTCAGGAGAGGGAAGCCAGAGGTCCATGAGCCAGTACTCATTGGAGGATCAGAGGTGGAGAGAGTCAGTAACTTTAATTTTCTGGGTGTTACTATCTCAGAGGACCTGTCCTGGTCCATTATATAAATATGATTGCAAAGAAAGCTCAACAGTGCCTCCACTTCTGGAGGAGTCTGTGGAGATTTGGCATGTCATCAAAACCTTGGCAAACTTCTACAGATGTGTGGTGGAAAGTGTGCTGACTGGCTGCATTACAGCCTGCTATAAGAACACCAATGCCTTAGAGTGGAAGGTTCTACAAAACATCATGGATTCAGCTCAGTACATCAAAGGTAAAACCCCCTCAACCAATGAGCGCATCTACATGAAACATTGCCGTAGAAAAGCAGCATCCATCATCAAAGATCCTCACCACCCAGGACATGCTCTTTTCTCGCTGCTGCCATCAGGTAGAAGGTACAGGTACCTCAGAATTTGCCCAACTAGGTCCAAAAACAGCTACTACCACTCAACTATTAGGCTCTTGAATAAAAGGGGATAACGACACGTTCTATTTCTGGTGTTTCCACAACCGATAGTCTCACTTTAAGGACTCTTTATCTTGTTATTTCATGCTTGTTATTTTATTTCTATTTATTTATATTTGTATTTGCACAGTTTGTTGTCCATTGATCCTGTTTACAGTTACTGTTGTATAGATTTCCTAAGTTTGCCCACCGGTAAAAGAATCTCAGAATTGTAGTTAGTGACATGTATGTACTCTGATAATAAAAGAACCTTGAATTTTTGAACTTTGAGCAGTATGGCACTGAGGAATGCATTAGAACAGAGGAATCTGGGAATGCAGATGTAAAATTCATTGAAAGTGGTGTCACAGATAGATAGGATTGTAAAGAAAGATTCTGGCACATTGGCCTTCATAAATCAGAATCAGAATCAGTTTTAATGTCACTGGCATATTTTATGAAATTCATTAACTTCACAGCAGCAGTATAATGAATTACACTGAGAATACAGAGAAAAAACAGAATAGCAGTAAGTATATATACATATATATAGATGTGTGTGTGTGTGTGTGTGTGTGTAATATATATATGTCTATTAAATAGTTATAATAAGTAGTTGAAAAAAACAAAAATTTTAAAAAAGCAGGAAGGTAGTGTTCATGAGTTCAATATCCATTTAGAAATCAGATGGCAGAGGGTAAGAAGCTGTTCCTGAATCATTGAGTGTGCCTTTAGGCTTCTGTACCTCCTTCTGAATGGTAACAATGTGAAGAGGGCATGTTCTAGGTGGTGGGGGCCCTTAATGATAGATGCTGCCTTCCTAAGGTACTGCTCCTTGAAGATATCTTGGATACTATGAGCTCCGGTACTCGCGATGGAGCTGGCAAAGTTTACAAGTTTCTGTAACTTACCTCGATCTTGTGCAAGTGGCTCCCAAATACCAGATGGTGATAGAGCCAGTCAAAATATTCTCCACAGGACACGTATGGAAGTTTTTGATTATTGTAGTTGACATACTAAATCTCCTCAAATTCCAAATCCAACAGGGCCATTGTTTTGCCTTCTCTATAGCTGCATCAATATGTTCCATCCAGGTTAGATCCACAGAGATATTGACACCCAGGAACTTGAAATCGCTCACACTTTCCACTTCCTATCCTTCCATGAGAATTGGTTTGTGTCCTGTTGATATTAAGTGTAAGGACCTTTTTGGTCTTGCTGATGTTAAGTGGAAGGTTGTTGCTGTGATACCACTTAACAGATTGGTATATCATAGCCATAGTCATACTTTATGAATCCCGGGGGAAATTGGTTTTTGTTACAGTTGCAACATAAATAATAAATAGTAATAAACCATAAATAGTTAAATAGTAAAAAGTAAATTATGCCAGGAAATAAGTCCAGGACCAGCCTATTGGCTCAAGGTGTCTGACCCTCCAAGGGAGCAGTTGTAAAGTTTGATGGCCACAGGCAGGAATGACCTCCTATGACACTCTGTGTTGCATCTCAGTGGAATGAGTCTCTGGCTGAATGAGTATCTTACTCCTGTATGCCTGTTTGTTACCATCTGAAATTCTGCCAACAATGGTTGTCTCATCAGCAAATTTATAGATGGCATTTGAGCTGTTCCTAGCCACACAGTCATGGGTGTAGAAAGAGTAGAGCAGTGGGCTAAGCACTAAAACCAGGAAGTTGGGATGTCTCGACCAACCGAACTCCAATCTATTCGAATACTGTGTAAATCCTGCCTCCATGCAATTAGCCATCAACAAAAAAAAAAACAGATTATACTCTGCATTCAATTATAAAGGAAATATATTTACAAATTTCAGTTTTATTGAACAGTTAATAGGCAAAAGAAAAGAAAAAATACAAAAGTGCCCATTATAGTTAACCCGGTTTAAATGTGCACATAAATTGGAGCTCATCTTGAAGTTGTCTGTAACTCACATGCTGGACTCACGGTCAGCGTGAAAGCGCACACTACCTTCCGAATGTCTTAAGCAAACAGGCTCCCCCATGGGAGTATTGGCCCTTGCTCCTTGAAGCCATTCATCTGCACCAAGCGCCCTGTGCAACAGGGACTGCATTCTCTACCATCTTCCCTTCTGTCTCTCCCAGCTCACACTAAAAAGATCTCAACCCATACCAGTGTCCATCACAAAACCTTTCTACCCAGCGTTCTTCAGAGCCTTCTCCCAATTCCACCATCCTGACTGGTTGACACAACATTCCTAAATTGATCAACATAGCTCCTTATCTTTAGCTCAAACCCAAGCATGCTAAAAGCAGAATAGACTGCTCTTACAGAACTGCTAAAATGAAATACCTACAGCATAGCAGTAAAAATCTTAACCAGAACATTACATGTAGACCTATTGGGGGGCGAAAGGCGAATTGCAGTGAGGCCAGGTCTTTGCTGATGCAGGAGTTGATTCTAGCCATGACCAACCTCTCAAAGCACTTCATCACCATAGATTTGAGTGCTACTAGACGATAATCATTAAGGCAACTCACTCTGCTCTTCTTAGGCACTGGTATAATACTTACATTTTGGAAGCAGGTGGGAACTTCTGACCATAGCAGTGAGAGATTGAAGATATCTTTGAATATGCCGGCCCTTTGGTTAGCACAGGTTTTCAGAGCCTTAACAGGTACTCCGCTGGGTCCTGCAACATTGCAAGGGTTCATCCTCTTGAAAGATAGCCTGAGACATCAGCCTCCAAGACAGAGGTCACAGGGTCACCGGATGCTGCAGGGATCCTTATAGCTCAAAGTGAGAATAAAAAGCATTGAGCAACACACATCAAAGTTGCTGGTGAACGCAGCCGGCCAGGCAGCATCTGTAGGAAGAGGAGCAGTCGACGTTTCAGGCTGAGACCCTTCCTGACGAGGGTCTCGGCCTGAAACGTCGACTGCACCTCTTCCTACAGATGCTGCCTGGCCGGCTGCATTCACCAGCAACTTTGATGTGTGTTGCTTGAATTTCCAGCATCTGCAGAATTCCTGTTGTTTGCGTTTAAATAAAAAGCATTGAGCTCATCTGGTGGTGAGGCATCGCTGCCATTCATAATGTTTGCTTTTGCTTTGTAGGAAGTAATGGTCTGCAACCCTACAAGAGTTGACATGTACCTGATGTTGCCTCCAGCCTCGCTTGGAATTGTTTCTTCACTCTTGAAATAACCATTTGCAAGTCAAATATGGTTTTCATGTACAGACCTAGGTCACCAGACATAAATGTCACAGATCTAGTCCTCAGTAGATTTTAAACCTCTTGGTTCATCTGCAGCTTTTGGTTTGGGAATATACAGTAAATTTTCGTCGGTACACGCTCATCCGCAAATCGATGTATTGAGTACAGGAGCTGGGATGTATTGTATAAGACGTTGGTGAGGCCCAGTTGAGAGTATTACGTTCAGTTTTGCTCACCTGTAAATAAGATCGAAGGAGCGCGGAGAAATTTTACAAGAACGTTGCTGGGACTTGAGAACCTGAGTTATAGGGAAAGATTGAATAGGTTAGGACATTATTCCTCAGAATGTAGTAGATTAAGGGTAGATTTGATAGAGGTATACAGGATTATGAGAGTTATACATAGGGTAAATGTAACCAGGCTTTTTCCACTGAGGTTGGGTAAGACTATGACAAGAGGGCGTTGGTTAAGGGTGAAAGGTGCAATATTTAAGGGGAACATCAGGGGGAGTTTCTTCACTAATAGGGTGATGAGAGTGCGGAATGAACTGCAAGAGAAATTTGGGATGGTATCTGGATGAGAAGGGTATGGGGGCTATGGTCCGGGTGCTGGTCAATGGGATGAAACAGATTAATGATTTGACACAGACTAAGTGGGCCAAAGAGCCTGTGTCTGTGCAGTAGTGTTCTACGACTCTATGACTTTAGTAAATGTTGTGGTAAATGAGAATGCAATAGTGTAGCCAAGTGTATCTAGATCACCAGAGTTCTGCTACGCTGGAACACAAAGAAAGAAATCCCGATTTACAACATCGAACTCTCACCAAACAGATAACTAGACAGTATCTTTCATCTTGACCCTTGAAAAACTGAAAAAAGGTGTTAATCTATATAAAAGATGGTTTCCTCATTATATTTATTGTATTTTTATTATTTTCTGTTGCTCATGTACGCCACACTGCCTTAGCTCACCACCATTGTAATCACCATGTCAGGTTTATAATAAAATCCAACTGTAAGGGTGCATGCAATGTACAAACTGTACTATTTTTATATTTCCTTTACCACCACAGGATGTTTGTATCCTCTCCCCTCTATCATTTTGGAGTACACAAATTGCACTTGCAGGAAGTTAAGTATTGCTCTACATCACATTTCATCCATACAATATCATCTATAACAAAGCTATAATCACTAAAAATTCACCTTCACTTATCCTGTTGAACTCATTTCCAGAAAGATTTGAAGGTCAAAATACGCATGGTCAACATTAACAGTTATATCTATTTATCATTGATGTTTGTAATGTGGTTGATGATAAGTATTAAGGGTAAACTCTCTCCCATGCAAGTACTGTCAATCTGGGCATAATTTTTCACAGCAGTGGTATAGGAACATGATGTAAAGGCTATGGGGCATTCACTTCCATCATTCAAACATGTGACATGACTGCACCTATACCATAAGGCATGACACAACAAGCCAATGTGGCTTGTTGGTTGTCGGTACAGGCAAGCTTCACTGTACAATGTGGACCATAATGTGTCAGTACAGTGTCTGAATTCACCTTTTCCTTTACCCTTTGGAAAGCCACCTCACACTGCTTTGTCCATTGCCATTTCATATTGATCTCTGGTAATGATCTCAAGGGATGGAGCACAGCAGGGATCTGTCATAGTAATTGACAATTCCTAAAAAGGACCATAACAGTGACGTGTCCTGTGACCTCAGGGCATCCATCACTGCTTGAATTTTCTCAGCACTCTTGTGTAAAACGTTTGCATCAATGGTGTGACCACAGTAGGTGAAGCTTGGTTTAAAGAATTCACGCATGTTGCATTATGATCTGAGCCCATAGTCTTATAATCTTTTTAACACTGCATTGAGATTTTGGAGTTGTTCTTTGTCATCCTTACCGGTAACAATGATGTTATCCACATAAGAACCTTGCAGCACCTGGTCCATAGCTTTCTGCCGGACTGCAGGTGCAGATAGTACTCCAGAAATATGCCTGTTATAGCGTTTCAGCCCTTAGTCAATGCTTATGGTGAGAAACACTTTGGATTCTTCTTCCATCTCTATCTGTAGTTAGGCCTCAGCTGTCCACTTTACTGAAGTGTTTTCTTCTCAGCAAAGGTATCCTCTACCCTGGGCAGAGAGTACTGATCTACTTTCAATACTGGGTTGGTGGTGATAGTAAAATCATCACAGATCCTGAGAGACCCATTCTTCTTTGCCATGGGACCACTGGTGTTGTCCATGGGCTCCACGCAACCTTGGAAAGAATTCCTTCAGCCTCCATGTGACCTAGCCCACTGGCTACTTTATTACAGCTGGTATAAGGAACCGGACAGGCATTGTAAAACTTGTGTGTGGCATTTTCTTTTAACACTATTTTACCTTTGATATATTAAAGTTTTCCAACACCATCCTTAAACACTGCTGTGGTGTCATCCAGTACCTTCTCAATTTGCTTACAGTTTATTCTTGTAGATGCAAATGGTGGATGGATCCCCAATCAAGGTGCAGTTGTCTCAGCCATGCACGACCCCACAATGCTGGCCGTCCTGTTTTTACCACATAGAAGCCCAATGTGGCTCCTTGGTTCTTATATTTCACGGTTGTGAATATTATTCCCATAAGAATTATCTTTACTCCAGTATAAATTCTTAGATATTTGCAGTCTTCGGTTCAGTTTATTTGAAATGCCATTCAAACTCATTTTGCGGAATGACTGAAGCAGCTGAGCCAGTGTCCAAATTCATTTTAATTAATTTGCTGTAAGCAATATTGCTTGTCTATTGTTAGCTTCCGCATTGTAAATCTCAAGGCTACTCAAACCTGTATCACTTTCCATCATTATTAGATTTTTCATCAACAGCATGCAGATTAAAGCTCTTTTCAAAACTGCAATTTGACTTTTTAACTTTTTCTCTTCCTTGTGCAATCCTTTATTTTTGTTTGACCGTCATGCTCTTTGTATGTGTCCTACTTTGTTGCACTTTCTGCAATTCTACCTTTAAATCTTCATTTTGCATGTGAGCCTCTGCCACTGTGGTAACACAATTCGTTCGGGCAAGCAGGTTTCTGTTTAGACATTGCTATTTTGTTGAGGCTCATGCTCATTCCTAACTGCACTGCCATTACATCTCTGGCCCTTGTTTCCACTGATACAGTGATCTCAACTGCTCTTTTGACTGTGAGTTGTCCTTCAGTTAGGAGCTGTTTTTTAAATGCCTTTTTGTAAGATTCCACAACGTAAACCATCATTAAGCCCGTTACTGAACTTACAATGCTCAGACAATTTCTTCAGTTTAACAAGTAATGTGAAAAGGACTCCTCTTCCTTTCGATTCTGCTTATGAAGCCTAAAGCATCTGCAATCAACAATGGTTTCAGTTCTAACTATTCCTGCATTACGTTCACAATTTCAGCAAAGTTCATCTTGACTGGTTTGGTTGGAGTAGACAAACTTCTAAGCAAACTGTATGCTTTTCTACTTATCGCGATCCATTAAACTAGCTCTCATTTCTACGGACTATCACAGTGTCTACTATAAGCCTACGGACTCTCACAGCTACCCGGACTATTCCTCTCCCCACCCTATCTCTTGCAAAAATGCCATCCACTTCTCGCAATTCCTCCGTTTCCGCCGCATCTGCTTGCAGGATGAGGCTTTTCATTCCAGGACGAAGGAGATGTCCTCCTTTTTTAAAGTAAGGAGCTTCCCTTCCCCCACCATCAACTCTGCTCTCAAACGCATCTCTCCCATTTCACGCACATCTGCTCTCACCCCATCCTCCCACCACCCCACTAGGAATAGGGTTCCCCTTCCTCACCTACCACTCCACCAGCCTCCAGGTCCAACATATAATTCTCCATAACTTCCACCACCTCCAACAGGATCCCACCACCAAGCTCATCTTTCCCTCCCCCGCCTTTCTGCAATCCACAGGTATCTCTCCCTATGTGACTCCCTTGTCTATTCGTCCACCCCATCCCTTTCCACCGATCTCCCTCCCAGTATTTATCCTTGTAAGCGGAACAAGTGCTACACATGCCCTTACACTTCCTTCCTCACCACCATTCAGGGCCCCAGACAGTCCTTCCAGGTGAGGCGACACTTCACTTGTGAGTTGGCTGGGGTGATATACTGCGTCTGGGGCTCCCGGTTCAGTTTTCTATATATTGGCGAGACCTGACACAAGCTGAGAGATCGTTTCGCTGAACACCTATGCTCTGTCCGCCAGAGAAAGCAGCATCTCCCAATGGCCACATATTTTAATTCCACGTCCCATTCCCATTCTGATATGTCTATCCACAGCCTCCACTACTGTCAAGATGAAGCCGCACTCAGGTTGGAGGAACAACACCTTATATTCCGTCTGGGTAGCCTCCAACCTGATGGCATGAACATTGACTTCTCTAACTTCCGTTAATGCCCCTCCTCCCCTTCATACCCCATCCCTTATTTGTTTGTTTGTTTGCTTATTTATTTATTTTTATTTTTTCCCCCTTTTTTCTCTCTCTCTTTTTTCTCCCTCTGTCCCTCTCACTACTTGCCTGCTCTCCATCCTCTGGGCTCCCCTCCCCCTTTCTTTCTCCCTCGGCCTCCGACCCATGATCCTCTCCCTTCTCCAGCCTTGTATCCCTTTTGCCAATCAACTTTCCAGCTCTTAGCCTCATCTCTCCCCCTCCTGTCTTCTCCTATCACAGGGGTCGGCAAACTTTTTGCCTCTGTGGGCCGGATCACGTATTAATGTGCAGACAGTGGGCCAAATAAATGCCATAAAAACTTGAAATATGGGAATTATCCAATTAAATACATCTAGTTATGTTTTGCTTCAAATTAATGAATAACGCATGCTGGAACATAATTTGTACTTAACCAAGGATGCCAATTTATTTCAATCAAGGCATCTTTTGAATCTATTAAAAGGACACAAAGAATCTTTAAACATAAAACATATGAACATGATACACTGAATGGTGGTAAATTAAGTATAATAAAAAAAATGCAAACAGTTAATAAATCAATGTGATGCTGTTTGTTGCTTGAAAGCTTCTCAATATTGAGTGTCAGATTTGTTGATACCAAGAGCAAGGCATTATCCAGATGGGCATCAGTCAATCTTGTTCTCAAATGGCTCTTGGTGTGCTTAATTTTTGAAAATAATTGCTCACACAGATCAGTGCAGCCAAACAATGATGCCATCTTTTTTGCATAGTCCACTGAGTTAGGATACTTCCCACTTGGATGAATATATTTTCTATAGAAGTCAAACACTGACACATCTTCAGAATGTAATTTCCAGCTCAATATGTCATCACACTGCATCTCAATTATTTCTATCTGAAAAATTTCTGATGCAGTGTCCACTTCCACATCAAATGGAGTAGCAAACAGCTTGAACTCATTTGCATGCAAGCAAAAATCAGCAAAACGAGATGAGAACTCTTTTCTCAATTCTTGGACCATATTCACAAAAATGCCTGGATCTTGTACTTTACTTTTTTGAAAAGTGGGAAAATGTGCACAATTTCCTTTTTGAAGCTGGTACTCCCACAATTGCAGCTTTCTTTCAAAGGCCGCAGTATGACCATACATCTCATGTATCAGCTGATTTTTTTCCTTGAAGTTGTCTTGAGACTTCGTAGCTGGCACAAGTATGTCCTTAATTTTCTCTGCCTTTTTTGGCAAAAGATGATGTTTGTTTTCTGAAACTAGCCTTTATTCGCTCAACTTCATCTTTCCTTGCTTGCGCAGTAAACTTGTTAAAATTTCCACTATGGCTGGTCTCGTAATGTCGCCTGATATTTGCCACCTTCTTCACAGCAGCATCTTCTAGGCAAATGAAACAAACTGGTTTCCCAGCTTGCTCGATGAAGAAGTAATCTATTGTTCAAGTGTCTTGGAAATTTCGGCACTCAGTGTCTAACTTCGTGTGTTTTGCATTCATTCCCATCAGAATTTTTTTCTTTGATTTTATTTTGAAACACGAGTTATTAAACAAGTATCATAGCACATGTAAGTATCTGGATATTTAGCGTGTATTTCTTGTTAAAACACAGTGACGCTGTTCCTGTTTACAAATTTGAATGATCCTCTCTGAAAACCTGCACATGCACAGAGAGTATCTAATACATATTAATAAGGTAGTCTGCCTTCCCGTCATTCGTTTATACCAGTTTTTGATTTGTAACAAAAGGAACCTGGGGTCAGCGCAGCAAGACACCATGCATGTTCATCAGTGTGGTCACGTGAAACACTCAGAATACGGAAAAATCACTCGCGGGCCGGATAAGCATAGTATCCCAATGTTTGTTCGCAGGCCGGTCAAAATACTATATTGTGGTCCAAATCTGGCCTGCGGTCCTTATGATGCCTACCCCTGTCCTATCATTTTGGATCTCCCTCTCCCTCTCCCACTTTCAAATCTCTTACTATCTCTTCTTTCAGTTAGTCCTGATGGAGGGTCTCGGCCCAAAATGTCGACTGTACATCTTCCTATAGATGCTGCCTGGCCTGCTGCATTCTCCAGCATTTTTTGGGTGTGTTGCTTGAATTTCCAGCATCTGCAGATTTCCTCATGTTTTCATTTCTCATGGGCATTTAAATACTGCTCAATTTGCTTAGTATACATGACTCAGTTATTTATTGTACAATCAAACACATCTATCTTTTCAATGTAGTCAACCATTTCTGATTTTTAAAAACATATTATTATTATCACCTGGTACCCGCTGTTTAGGAACCAATGAATTTCATCCACTTTCTGCTTTTTTTAAACTCGAACAGCTCGCTGCACTTCAACAGGTAGGTAATCATCTCAGGTTTGATTTAAAACTTTCTTATCACCACTGTTATATCTTGTAACTCCAAAACATAAAAATACTTGAAAGAAAACATAGAACTGGGAATAACATGTGCACTGTAGTTTCACTTTTGCTTTAGCAAGACCTGCACATATGACATGCTGTTGTGATGATATATACCATTCACGTACCTTTTACATATGACTGGTAATTAATTATTTTAATAAACATAGATTGCTGAATCAAAGAATATATTTTCAATATTACTCAATATTACTGAGATATTTAACAGATATACCATCAGTGGATAGTAAGTATTTGTTTTCATTTCCTGACTGACCTATATATTTCATTTGCAATCTTCATTAATCTCTTCGTCAGTCTTGATGATGTTAATCTGAATTCACTTTACAATTGAAGGCACCATATACTGCTGTTAGAATCAAAGGTGCATAATGTCATTTGCACAGGGGAAAATCACTCAATCCCTATCCATTTAAAAAGCAAAACAAAATCCTAAGAGTCAGATGGGAACCTGAGAATCAGTGATAAAGTAATTCGAAAGATCTGCGCAGGATTTTTGGTCTTAATGATTCTCATAAGGATTCTTTTCCAAGTGACTATATTCAGCACACTTTTGTTTAATTGTAACATCTTTCTTCAGCAACATGCACAGCTGCCCGTTGATGGCAACCAGTCAGTCCAGGAGTCCACATGGACTCTGAAATTTAAAAATACTATCTATAAATTGCTGCATGTTTGGCCTACTCAATATCCAGAATACAATATTTTTCATGCCTAGTTCTGCAGAGCAGGAATGATTTTGCATACAATGCATTTTTGAGCCAATTACTGTAATTACTCAGATTTTTCATTGCATCTTCTTAACCATATGCCTTGCGGGTTAGGTGAGAGGATTAGAGGGCAATTGTCACCATCTAAACAATTGCTGCCAATACTCCTTTGACACCATCTGGTGCAGTGTAGGGAGAGCTGGAAAGCTTGTGATTCTCTTTACTATCTCTTGTGGTCACATATATCACCTTTCCTTAGCTGACCATCATTTGCATCACCTGGATGAATGTGTTGTTGCTTAAATTCATGTAGAGTATGAGTCAATCTACAGATTACTCAGTATTCATTTCCACTAAAGCTGTGATATATTTAAGCCCCTTTCTTCCCAATCTCCACAGTTAAACTTAATTTCCAGGAAAATCAAAAAATAAGCATAAACTGAGGCTGTGGTTTAAAATCAAATGTCTATATTTGTGTATCGGTCTTCGAGATTTCCCTCAAATATATGAATAATTAACCATTAATCCTTTAGAAAATCCATGTGTGCAGTCTCTCATGAAAGCTAAATACTGTGCACAAAGGAATTGAAATTAAGAGAAATTGCAGACAGCATTTGTGAGGGGAGGTCACCTTTGTGCGGCTTTGTGTTAATGTGTCTGTTTCATGGTTCCAGAGACCCAGGTTCAGTTCTGACTGTGAGCGTTGTCAGTGCAGAGTCTGCATGCTGTACCTTTGACCTTGTAGCTTTCACATCTAGGGCTCTGGTCCAAAGACATACTGGTAAGTTAACTGGCTCTTATAACTTAGTACAGGTAAAATGGCAAAAGATTCTGATGGGCTTGTGAAAGGGAATGAATTACAAGGCTTCAGAGGGAACTGGAATGGGAGTGCTTTGCATGGACTCTGGAGTATGAAGGGCCTCCTTCTGTATTTAATTAGATACACACCATAAATCTTCTGAATCTGCTGCTAATTTTATGTCCTATGCATTGGCTGTTATCTGAGTGATATCAATCCTTGCCGAATGACAGTACCAATTAAGTGTAATTAAGAATGGTGGTACAGTAGGGCCACATCAAAATGAATCTGCACAGGATGATCATATTACATCCTTTCTGCTAGCATGTATGGTTTACTACATTTGAAATAATCCATAAATTATTTGACCATGTTGCCTTTGAACATTGTGATTTTTTATTGTAATTTTACACTGCATGTAAACCTCTTATCTCTTATTTTTCATATAATATGGATGAAGTTATTTAACATGTAATACACCAGACATTACAAGTTATTTGGCTTGTATTCTCCAATGTCAGGTATCAGAAATACGAACAATGTAATGAGATATTTAGCAGTTTTAGGAACCAGTTATGTTTCTCATACATAACTGTTATTAAAATAGATGCTGATGTATGCAATCTCACAAGTACAATCTGAATTATTTCAGTGCGTAAGCATTCCTATTCAAAACTCATGCCTTAAATTATATCAATAAGGTTTACAAAATTTTAAGTAGTTTTTCCTCTTTTTTGAATTGCCAATTACCAATGACATTATTAATAAGATAGATAACACATTCAACATTACTCTTTGAAAAAAGCATCAACCTGCTGGTCTCAAGTGCTTCTGAGACTCACGTTCCTGATCTTTTCCAATCATAGTGATAGTTCTGTATTCAGAAATCAAGACCTACAGTCCTCGAAGCATGTAGTGCTGTCTGGAATCTAGAATAATTTACTTCTTGAAAGGGACATACATCAGAAGATTTAACCAGTCTGGCTGTGCAAAAGGCATGATGTTTTAAAATGTTTTAAATTGCTCCTTTTTATTATTAAAGGAAATTGGGATCATTCATCATTCATAATGAAAATCAATAAAATTTACAGTGGGTGGCCAATTCAAATTTTGTACATTTTTAATCATGAAACATTCGAGAACTAGAGCAGCAAATTTAACTCCAAAAAGATTTTGTTATATAATACTTTCCCAAAAATCCATAAATCAGTAGACAGATTTGAATAGTTATTTTAATTGAAAATTTTTAATGAGCTTAAAAACCCAAGTTTACGTTCTTCTCCACACAAGGTGCTATGGCTTTGATTTAATGTGCATTAAGTACCTTCATCTCCAACAATCATTAAAAATATCACATGTTACTTCTGTGATAAGCATTGCATTTCAACAACAAAAATGCTTTATCAATAGCTGCAGTGACATGCACAGAATTCAATTGTTAATTGAATAGGGCGCAGTGCGTCATTGCCATGCTGTCTGCTCGTTGAAGTTAGGGCTTCCTGTCCTGCTATAGAATCATAGGGCAGAGAAACTGGCCTTCCAGCTCATTTGGTCCACACCAACCAAGATTCCCATCTATGCTATTCTCTTTCATCTGTATTTGGCCTCTAAACCCAAAACCCTCTGTTTATTAGTTGCACACATCAGTGGAACTACCATGTCATGACTACTAAGCTGGTCTGTACATTTGATGGAGAAGGACATTAATGCTGGGAGTCAGGAAGGAATGAAGTCAGTCCCGATGAAGGGTCTTGTCTCAGAACATCAACTCTTTACTCCCTTCCATAGACCTATCACAGGGTCCTTTGCGTTTCGAAAACGATTCGTCTCATGGTGTTGCGCAGTCGAGCAACCGATGTTCTGTTGGAATACCAATGAATTAGCTCTTGTTTCTGTCTCACATGTGAGTCTGTCATTCTTCTGTGACTGGATTCAGTCGTCTGTCAACGCCCCCGGTGTCTGCCTGCATAGAGTACATGTTCTCCCTTTGACCATACTCCAGTAACCTCTCTGTAATGTATTGTGTGAGTATTCGTAGCGTCAGAGTGCGTATGATGTCAGGATGTGGAGAAGTAAAAAATGGAAGTCTGGTGAATAAACGTGGTTGTTCGATCCACAGCGGTGTCCGAGTTACATCAATATTACATGGTGTCAGAAGAAATCGAGAAAAAAAAGGAAGAGAAGACACGTAAAAGATGTCACAGTTACAGCCACCATCAAGTTTAAGCCTACAAGGTAATCTTGCTGAGAACTGGAAAATATGGATCCAGAAGTTTGCACTGTTTTCCACTGCTAACGGCATAGCTGAAAAGACGGAGAAAGTGCAATATGCTATATTTCTGCATGTGGCGGGGGAAGAGGCAATAAAGGTTTGCAACACGTTTGTCTTCCAAGATGATGAGCAAAATAAAATTGAAGTGTTGAAGAAAAAGTTTCAAAATTACTGCGAACCGAGAAAAAACATACCGTACATCCGACACCGGTTTTTCACGAGGGCTCAAGGACCAACGGAGACCATAGACGCCTATGTAACAGATTTGAAGAACAAGGCAAAAAAACTGTGAGTTCGGACAACTGCATGACTCTTTAATACGTGACAGGATTGTATGCGGCATACCGGATAATCAAGTGAGAGGCAGGCTATTGAGAGAGGCAGATCTTACATTAGAAAAGGCGATTGATGTTTGCCGTGCCAGCGAGATCATGTCAAGGCAGGTTAAAGTTCTCAATGAAGAGATTGAAGTACATAAATTAAACACTGTGAAAATTGACAAGAGTAGGACAAAGCCACCTCCACAGGATGATCAAAAGGAAGTTAACTGCAACAGATGTGGTTGTAAACATGGATACAGAAAATGTCCAGCCTTTGGTCAGACATGCAAGTTATGCCAGAAGAGAAATCACTTTGCAAAGATGTGCAAATCGAAGGAGCACGCAAGGAAAATGCATGCTGTGGAACAGTGACATGTTCATTGGCACAGTTGAAGTGGAACAGGAGGTATGCATCAAGAATATTGACAATGCAGAGATGGGGGATGAAGATGATTGGACTCACAATCTGATAATAAACAGGAGGAAAGTGACATTTAAGCTTGACACTGGGGCAAAGTGCAACATAATGTCAGCAGAAACATTCAACTCACTGGACATCAGAGGAAGACTGAGAAAATCCACCTGCAAGCTTGTTGCATTTTGCGGCCACAAGACGGCGCCACTGGGCGAAAAAGCACTCACCTGTCTATACAAAGGTCAAAAATACAAAATTGAGTTTGAAATAGTACAGCAACATGTTTCAGCAATACCGGGCAAAGCAACATGCACAAAGCTAGGCCTGGTAAAGCGAATCTATGGTGTTGAAAAAGAAAATGACATTCTCAAAGACCTTGATGACTTGTTTTCTGGATTAGGATGTTTACCAGGGAAACACCATATCAAGATTGATCCAACTATTGCACCAGTTGTGCATGCCCCAAGAAAGACTCCAGTAGCTCTCAGGGATCGAGTAGTGGAGGAGCCACACAAAATGGAACAGATGGGAGTCATAACAAGACAAATAGAACCGACCGACTGCATGGATAGTATAGTGACAGTGGTCACAGAAAAAAGACGAGGATTTGCATGGATCCACAAGATCTCAACCAGGTCATCAAAAGAGAGCAATATCCGCTGCTCATGGTTGAAGAGGTTGTCTCCCGCATGCCTAATGCAAAATACTTTCCAGTATTAGAGGCAAATCAAGGTTTCTGACAGATCAAGCTGGATGAAGAAAGTTCCAAATTATGCACTTTCAACACGCCCATAGGGAGATATCGTTTCCTGCGTCTACCCTCGGGATTTCTTCTGCATCAGAGGTATTCCAGAGATCCGTGGCACAAATGATTGAAGGCCTGGACGGGGTGGTCAACATCACTGATGATTTGCCGATATGGGGTGAAACAATTGAGGGATGTGATCAGAGACTGAGGAAGCTCCTGGAGAGAGCATGTGAGTACAACCTAAAACTGAACAAAAGTAAATGTAAGATCAGAACTACAGAGATCAAATACATGGGTCATGTACTCAGTGCTGATGGGCTAAAACCAGATGATGAAAAGGTCCGAGCTGTGGTACAGCTACCACCACCCGAAGACAAGCAAGAACTATTGAGGTTCATGGGCATGATACAGTATCTTGCCAATTCATTCCCGACTTATCAGAGTCAGCACTCCACTCCGAAAGCTACTAGAGAGCAACACTGAATGGCATTGGGAAGACAAACAAAAGAAAAGTTTTGACACATTGAAGCAGTTGGTTACCAATGCACCAGTACTCAAGTTCTATGATGTCAATAAACCGGTGACGATGTCTGTGGATGCCAGTTCGGAGGGAATAGGAGCTGTTATACTGTAGGATGGGAGGCCTGTGGCGAATGGATCACGAGCACTTATGGACTGTCAACGCCGAGTGCTCAAATCAAGAAGGAATTATTCGCCATAGTTTATGGGTGTGAGAAGTTCCACCAATATGTACATGGCAAAGAAATCCAGGTTGAGAGCGATCACAAACCACTTGAAAGCATCTTCAAAAAACCACTTCACCAGGCTCCTATGAGGCTGCAAAGGGTGCTTCTCAGGCTACAGAGGTACACTCTCACAGTCACCTATAAGCCAGGAAAAGAACTGTACATCGCTGATGCTTTGAGCCGTGCTTACCTCAAAGAGCAAAAGGAAGAGTTGCTAGGAAGAGAGCTGGAGGTCAACTGGGTTACACCTCAGCTACCCATCTCTGAGGAGAAGTTGAACATGTTCAGAAAAGTGACTACAGATGATCCTGAAATGCAAATGCTAAGAGACATTACAATGAATGGATGGCCAACAGAAAGAAAAGATGTTCCAAAGGAAATGCAGAAATACTGGACATTTAAAGAAGAAATCAGCTATGCATCAGAACTAATGTTCAAAACGGCAAAACTCATCGTACCAAACCAAATGCGACAGGAAATGCTCAACAGAATTCATGAGTCACACCTGGGGATAGTGAAATGTAAAGAAAGAGCAAGGGACATCCTCTATTGGCCAGGCATGTCAACTCAGATAGAGGACATTGTGTCTCAGTGTGCTGTCTGTAATGAAAACAAAAACAGCAATCCAAGAGAGCCTCTGCTTCCCCACCCACTACCAGGAAGACCATGGGAGAAGATTGGCACAGATCTCTTTAACTGCAATGGTGCAGAATATCTGCTTTGTGTGGACTACTATTCAAAATATCTGGAGATCACCAAGTTAAGTGACACGTCCAGTTGAGGTGTTATTACCGCAATGAAGTCGACATTCGCAAGACATGGTATTCCAGATATTGTCGTTAGTGACAATGGTCCACAATATGCCAGTGGTGAGTTCAGAGGGTTCTCAGAAAGCTGGGAACTTCAACATGTTACTTTCAGACCAGGGCATGCTCAGTCTAATGGACAAGGAGAGAGAACTGCACAAACTGTCAAGAACATGCTCAAGAAGGCACATAGCAGCAACAGTGACCCTTACATTGCTCTGCTTGAATACCGCAACACACCGATTGAGGGTGTGGGGTTCTCTCCTGCGCAGCTGTTGATGGGACGTTGTCTGAGGTCCAAACTGCCAACATCCACAACTCTACTGACTCCTGAAGGTAATGCTCAAGTACATGACAAGCAAATAAAGCAAAAGAGCGACTATGACAGACATACAAGACAGTTGCCAGATCTGCATACAGGTGAAAATATCAGAATACAGAGAGGGGACACTTGGCAACCGGCCGTGGTTGTGAACAGACATCAGCAACCAAGATCCTTCATAGTTCGCATGCCGGATGGAAGAGTCTACAGGAGGAACAGGAAGCATCTGCTGAAGACAGGCGAGAGGGAGTTTCCACGTACAGATGCACAGGACATTTCCACAGATACAGACATGGAAACAAACGACACCAAGAGTGACGTAGACCGCAAAGACACAGAGGTCACTGGAGAGACTGACACTGATGAAGGTCAAGCACAGTCACAGTTGTATCACACACAGTCTGGGAGACAAGTCAAACTTCCAGCTAGACACAGAGACTAGACATACATACAGTCTCACACAGTTTCAGGCAAAGTCACACATGTTATAAATTCCAAGGTGTGAAATAAAATGTAAAAGAAAATACACTGCTGTTAGTATTGCAAGATACAATGCAGAATGCAGTACAAGAAGGCAAGATTTTTTTAGTTTATGTCATGGTTGTTGCACTGTAAGAGGGGCATACCAAGAGGCATTGTTTTGGTAATTCACAGTGTTGTAAAAAGAAAAAAAAATCTTGAGAAGGGGGATGTAATGTATTATGTGAGTATTTGTAGTGTCAGAGTGCGTATGATGTCAGGACGTGGACAAGTAAAAAATGGAAGTCTGGTGAATAAGCATGATTGTTCAATCTACATCGGTGTCTGAGTCACATCAATATTACACTCTCACATCCCAAAGGTGCGCTGGCTGGTAAGTAGATTGGACGCTATTTTCTGTCATGCACCATATACGAGAAGTTGTGTGTATAAGTTTTTGTATCCTATTTCTTTATATTATTTACCCATAGTAACCGCAATCAGTTCCAAGGGTCACCCAGGGGGCACTGACACACAGCAATAATAGGCATCTGTTAGTCTCGTGAGACCATGGATTTGCGCCTTGGCTGAAACTAGGGCCGATACAGCTTGGCACCAGTGTCGTCGCAGAGCAATGTGTGGTTAAGTGCCTTGCTCAAGGACACAACACACTGCCTCAGTTGAGGCTTGAACTCACGACCTTCAGATCACTAGACCGACACCTTAACCAAACAACAGGAATTCTGCAGATGCTGGAAATTCAAGCAACACACATAAAAGTTGCTGGTGAACACAGCAGGCCAGGCAGCATCTGTAGGAAGAGGTGCAGTCGACGTTTCAGGCCGAGACCCTTCATCAGGACTAACTGAAGGAAGAGTGAGTAAGGGATTTGAAAGTTGGAGGAGGAGGGGGGGATCCAAAATGATAGGAGAAGACAGGAGGGGGAGGGATAGAGCCAAGAGCTGGACAGGTGATTGGCAAAAGGGATACGAGAGGATCATGGGACAGGAGGTCTGGGAAGAAAGACAAGGGAGGGGGGGACCCAGAGGATGGGCAAGGGGTATATTCAGAGGGACAGAGGGAGAAAAAGGAGAGTGAGAGAAAGAATGTGTGTATAAAAATAAGTAACAAATGGGGTACGAGGGGGAGGTGGGGCATTAGCGGAAGTTAGAGAAGTCGATGTTCATGCCATCAGGTGGGAGGCTACCCAGACGGAATATAAGGTGTTGTTCCTCCAACCTGAGTGTGGCTTCATCTTTACAGTAGAGGAGGCCGTGGATAGACATGTCAGAATGGGAATGGGATGTGGAATTAAAATGTGTGGCCACTGGGAGATCCTGCTTTCTCTGGTGGACAGAGCGTAGGTGTTCAGCAAAGCAGTCTCCCAGTCTGCGTCGGGTCTCGCCAATATATAAAAGGCTACATCGGGAGCACCGGACGCAGTATATCACCCCAGTCGACTCACAGGTGAAGAGTCGCCTCACCTGGAAGGACTGTTTGGGGCCCTGAATGGTGGTAAGGGAGGAAGTGTAAGGGCATGTGTAGCACTTGTTCCGCTTACACGGATAAGTGCCAGGAGGGAGATCAGTGGGGAGGGATGGGGGGGACGAATGGACAAAGGAGTCGCGTAGGGAGCGATCCCTGCGGAATGCAGAGAGAGGGGGGGAGGGAAAGATGTGCTTAGTGGTGGGATCCCGTTGGAGGTGGCGGAAGTTACGGAGAATAATATGTTGGACCCGGAGGCTGGTGGGGTGGTAGGTGAGGACCAGGGGAACCCTATTCCTAGTGGGGTGGCAGGAGGATGGAGTGAGAGCAGATGTACATGAAATGGGGGAGATGCGTTTAAGAGCAGAGTTGATAGTGGAGGAAGGGAAGCCCCTTTCTTTAAAGAAGGAAGACATCGCCCTCGTCCTAGAATGAAAACCCTCATCCTGAGAGCAGATGCGGCGGAGACGGAGGAATTGCGAGAAGGGGATGGCGTTTTTGCAAGAGACAGGGTGAGAAGAGGAATAGCCCAGATAGCTGTGAGAGTCAGTATGCTTATAGTAGACATCAGTGGATAAGCTGTCTCCAGAGACAGAGACAGAAAGATCTAGAAAGGGGAAGGAGGTGTCGGAAATGGACCAGGTAAACTTGAGGGCAGGGTGAAAGTTGGAGGCAAAGTTAATAAAGTCAACGAGCTCTGCATGCGTGCAGGAAGCAGCGCCAATGCAGTCGTCGATGTAGCGAAGGAAAAGTGGGGGACAGATACCAGAATAGGCACGGAACATAGATTGTTCCACAAAGCCAACAAAAAGCCAGGCATAGCTAGGACCCATACGGGTGCCCATAGCTACACCTTTAGTTTGGAGGAAGTGGGAGGAGCCAAAGGAGAAATTATTAAGAGTAAGGACTAATTCCGCTAGACGGAGCAGAGTGGTGGTAGAGGGGAACTGATTAGGTCTGGAATCCAAAAAGAAGGGTAGAGCTTTGAGACCTTCCTGATGGGGGATGGAAGTATATAGGGACTGGATATCCATGGTGAAAATAAAGCGGTGGGGGCCAGGGAACTTAAAATCATCGAAAAGTTTAAGAGCGTGAGAAGTGTCACGAACATAGGTAGGAAGGGATTGAACAAGGGGGGATAAAACCGTGTCGAGGTAACCTTAACCACTTGGCCATGCACCAACACAAGAATAACATCTGGGATTTCAGAAAGATGACTTCAGTTTCAAGTATTGAATATCAAGAAGAAAAGCTTAACTAAAGAGTGATACTAAAGAATAAAGGGGAAGCCAATAATCAGAAAGTGATTATCTGAAGGAAACATCAGAAAAGCCAGGGTCTACCTTTTCCCTTGAATTCATCTTATACCCTGAAGGAAAGTCAGTATTCACTGAAATATCTGAACACATCTAGTCAATTGACAAAGAATCATTGGTTGACTGCCCAGAATTGGCTCATGTAGGAATTGTCTCTTTAACTCACAGCAAGCTTTCTTTTGCCAGAAATGGTCTACTTATTGATTCAAGGCCCATAGCAACTTCACCACACATGCACATGTCAGTATTCTACCAACAACGTCAGAAATTTGTTGTCTGCTGATTGGCATCAATGGTGCTCACACAGTTGTCTCTGTGTGTTCAAACACCATATCACAATTCCACACTACATGCTGCAGAAATGTTGAACATGTTTTATGACTGATTTTCAGCTTCCAGTCTGAAAAACTAATGGTAGACAATAGAATTTCGAGCAACACATTACAAATTTAACATTTACAGCCGTCAACTCAAATTATGACATAAATTCTATGTTAGAGAAGAGAAAAAGATAAGAAGTTGGATATGAGTGAGTGCAACAAGGGCAGATGACAAGGATAGCACAGGTGCTTATCTAATCTCTGACAGATGACATTCGGATCACAAAATGGCATTCATAGCATCCAAAACTATTAAACCCAGGTTTCAACCTGTAATAATCCAATGTTTTTGGACAATAGAGCACAGAAGTGTAAAATGAGGCAGAACTTAATATTGAGGCATTATTAAAGTGCTGGCATCCTTACATCCAAACAGATTGTATGATACATCAAACATCTAGTTTAATTCCCAGCCACTGGCTAACAACCAAGCTTGTCTTGTTCCATGTTTACTTTCAGGCCCCATGAGATCTGTTATTAAGGTTCTGCTCTCATAATGTCCTTCCTCGCTGCAGAAGGGTAATGGGGTCTCCAAGGTAATCAGAGAACTTTTTGGTAACTGACAACACAGAGGAATAAAGCAACCAATTAATCAAATATTAAAATAAAAGTTACAGCATTTGTTCAGTATTGACATTCACATTTTACAGTGACAGTGTACATTGTTATTTGCAGAGCACAAGATTTATTGATGATGTGTGTGTGAAAATAAAACTGTAAATTTTTTAACATGATTTTATAAGGTCATCTTTAAATCATATTGAAAGATCACAAATGGAACAAAAAACCTCCCCGATAATGGTCAGTCTCCACTTAACTACATGCAATTGATTGTATTAAAACTCTTAATAAATTTAATAATGCTTGAGAGGAATGTGATGTGCTGATGCACTGAAGAATATCTGAAGACTGCTTTGCGTAATTGAGGGGGATACTTGTGACAGTTTTTCCACGCAGCAGCAGGCAGTCTGAATTATAAGTAATAGTATAGAATTTGGCCAACACCATGGAAGGAGAGTCTGAGAAAGCATGGTGCAAGCTTAACTCTTGATAGCCTAGTGCATTGCAGGCAACACAATCTTGCACATCCTCTTACCTGAGCTTGACATGAGAAGACATGGTCCATATTATGGGAAGCATTTTGAGGCTTTGGAGAGGGTACAGAAGATTTTCACCAGGTTGCTGCCTGGATTAGAGGGCATGTGGTGTAACGAGAGATTGGATAAACTTGAGTTGATTATCTGTTTCGATGGATGCTGAGGGAAGATCTGATAGAGGTTTGTTAGATTATGAGAGGCATAGATAAAGCAGACAGACAGTATCTATATGCGTCAGAGAGTGACTAATAGCAGAAGCCATGCATTTAAGGTGAGAAGGAGGTAAGTGAGAAAGGAGAAGCAAGAAGCAAGTTTTTTACATAGAGAGATGGGGGAGCCTGTAATATGCTGCCTGGTGTGGTTGCAGAGGCAGATACATTAAGGACTTTTCAGAGGTCTTTAGATTGGTGCAGGAATGTGAGGAAAATAGAGGGATGTGACCATTGTGTAGGCATAAGAGATTAGTTTAGTTTGGCATTTGATTACGAATTTATTTAGATTGGCACAATATTGTGGGGTGACGGGCTTGATCCTGTGCTGTACTGTACTATGTTCCATGACTTTGGTCACCTAAAATGACAACTTTGGATATTCTTTGCTCAGCTCCGCATATCTGTTCACTTATGATCACAGTCAGTGGGGACTCAACCTTAAAATTCAAGAGCTGTACCACAGTCAGCAGTGACACCAACTCAACAACCACAGTTCATATAATATTATCCATTCACAATGGCATATCACCCAATAGTTTGACTGAGGAACTGTTGGTAATAGTCAAAACCAAGGAAATTAAGGACAAGAGCTCATACTACCTCTTATGAAAGAAACAACTTTGGCCATCATAGGACAGGTATCACTGAGATCAGGAGTAAAGACCTGACTGAAGTAGATGATGCTGTGATATTTACAATACATGCTATAAACTAGATTTGATGGAGGTATAAATGTTCATAAGTCTGTTTCCAGAAAAAAAAAGTTCTGGAATGTTGCACTGGTGCAGTATGGATGCATTGCAAGAGCTCCCAGACTATGTATTATAGTTTAGTGATTAGATTACTGGCTAATGATCATTCTTCTGATCCAGAAAGTCAAATTTAAGTCCATTCAAAGAGTTACAAAATTTACTTAAAGTTAACAAAGGAAATCTAGAGTAAAACATACTGTAAGTATCACTGATAATGACAATGAAATTACAGGATTTTTGTATATTTATTTAGTTCGCCAGTGCCATGAAATGAAACATGCTTTCTTACCTGCTCTGAACCAGATCTGAACCCAGGTCGAGATTAATGTGGTTGATACTAAGAATATGAGTTGTAGAGTCCCTGAAAGTGAGTCCATAGGTTGTGTTCAGCAATCAGTTCAGTAATTATCTACACTGGTTCAAGAGCCTGATGGTTGAAGTGTAACAATCATTCCCAAACTTGGTAGTGCAGGACCTAAATTTCATGTACCTACTTCCTGATGGCAGCAGTGAGAAGAGAGCGCAGTCCAGATGGCCAGGGTCCTTGATAGTGGATGCCAATTTCTCGTGGCAGTGCTCCTTGTAGATGTGCCCAATGCTGGAGAGGGCTCTTCCTGTGCTGGACTTATTTTCAGGATTCAAGGTTCAAGATTGTTTAATGTCATTTTCAGTACACAGCTGTGAAGGAAAGCAAAATAATTGTTCCTCCGGATCCGTCCGATGCAGCACAGAAAAATAAAAACAGTAAAATAAAGAACACAGTAAAAAAAAACAAAGTGTAAATACATAGATTGATTGTATGTCGATAAAGTGATGCTAGGCACAGGAAAGTACTGGTGGTTGGGGGCATGGAAGAGTGGGTTACTGCATGGAGGAGTTGATCAACCTTACATCTTGGGGAAGGAAGTCCCTGTTTTTGAGTCTGGTAGTCCTGGTGTGTATGCTACGTAGCCTGCATACACGGACAAACAGCTCATGAGCAGGATGAGTGGGATTCTGGGCTGGTGCTGGTGATGCGATGGAAAAATAATTGAGAGCTAGAGAATCTTTGTGGGTCTTTTAATTCCAGGTGCATACTAGGAGGTAAATACTTTATATGGACGTGAGAATTTCCTGATTGCACTGGAGGCATTCACCTGCAATATATCTTCATACAATTGCTTCTGGTGATAGTGGGTATACAGCTGAAGAGATGAATGTCAGTAGATGAGGAAGCCTACGTTATAGCTAGTTCTGGGCAGGAATTCATCTTTAATCTTTGCTTATTTATTGAATGCAACAAACTGTTGCAATTGAAAGGGAAATAGGCAAAAATATTGAAGCCCGTTACAAGTTTCACACCCACTGGTAATATATTCACTACTTCTAGTATGGCAGGTGTCTCTGACAAACTCAGTGAAAGGAAGCATTGTTTTTTCAACCTCCGTTTATAAACCACGTGACAAGAGTTATACTTCCTTCTACCTCCCCTCCAAACCCTTTCATCTGCAAGGATGTCTTTTTCCCACCCAGTTCTGTTGGTTCTGAGATTCAGTGATGAGCACAATGTGGGAACAGGAGATACTGCCATGCGTGTGACAGAAAGTGGGGTGATATTCACTGGAAGCTGCATGCTTCTAATTGAGACACAATCAAGGGTCAGGGGCTTTCATGAGTCATTGAAGATGTTACCCTTTTCAAGAATCTCCTTGAATTGTTCTTTCTGTTCTTCTGAAAAGAAATGTGCATAACGAAGCGCCCAATAGAGTGCTTCTCTAGTATCAGGCAAACAGACCATTTTGTCCATTGATCAGTACCACTTGAATGCAGTTGTACACTTACCAATGAATATGGAGTATTTTGCAAAAATAAAGTTGGTGGCACCTTTTCAGTGTATTCTCAAGAACATTTATTTTGCTGCTATGGATAAAGATCATCTCCCTTTACTGGTGTGAAACCTTTCTTACATAACTCAACTGCAATTTTCTTAGTTTGAAACTCTCCATGCTCGATGAAAAGAGAAAACCAGTGTTTGCACATGCATAGAGCCAAATATCTTCAATAGAGAACTAAGAAAGAAACTGTAATTAATTTTATTCTGGTGGGGCAAAGTTTAAATACTTAACTGCATTGTCGCTATTTAAAATAAATCTCATATTGTATATAGTGACATGTATGTACTCTGATAATAACATTTACTTTGAACTTTGAATTAAATTTTACCTCTGGTCTTTTTCTTAGGTTTCCAAAACTCATGCTGCACAAATTAAACATAAAACAGTAAAAGTCAATTTAAGAAGACCTCATTAACGTTTCCTCAGGACCTTAGTTAAACAATAAAGTAACTACCAACCTGTCTGCACTGACTGAAGTTTTATTTTGAGGAGTGGGGTCTTGCACTGCTGGAATGCAATCTGAAGTGAAATTTTACACTTCTCATAGTCTAGGTGGTATAATGATATATAAAAGAAGCTGCAGTCTGACATCTGCAAAATTCCTCTATCAAACCCAAAAAGTGTGTTGAATTTGTATTGTGGGCACAAGTCAAGTCAAGTTTATTGTCATTTAACTATATACATGCATATAATGTATATAACCATATAACATATATAGAAACGAGACAATGTTTTTCCGAACCAGGGCGTAGAGCACAGTATTACACATAGCACATGATAACTTATGAAGTTAAGGATAAAATCTACAGATGAATCATAAGTAACTAACAAATTAAAGTAGATGAACATTAAATATTGTAAGGTACTGAACAGATTAACCAGTGACACTTCAAATATGATGGAGTAGGGAATTCAGAAGTCGGATGGCTTGGGGGAAGAAACTGTTTTTCATCTTGACTGCTCTTGTTTTTATATATCATAGTCTCCTTCCTGATGGTAGAAAGTCAAAGGGGATGCTGGATGGATGGGTGGGATCCTTAATAATACTAAGGGCCTTGCTTACATAGCACTCCTGATAAATGTTCCTGATGGATGGTAGGGAACCCTTATGATCCTCTCAGCTATTCTTAAGGTCTTTTGTAAGGACTTCTGATCCAACGCTCGACTGTTCCCATATCAGATGGAAATGCAACTTGTCAGGACAATCTAATAATCAAATATTTAAAAATTCCTCCAAAATGTTTAAAATAGTATGAATTTTTAATAATATTACAATGCTATTATGATTATAATTTATTCCATATTAGCATCTTATGCCTCTATTTTCATGAATCTGCCAAGCAAATTAATAATTCTATTTGCCTTTGTGAGGTTTAAGATGTTCATAACCTATAGACACTCCAAATTGGAAAAACACTTAATCTGCTGAGTCTAACAACTGCTGCAAAATTTTAGCCACTAGATTCCATTAACATCAAGTTGTATTCCATATGGTCGTGCAGCAAACTAATTGGCTTGCAGCCATTAAACTCAAAAGGCTACACAACCATGTGGAACACAACTCCATTTATAGATCTTCTTCTTCAAAATGGATTCCTTCCACACCATTATACTCCAGAGTGAGCTAAGGTTGGGTTTAAGAGCTTCTGGGTGGACAGTAAGTGTTCCTGTTCCACTAGATGCAATCCAGTCAGAATCCACCAGAAGTGTTGAGAGGGTCTCCACTGAAGGAATGGGCTGGCCAGATAAGGAAGTTGCGCCCTTAATGAAGATGGTGTTGAGACACCATCATTGGAAATTTCAGTTGCACATTCTTTCCGGCTTGAATATTCTGTAAATAGTTTTGGATAACTCATGATTGATGGAATAAGTGGTACCCTCACTATTTCACTCCTCACTGGGGCATGTCCAAGCATGTGATATTAAAATTTCAGCCTGTCCTCAATGCTTCCTCAACCTTTGCTTTTACTGTATGGTGGGGATCTGTTAAAATCACACAGATAACTAACGTGACTTTAAGATCCATGTGTCTGATTGCCAAGGAGGCAATTCAGTTCTTCCAGAGTGAAATAGATGACCGTACAAGACCGTACATTCTTCCTGACATACATTAAAAAGTTTTCATGATTAGTCTTTGCTTTTGAAAATATTGATTAGAATAGGGTTTAATGCAAACATTGTTAGCTATCCAAAATATTCCCTGTGCTACTCCAAGGTTATCAGTGCATTTGCTTTCCATCCCACTGAAGTTTTTTTGAGGGCCTCTGGAAGCATTGCTTAAATCAGTTTGCAACCATATATCACAGTCTCCAAGAATATCAGGGAGAAAGAAATACATGCCTTTGGCTATAGTGACTTGCTGATTTGATCAAACTGTAGATGATAGATGAGATCCTTAAAAGGCCATCGAGCCCCGCGGACTCGTAAATGAAAGGGATGCTTTTTCATCGACATGAAAGCCGGATGTTGTGGATGCTAGAAATCCGAAATGAAAACAGCAAATCTTGGACATACTGGGTAGACCCGGCAGTATCTATGGAATGAGAAACCGTGCTAATATTCCAATGTAGTATGATGTATTTGCAACAACGTCAGCTTCCATTTGAACTTGTGTGCATTACCCATTACCATCTTGCATCGTGCGTCTATCATCACAAAATCTCCTGTTCCACTTTTGGAAGGAGGACCGAAATGCTAAAGTTTGCCTCTTAATGTCCTTGAGTGCCCATTATGTTTATTGCTAATGACTCACCAGTAGCCCACATGTAAAAGTTGAAGGTTGATGAAACAAAGTTCATGCTATGACCACTGAAAAGCAAAGATAACTGAATGATTCTTGGACTATACATAATAGTCTTTGAACAGCACTTCATTTATGTTTCCAAATGCAATGAATGAAGCAGTTGGAGAGATCAGAAGGATTTAGCATGGGACAATATTGAATTCTACAGGACAATACAGGCATCTGCAGAAATCTAATCCTGAAAATATTTTCATAAAAAGGCCAACTAATATACTTTCTTTTCTCCTAACCTTTTACAGTCTCAACATCCTTTCAAATTAAAGTCAATGAAGCTGCTAGATCCCAAAGTGAACAGGATAAGTTACAAGACCATTTAAATATACATATGTTTGGGCCAGCACAGGGCAGATGAAATTCAATACACATAGATACCCTAGTAAAGGTATACGAGAAAGGGTTAATACAGAAAAGGAAAGAAATTGAAAGTGATCCAAGAATTGCAATTGACAGTGAACTTTACAACATTCAGTAACTGTGATAAAGGCAAATGGGATAAGCTATTAATGTTCAGTACTGTGTTGATTTACACAGAAAAAAATCTTGCTGCTATTGAAAATATACCACTGAGGGCAACGAGTATAACTGAAAGGATGGGAAATGTGGATTATGATTTGTTTTGGCCATGATACCACAAGAAAAGGATAAGACAGTTTGAACAAACTGTAAAATATGCTACGAAGTATTCTGATGACAGTTTTGAAGACTTCATCTCCAATTAAATGCACTGGGAAGTACAATGCTCGTTTTTTAACACTACTCTGAATGTTTTTGTAAATTACAAAGAATAGGCTCTGGCACTTAAGAAACAATGATCATGGTTGGAAGAAGCTGTGTGGGTTGCCAACTTTGTTAACTTTCACTTAAATAATTGGGAGCCATAAGCTCCTCTTTCTAGTGTGATCCTATTTAATAAGTACATAATAATGCTACTTTGTTCCTTGCAAAACATCACTGAGGCTCTTGCAAAGTGTGATATTTAATTCTGGCAATGTAACCTGTCCACAATGGATAATAACATTGAACTTTGTTCTTATTAAACAAAGCCAATAACGTTTTTTTATTGAAATTAATGGTGGTTCATGAATATTCAAATTCAGATTCAAAGTCAAAGTACATTTATTATCAAAGAATGTATAAATTATACAACCTAGAGATTTGTTTGCTTACAGGCAGTTGCAAAGCAAGAAACCAGAAAGAACCCAGGTAAAAAAAATAAAGACCAACCCCCAATGCCAACAGAGAAAGAGAAAAAAAAAACAAATCATGCAAACAATAGAAGCAAACAACAACAAAAGCATTAAAACCCAAATTGAGCTCTTAGATCCAAATTCCCAGAGTAAGTCCAAAGTATCACAGACACAAATCACAGCAGCCAGCTCCAGTCTCACAACCTTAGTGCTGTGGAGAGAGGAGCTCCCCAGTCTATCTGGGCCATGTTTAAATTGACCAAACCTCAGTCTAGGACCTGGGCCCAACCTCAAAAAATTGCTCTGGGCCTAGATGTCACTTTTGCAGAAGCTGTTCTCGACCTCTCCAAATTGGCTCGGCACTTAGAGCAATCCATCCTATATATATCCCTGTAAAAGAAGATCATTCCCTTTGGTTCCATTTAATTTCACTGAATGGCTACTTTATTAAGTACAGTACATCTGTATACCTGCTTATTAATGGAAATATCTAATCAGCCAATCATATGGCAGTAACTCAATGGATAAAAGCATGCAGACATGGTCAAGAGATCAGAGATCAGCTGTTGCTTAAACCAAACATCATAATGGGAAAGAAATGTGATCTAAGTGACTTTGAGCATGGAACGATTGTTGGTTCCGTACAGTGTGGTTTGAGTATTTCAGATACTGTTGAGAATGGTGTGAAAATCAGAAAATATCCAGTGAGCAGTAGTTCTAAGAGCAAAAACAACATTAACAAGAAAGCTCAGAGAGAATGACCGGACTGGTTCAAGCTGACAGGAAGGTGACAGTAATTCAAATAATCACACATTACAACAGTGGCGTGCAGAAGAGCATCTCTGAATGCACAGCACATCAATCCTTGAAGTGGATGGTGTCCAGCAGCAAAAAAACCACGAACATACACTGAAACACTTCTTTATTAGGTATATTAGGCACCTAATAAAGTGGGCATTGAGTGTATTTTTGATGGATTTCATTACAAGAAGATTTAACACTATGTGCTTCGTCAATATCCAAATTGGAATTTTCGCTCTAGTTGACACAAACCATCAAACAATCATGATTGTAGCATATGGCAGCACAGATATTTAAAGGTATGCTGTAAAGGTAAATCTTCCTGGAGCAGCCAAGAGTTGTCAGTGGATAATATTTCAACTAATTATTTAGTACTAAGTTCTCAACCTGTATTGATATGTAGGAATGCTGTTAAAATTGCTATGACATACTCACATCCAGTTGCTCGGTATTTATTCCAAACATGCTTATCTTTCTTGTGTTCATGAAATCAGTTGGAGGGTACATGCAAAGTCAATGCTGTTAGTGAAGGAAGATGCAGAGAAACAAAAGGAAAGAATGAGTGATTGTGAAATGATCTCAATGCCTATCTACAAGTCACACCAGTGATGGGTTCTGTATAATACCTAAATTAACATATTCTATTGGCATAATAGCTTGGTCCAAAACTGATCTGGAAAATGGGCAAAGAAAAATAAAAACTGAAATGAATTTCCAAAAACACTACGTATACTCAAATGTGCTTAGATTCACACTACCTAGGGTAGAAAGGGGAAGAGGAATAACATTTGCAGAAAATTTACAGAACAGTCAGGTATAATGTCTGAGGATATACAGTGCCTGCAAAAAGTATTCACCCCCTGCTTGGAAGCTATCATGTTTTATAATTGATTGCATAAGCATTCATCCCCTTTAATATGACACACCAAATCATCACTGCTGCAGCCAACTGGTTTTAGAAGTCATATAATTAGTTAAATGGAGATCTGTTTTCGGAGACCTGTGTGCAGTCAAGACGTTTCAATTGATTGTAGTAAAATACACCTGTATCTCCAAAGCCCAACTGCTGGTGAGTCAACATCCTGGCAAAAACTACACCATGAAGATAAAAGAACACTCCAAGCAACTCCATGAAAAGGTTATTAAAAAGCACAAGTCAGGAGATGGATACAAGAAAATTTTGAAGTCACTGAATATCACTTGGAGTACAATTAAGTCAGTCATCAAGAAATGGGAAGAATATGGCACAACTGTAAATCTGCCAAGAGCAGGCAATCCTCAAAAAATGAGTGACTGTGCAAGAAGGGGACTAGGGAGAGAGGCCACCAAGAGACCTATGATAACTCTAGAGGAGTTACAAGCTTTAGTGGCTGAGATGGGAGAGACTGTGCTTACAACTGTTGCCTGTGTGTTTCAGCAGTCACAGATTTATGGGACAGTGGCAAAGAGAAAGCCGCTGATGAAAAAATCTCACATGAACTCTCAACTAGAGTTTGCCAGAAGGCATGTAGCGGAACCTGGAGTCAGTTGGAAGAAGGCCCTGTGGTCAGCCAGTCAATATACTCTCCATCACACATATACAGAATTTTGTCAAAAATTTCAATGTCATGTAGAATTTTCACAGATTTCTAAGGAATTAGAGGCACTGCCATGCTTCATAATTAAACGCTGAGTGCAGGGCAGGTCCTCTGCAATGACAGCACTGATGAATTTAAAGTCGCTGATCCTCTCCACCTCTGATCTGTTGATGAGAACTGGTCCAATGATCTCTGGTTCCTCCTCCTGAGGTCAATAATCAGCTCCTTGGTCTTGCTGACATTGAGTAAGAAGTTGTTGTTTTGGCAATACTCAGCCAAATTTTCAATCTCCATCCTGTACGCTGATTTGTCACCACCTTTGATGCGGCCCTATGACAGTAGCGGTTGTCAGCAAACTTGAATATGGCGTTGGAATTGTGCTTAGCCATGCAGTCATAAGTGTAAAGTGAGTAGAACATGGGCTAAGCACACAGGCTTGTCATGCACCTGTGCTGATGGAGATCGTGGAGGAGATGTTGTTCCCAATCTGAAGTGACTAGGACCTCCAAGCGAGGAAGTCGAGAATCAAATTGCACAAGGAGGTATTGAGGCTAAGGTCTTGGAGATTACTGATTAGCTTTGAGTGGATGATAGTATTGAATGCTGAGCTGTAGTCAATAAAGAGCATCTTTGTGCTCCAGATGTTCCAGGATTGAATGAAGAGCCAATGAAATGGCATCAGCTGTTCTGCTGGTAGACAAATTAAAGTTTGTTGCTTCTCAAACAGGAGTTGATATGTTCTATCACCAACCTTTCTAAACATTTCATCACTGAGATTGAGAGCTCATTAGTGAAAAGGGTAAGCAGGTTCAAGTTGCTGGGCTTTAATGTCTTCGGGGAATTACCTTGGGTCCAACACATTGATGTCGCCACAAGGAAGGCATACCTGCGGTTCTGTTTCTTTAGGAGTTTGAGGGGATTTGGTATGCCATCAAAGACTCTTGCAAATCTCTACGGATGTACGTTGGAGAGCATTCTGACTGGCTGCATCATAGCCTGCCATGGAGGTTCTGATGAACAGGATTGAAAGAGACTGAAGTGGTTTGTATATTCAGCTAGCTCCATTAAAGGCACAATCTCTGCGCCTTTGAGGGCATCTTCTGGATGCAGTGCCCCAGGAAGGCATCTTCCATCATTAAGGACCATTACTATCTGGGACATATCCTTTTCTCATTACTGCCATCAAGGAGAAGGTATAGGAGCACGAATAGTCTCAATCAAATTATAGAAACATCTTTTTCTCCCCTCCAGCATTAGATTTCTGAATGATCCACAAACTCATCAAATCTATTATTCATCTTTTGTACTACTTATTTATTTTTGTAAATTACGGTAGTTTTATTTTATGTCTGATACTGTTCTGCTGCTGCAAAACAACAAATTTCATGACATTTGTCAATGATTCTGTTTCTGAATGAGCTAAAGAATGAGAGTGTCAATTGTGTAGCCATTGGTCTGCCTGAAGACAAAAAATATCAGGAATTACTTCCTATCTATAAATGCCAAAAAGCACATCAGTCATGTATAGATGAGTGCTAAGCAAATATGTTCATGGTGGAATTGCTACCTAGTTAGAACTGTCAACACAAGGGTAATCAAATGCAACACAAAGGAGACAAGCCACATTTAACTGTAGTAAGGGACAGGCAGTGCTTTAAACAATCCAACAGGGTTCTTTCTATTATCTTCAGAGGATAACAGTGGTTTAGGAGACTATTACCCACCTGAATAAAATCTGTCAAACTCTCTACAACTGGTGTTTGGGTCAGAAACAAGAAATCACTGTGCAGCAGTACACTTCACATTTAAATCAGCTTGTTATTAAATGCTGCTGATATTTCCATTGCATTTTATGTAATAGATGAATAAGTAAAGCAACCAGCAGTTTGTCTGCTAATGGCATCTACGAGAAAGCCCTGATTTGTAATGTCTTCACATGATTTCAGCACAGCTGGAAATTAGAATAAGCATTGACCAATGAACAAAAGAAGCAATCTCCTTACTTTCAAATAAAGTACACAGATGCCCGTCTAATAAACTGAAAATAAGGAAAACAATGTTGACTGGAAAAAATGTTACAATTGTTTACTGATCGTATGTAAATATCCAATCAGTTTTCTGTATTTTGAAGTGTTATGCTTCAAAGACTCTACCGTCTGTCAAAATGTAAACAATTATTAATTGGAGACATAAAGCAACCGTCTTCCTTTCTCATCTGCATGATTGCTCCCTAATCTAACTCAATACTTAGGCGTGTAAACTACCATACATTGTCTATCTCTATGTTTTCTGACTTTCTGAATATCTCCATATTCTTCTGTTTTTATTTCTATTTCAGCATTTCCATTTTGCTTTTTGGTTTCTGGAAGCCATTTTACAGCCTCAAATAAAAGCACATTGGAGTATTGACATGAGTATCGAACTTCCTCCTCTGCTTCCTATAAGGTCAACTATCCGCACAAAGGATGTTTTGCCCATTGGCTATAAATGGATAGCACATTTTCCACTATGGAATCCATGCCTGGAGAATTAATTAGATTTGAATTAGTCTAGCTTGAAGATGACTATGTGATCTTGTTGAATCATGTACGTAGCTAGGTGAAAAGTTAATTGCCTGCAGCGTGACATGTCATATGTTCTGTAAGATAAGTGAATTACTTACTTTGGCCTATGTACTTACATTAATAAATTGCTGAGTTCCTACAGCTGTGTTTCACGACTCTTGCAAACTTGGATTAGGTCTGGCCATGAATGCTAATTGTAGAGTAGACCATCTCTTAAACATTATACTATGCTTCAGGCAAGAATGATTTACGTATTACTGTTGCAAAGTTCTATCTTTAATAGTGTTTAGAGAAAGTTCTAACTATTAGTATGAATTGGTTCTATTAATGAATATTACTGAGATCAGAGCAGTGTCATCTCCATATTCACAGCTACACATATTCACATGTTCATTAGATTATTATAGGGACTAAACATCAGCTACAGAAGATTTGATTCACCCTTGACTAGGTAGTGCCAACAATAGATTACTCTAGACCCAGCCTACAACCCAGACTGGAACCTGCAACTCTGAGTACAAGTGCTTTTGCTGTGAACCTGGAAGATGGAGTGGACTCTTCAACAATAAATAGATCTCAATTCTACATCCCGAGACTCTTTCCTGGAACTCATGATAGCCAAATACTTGGAAATTGTAATGCATGGATCCATTTCTTTTAGAGCAAAGACTTCCCTTAGTACTATGCATTGATCTGTTGTCTGCGCATGCATATTGCTCAGTCTCTCTCTCTCTCTCTCTCTCACACACGCTGCAATGTGAATACACCAGTTAAATCATTCTCTTGTATGCATGCTTTTATTTAATTGATATATATTAGCAAGACACAACAAATTAGAATTAAGTACAAACCTAAATGTCAGAAAATATTACGAATGGCACAAAACAGCAAACGAAATGAGTTAAACAGTACAGAAAGCCGTCATAGATGCTAACAAAGGGACGTGTGAGTAACAATACACAGTATGTTTTTTATGTTGTGGGATTGACAGTACCATGAGAAGATGGTGTCGAAGAAGCTTATGAGAGGAAAAAGACCAAGTACTCTGAACTGGCAACTGAAGCTGCCCAGAGTGGCTGGAAGACCAAGATTTTCCCTGTAGAAGTGGGATGCAGGAGATTCGTTACTACATCTATGACCAGTCTATTGAAGAAGATAGGGGTGAGGGCTCACTCCCTCCAACAAGCAATCAAGTCCTTGTCAAATGCAGCAGAAGAAAGCAGCAATTGGATTTGGATTAAAAGGAAAGACAACAACTGGGCTGCAAGATGAAGACAGAAGGCTATGGAACTGAGGGGGTGTATCTGGGACACCAGGTAGCACCGTTGAGCCCTCTGGAGATGTCGTGGGCTTATCAACGAAATGTCAAAGAAGGAGGGGGCCCACCTGATGATCCCGATGATGTACTTACCCTCCCTCCTTGTCACAACTCCAAACCCATTGCCAACATCGAGAGTGCCAACTTACCATAGGGATTGAAACATCGAGTCCTAGTAGCTCTACTGTTAGAGACGTGTATTGGTAAACGCAAAGGCATTAAAGCCAGATCTGAATTGAATGAAGCAACAACTTCAAAGTTCCATAAAGCACATCCAGTGCCTTACGCAACTACCTCCAAAAGTGGATGCTGAACTTCAAAGCTTGGAATTCTCTCCAAGGTTGAGTGGAGCAATTGGGCCATGCCTCAAGAAATGGAAGGCTGGAGTCGTTCACATATATGAGGATTTCAAAGTGAGCATCAACCCAATGCCGTGTTCTGTGCAGTATCCCCTGCCATGAATAGAAGACATTTTTGCATCATTGATTGATGGGGAAAGGTTTTCAAAGATTGACTATCTGCAACTGGAGGTTGAGGAGTTAAACTGGAAGTTCCTCACAGTGAACACTCATAAGGGATTGTTCCAGTATAATCATCTCGTCTTTGGCATCCCATCAGCTCCAGTAATTTGGCAAAGACCAATGGACCCAGTGCTCCAAGATATTCCAGGAACACAATGCTACCTTGATGACGTCATCATGCCAGGCAAAAATGGTGACGAGCACCTCCAGAACTTTGGCTAAGTGCATACCAGGCTGAGTGAATATGGTCTGCTCCCAAAGAGAGAGAAATGTGAGTTTTTCAAGAATGAAATCTCATATTGTGGACATGTCATTGACAAGAATGGCTTACATTAGTCACAAGAGAAAACTGAACAGTGCTGCTGGCACCCAAACTGAAAAATGTGTCACAACTCAGGTCATAGTTTGGCCTGGTAAACTACCACACCCGATTTCTACCAAACATTGCTACAGTGCTGCACCCATTCAATGCACTGTTACAGACAGGAGCAAAGTGGGAATGATCAGAAAGATGTGAAAGAACATTCACGGAAACAGACTAAGAACATTAAGTGAACTGCTCACTCATTATGACCCATTGCTGCCCATCAGACTGGTATGCGATGCATACCCTTATGGCTGCTTTGTCACAAGTAATGAAAAATAAATCTGAGCGCCCGATTGAGTTTGCTTCAAGATCACTGACGAGTGCAGAACATAATTACACACAGATCGACCGAGAAGCCCTTAGTCTAGTATGTTCCACCAGTACCCCTATGGACCTCCAGCCCCTTGTGTCTATTTTCAATCCTAGGAAGGAAGTTCCACTGATAACTACTACCTGGTTGCAACGTTGGGCATTGTTCCTAGGAACCTACTTTTATGACATAGAATTCAAGAGTATCAAACAACACAGCAATGCTGATGGCTTGTCACGTCTTGCATCTAAAGAAGAAAGGTCTTCATTCTGTGACCCAGCGGAAATGGTGGACCAGTTGCCAGTAACAAATTCGGAAACACAAAGAGAAGCAAGGAATGGCTTGACATCGTCAAAGGTCTAGAACATCACTATCCAATGGTGGCCAGCTCATGGCAAACCTATGTTTCCAGAGTGCTCAGCAAGACGAGACCAACTGTGTGCATGTTGTGGTTCCCTCTAAACTACATGCCAAAGTGTTAGAGAATCTGCATTAAGGACACCTGGGTATAGTCAAGTTGATGAATCTCACCTGGAGCTAATTGTGGTGGCTGGGAACAGATAAACAGATTGAAGACTTGACCAAAAGCCGTTCGGGATAATACAAAGTTCAAAATGTACCTCCACAGGCACCATTACAGCAATGAGAGTAGCTATCATCACCATGGCAAAAAATGTAATTTGGATTTGCCGGGCCATTCATGGACTCCATGTTCTGGATTGCTCTGGATGCTCATTCGAAGTGGCCAGAGGTTATACCAATGAAGTCAACCACTTCAGCAAAAACTGTTTCTGCCCTGAGGGCTTCCTTTGCCAGAATTGGCTTGCCTGAACAAGTTGTGAGTGACAATGGACCACGATACATGTCAGTAGAATCCTGACTGTTCAAGAAGAAAATTGCAACCAAACATTTCAAGTCAGCTTCTCACCACCCAGGAATGAATAGGTTAGCTGAAAGGTTTATCTAAACCTTAAAGTGATGAACAAGGAGGACGTTTCTCTGCAGCACAAGGTGGACAACTTAGTTTTTGTGTATCAGAACTCTGTTCACGTGATGACAAATCAAACCTCTGCAATGCTGTTCATGAGCAGGGATCTGAGATCTCACATAGACCTCCTGAACCCAGACCCGTGGAGAGAAGTTCTGTATAAACAGTTCAGCCAGTTGCCAAGGGAAGCAGCAAGAAGCTTTGAGATTGGACAGGAAGATTTAGCACAATATTATCCAGAAGACAAGCAGACACCCAGTAGCATAGCTCAAGAACTGGACCACTGATGTACACAGTGAATGTTGGAGATTATACATAGGGATGCCATGGACCAGATACTGAATGCTCAGCCAAAAAACACACCTGAGTTGACAGCTTCCAACAAAACAAACATTTGGAAATCACCTCTCCAGGTCACTCACCATCCTGACTTGCAAACATATCGCTATTCCTTCATTGTCGCTGGGTCAAAATCATGGAATTCCCTCCCTAACAGCATCGTGGGTGTACCTACACCTCAAGGACTGCAGCGATTCAAGAAGTCAGCTCATCACCGCCTTCTGAAGGGCACCTAGGGATGACCAATAAATGCCCACATCCCAGAAATAAGTAAGTAAAAATTACAGCCACCAGATATACCTCTCAGTCATGATCATGTCACTGACAGCAACGTGACACTAGCGACTAAGAATGTCGCCTTTAACGAGACACCTATGAAATCTGATACAACTTCACAGGTCCAGAGGTGCTATCCTGAAAGAACAGAGCACCATCTGAAAGACTGAATCTTTAGTATAGTGAAATTAGCTATGGACTGTTATTGTGGAAGAATGTTTATCTGAATCTGATTTGTAAAGGGAAATTGTGCATATACTGTTTTACATGATATTAATCTAAGGCATTGGTCCCCAACCTCTGGTCCACGGACTGATACCGGGCCCTGAAGAATGCAGCGGTGCAGCGGTAGCTGGAACGCACACAGCATATCTTTAAGAAAAAAGCGGAAATAAACAAGCTAATTAATTAGGTGCCGCCCGGCACGTAAATGTCGGCCCAGATCAGAAGTGATTGCTGATTGCGTCGCCTCTGATCTGGGCCGACATTTATGTACCGGGCGGCACCTAATTAATGAGCTTGTTTATTTCGGCTTTTTTCTTAAAGATGTGCTGGGTGTGTTCTGGCTACCACTGCACCCCTGCAGTCCTCGCGGCCCGGTATTGGTCCGCGGCCCAGAGGTTGGGGACCACTGATCTAAGGGGGAGCAAGTGTAATGTTTGGATCTATTTCTTTTAGAGCAATGACTCCCCTTAGCACTACATATTGATCTGTTGTCTGCGCATGTGCATTGCTCTTTCTCTCTCTCTCTCTCTCACACTGCAGTTAAAGCCATCTCCAGTGTGCGTGCTTTTATTTAATTGATAGGTATTTGTAAGACACAACAGAAATGATTCAACTAGACTTAAATAATTTAAACAATGAAAGCTACTTAAAACAATTAAAGCCAAAGTATTTAAAATGCAATATTGCAATTACTTAAAACACAAGATGCTAACAAGTAATCAAGACTATTAAAATAAGCCAAAATAGTTAAAAAAAATCTTTTATCTACAAATGGACAGGCTTGTCATTTGAAGGTCCTGGTATAAAGCTGAGCTCCCAGTGGAAGGATTATCCAGACTGTTCACTCAATGATTCACTGTTTCACTGTTGTGTTCAGTGTAGAGTCTAGTAATAGAGTGGATGTGCAGATGCATTATTTGGCTCTCAGGACATGTTGGACTTTCAAGCTTGACTGCACTTATGCTGATGCCCAATACTTCCCAAGGCATGAATGGATGATGGTTCTCCCTGATCACAGAGTCTCTTTTTCTGAAACTCAGATCCTTAAAATAACAGAAATTACAGACAATGAGGACATCCTGTGGACCAGTCCAAACAACAATTTTATCCTCCTGGCATTTGGACAGGCTGGCAGAGCAGATGCAGTATACCCTGCCTTTTGTGACGTTTACATAATCCCTAAATAGTGCTAATCCATTCATGTGGAAGTTAGCTATGCAAAGGGAGAAGGATTGGCGGGATATGGTGCTGAGGTTAGATGAAGCCAAACAAGAAGTTTGTGAGCAGCAGCCCGAACCTGTAGGGCTAAATAGAAAAGCTGCTTGCTGGGAAACCTTACAAAACTTTGTAGTTTATTGCTTGAATAAAATAGTAATTTATCTCGCCCATGTAAGCATATAATTACAAGGTATAATGATTCAATGCAGATATTTCTTTTCAAATAATTTCTCATACAGTCTATTACCTTTGGGCTTTCTACATTGTGAGCAGAATAAATTCAAAACACACTTAATCAATATTAACAAAACGAACATAAAAACATGTTGTAGGAATGTCTGTTTCACTGAATTAATGAGGAAGTATTTGCACTAATTGAATAGGAAGTAAAACACATACAAACCGTTTAATTTACATAGTTTATCCTACTGCTAATTGTTGTTACCATCCCTAATTCCTTGTTGAGCAACTTGTTTCCCTGTATGGCTAGTAAACTTGATGATCTTTTCTACACACTTAGGAACCAGCAATGAAGCATACAGCACTCATGAGTGGATAACACTGCAGTTAGTCACTGCCCATTACCAATCAAATAGCATTATTTCTTATTGTACATTGCTTAGGTAATGATACCCAAAATGTCTTGTTTCAATACTCTGCGGTTGGGTTCTACTACATAGATACACCTGGGAAAGTGCGCCTGGGGGCTGATTCATAGCTGCTTAAAGATACGTCATAGGAATTGAATTCAGCAGCTCATCATTCACTTTCTCATGCTGCTGATTTTTCTTCTTACCCTAGGATTTCAGAAGCAACTCAATACAGAATTACATAAAAAGCTGGTCTCTAATCCACTGTAACACACAGACTATCCACGATACTTCACAATGCTACTTATCTACCATAAAAAAAAGAGTTCTGCCTAGAGTGAAAATCTTATGTCTGTGAGAGGAATTTGTTTATAACTGAATGATAATTAGCCAAAGCACACAAAGTGCCCGAGCATTCATAAGCCACGTCACGTTACAACACTCTCCTTAATCGAGCTAACTTTGTGCAGAATTCTCATCTGCCAGATCAAAAGAAATGGAAATGTCTTTTGAAATGTAATATGTGGGTACAACAGATGGACATATAGTAGTTATTTCAAATCTTTCATTATATTCTGAATGGTAGCTCAAGGCAACTTCACACATGATAAATGTGTGACGCTTTACTAAATTGTCATTATGATAATATTCAGTTTATCTACAAGGGGAATTTTCAAATATAGCACTCTCTAGGTTGTGGAAGAACTGACTTGTGGAAAACTGATGTCATACAAATATTTCAAAAATATTTTAAATAATTGCTCAGGATTGGAAAGTTAGTTATGTAAGTGCAAACATCTTTCAGGAGTTATGGTGTAGCAGCCAATTAATTTTAAAAAATACTCTTCAATGAAAAGCTGTTTACATGCAATCTCTATACAGTATTGAAATAGGCACTATCATTAAGAATGCAGCTGCTGGCTGACAGTGGTGGTCCACAAGAGGTTTGCATTGGAAACTGAAAAAGTAAACTCATCTATTGACACTTGCAAAATATCAACCAACATAACATTCACTAACAGTTGAAGGTTATCAAAACTATCTTTTGGTTGTGGGACATTCTGATTCAGTGCTATTGTCACTGTACTGGAAGAAAATAAATAAGTGTTATTTATACTTTTTATTTAGAGATACAGTAGGGTTACAAAACTTCCCGGCTCATTGCGCCCACCCCACCCAATTACACCATGTGACCAATTAGCCGACTAACCTGTATGTATTTGGAATGTGGGAGGAAACTGTATGACCCAGAAGAAACACACTTGCTCATAGGGAGAATGTACAAGATTCTCGCACACAGTGAGAGGAATTAAACCCGGGTAGCTGGTACTGCAGTAGTCTTATGCTGACTGTTACGCTACCATGGAACCCTATCATAATTGACTTGTTCAAGTCAAGTCAAGTCAAGTCACTTTTTATTGTCATTTCGAGCATAACTGCTGGTACAGTACACAGTGAAAATGAGACGTTTTTCAGGACCATGGTGCTACATGAAACAATACAAAAACTACACTGAACTGCGTAAAACAACACAAAACTACACTAGACTACAGACCTACCCAGGACTGCATAAAGTGCACAAAACACTGCAGGCATTACAATAAATAATAAACAAGACAATAGGCACAGTAGAGGGCAGTAGGTTGGTGTCAGTCCAGGCTCTGGGTATTGAGGAGTCCGATGGCTTGGGGGAAGAAATTGTTACATAGTCTGGTCGTGAGAACCCAAATGCTTTGGTGCCTTTTGCCAGATGGCAGGAGGGAGAAGAGTTTGTGTGAGGAGTGTGTGGGGTCCTTCGTAATCCTGTTTGCTTTACGGATGCAGCATGTGGTGTAAATGTCTGTAATAGTGGGAAGAGAGATCCCGAGATCTTCTCAGCTGACCCCACTATCCGCTGCAGGGTCTTGCGATTCGAGATGGTACAATTTCCGAATCAGGCAGTGATGCAGCTGCTCAGGATGCTCTCAATACAACCTCTGTAGAATGTGGTGAAGATGGGGGGGGTGGCGGGAGATGGACTTTTCTCAGCCTTTGCAGAAAGTAGAGACGCTGCTGGGCTTTGTTTGCTATGGAGCTGGTATTGAGGGACCAGTTGAGATTCTCTGCCAGGTGTACTACCAAGAAATTTGGTGCTCTTAACGATCTCTACGGAGGAATCATCGATATTCAGCGGAGAGTAGTCGTTCCGTGTCCTCCTGAAGTCAACAACCATCTCTTTTGTTTTGTTCACATTCAGAGACAGGTTGTTGGCTCTGCACCAGTCCGTTAGCCTGCTCTTGTTGATCAACCCTCACTGTGATTATCAATCTCTGTCTTCTGGTAGAAAAATCAGTTCATGGACTATGTCAGCATGCATAATGAGTTAAAATAATGCCGTTGTTATAACCCTGAACCAGAAGCAAAATAAGCCGGGAAAAAAATACTCAGCAGGACGGGCAGCATCAATGAAGAGGATGAGACAGTAAATGTTTCTGGCTGATAACATTTTAACAGATATAGAGGATATTTGAGATGAATTGCTTTTAAACAAGGAAAGGGAGAGGCCGGTAAGGAAAGATCAAAAGGGGAGATGTGTTTTCAAATTGAGGATAGGAGTAATTAATTCACAAATATTCAAAGATTCAAAGTACGTTTATTATCAAAGCATATATACAGAATACAACTCAAAGACTCATTCTTCTGCAGGTAGCCACAAAACAAAGAAATACAATGGGACCCATTCAAGAAAACATCAAACATCCAATGTGTGAAAAAAGAGCAAATTGCGCGAACAACAAAAGGCGCACAAACATAGAACCAGGGGATGAGCGGTATTCGGTTTAGTTCAGTTCAGCACGGCACTGCCAGCCCTCTTCACTGAAGAGCCATCCTTCACTGAAGCAGCTCAGTCTGCATTGAGTGCCCCAAACAAACCGCTCAAAAACAGCAAAATAAAGATTGACCAGAATCCAGAAAGACATGCAACATAAACTTCAAAGTCCCTGAAAACAAGTCCACAGCCTCGCTGGTCAGTCCTTGCAACATGGATCCCAAGACTCCTGCACTTTCCCCGCAGACAGCAGCTAGTGAGAGGGAGCGGTCAAATGCAGGTGGGCAGCGCCGAACACCCACCCATCCTCTGCTGTCCTCTTCATCAACTTAAACCTGGCATGATGCGCCAATCAGAGAGAAGCAATGAAATCAACCTTAAACTCGCACTTCGTCTCCCGGGCTTCCAGGCTGTATCCTCTGCTTGAAACCTCACTGAACTCCCTTGGCGACAGCAAAGCACTAGATTGCTCAACAGGCCCAAAAACACACCATCAAAATGTAAATCACAGGTTTCAATGGCATGCAACTTAATAGTCATATTTGAAGGAAGAAGAATTAAAAGAAGTAAAAGCAGTAGTTTTGTGAAATGTCTGCGGGGCATCACAGCTGGTCACATTGTTCGCTCTGTATCATCTAGAAGTCATGTCAAAGCATGTTGAAAGGACAAGGCAAAGTCAACAAAAGTTGAGTCCCAATAAGATGTAAGTACAGTAAGTGTCTCAGTGGATGGAGAGCATGGACTATGTATTTCTAAAGGCAAAGATTCAGTCAGATAAGATTTCAGTTGTTCATTCAAAGTCTGTAGAAATGTTAACTTCAACCAGTGTTGCCAAATCTCCAAATGGTGCATGTGAACAAGTAGGTAATGAAATGATAACTTGGAATAGCAATACAGTACAAGCTGTTTTGCTTCCAGGACCAAGTAGCAGTATAAGAAAACTATTAAAGATTTTACTAAAGCCAATAAAGTGTCCTTTAGCATCTTTTACTCCCTCAGTGCTTTGTTGAGCACTGTCATACTGTTGCCACAGCCTTACTTCCCTTCACCTCTTTCCAAAGTTCTTCTCCAATTGCAGTACAGCAGTTGGACTCTTATTAGTCCTTGGATGTTCATACTGTCCACTTGATGACACCTCCCGTTTTTTTCATATCTGTGGCATTTTACACACTGCATTCTTCACACACCATCATAAAACTACTGTGGTAGATTCTCATGTCCTTCGTTCTTCCAGCAATATAAACATATGCAGAGCAACCGTACATGCATCTTCTTGCTGCTTGAATTCCAATTGCAGTATACACTGATGAGTCTTTCAGACCCTCTGTATGTATCTTTTGTTCTGACATTTGTAAACTTAAGTTCTGTTATTATCTTTTGTACCTTACTTCTTATTTCTTTCAGCTTTTTCCTTCTGTTAGTGTCTCAGGTTTCTGATGTCTCACAGCATTGCTGGATAGATCTCTTATTTTTATCACTTACTTTGATGAATATTTCAGAATTTTAAATTCTCTGTCTCCCCCATGCGTTCCTAATTTTCTCTTTTACATTAACTTCATCTTGCTTCTGGAATAAAATGCATTAGTAATGTTTATCAAAAAAGTTCTTAATGGTAAAATACTACCTTTTCCTATCTTTTTTTTCTACTCCTATAATACATTAATTAATCCATCATTAAGGACCACCCATCACTCAGACATGTTTTCTTCTCATTGTTCACATCAAGAAGGAGGTACAGGAACCTATGGCTCCCACTCAACATTTCAGGAACAGCTTCCTCCCCTCCGCCTTCAAATTTCTGAATGGCCAATGAACCTATGAGCTCTACCTTAGTATTATTCCCCCTCTTTTTGCACTAACTATTTAATTTATTTGTCTTTTATCATATATACGACTTATTGTAATTTATCATTTTAATTAATATAGAAACATAGAACATAGAAAATAGGTGCAGGAGTAGGCCATTCGGCCCTTCAAGCCTGCACCGCCATTTATTATGATCATGGCTGATCATCCAACTCAGAACCCCGCCCCAGCCTTCCCTCCATACCCCCTGACCCCCCGTAGCCACAAGGGCCATATCTAACTCCCTCTTAAATATAGCCAATGAACTGGCCTCAACTGTTTCCTGTGGCAAAGAATTCCACAGATTCACCACTCTCTGTGTGAAGAAGTTTTTCCTAATCTCGGTCCCAAAAGGCTTCCCCTCTATCCTCAAACTGTGGCCCCTCGTTCTGGACTTCCCCAACATCAGGAACAATCTTCCTGCATCTAGCCTGTCCAATCCCTTTAGGATCTTATACGTTTCAATCAGATCCCCCCTCAATCTTCTAAATTCCAACGAGTACAAGCCCAGTTCATCCAGTCTTTCTTCATATGAAAGTCCTGCCATCCCAGGAATCAATCTGGTGAACCTTCTTTGTACTCCCTCTATGGCAAGGATGTCTTTCCTCAGGTTAGGGGACCAAAACTGCACACAATACTCCAGGTGTGGTCTCACCAAGGCCTTGTACAACTGCAGTAGTACCTCCCTGCTCCTGTACTTGGGTCCTGGGGCACACAGCCAGCTCGCTGCTTTCAATCTTCAGTGTACTCCCATGACACATCAGGCAGCGGCACAGGTCTTAAATCAGCCCATCTCAAGAGCCACGAAAATCCGGCATCCAGAAGGCACGCTAGTCTTCCAGGCCACATCCTTGGCAAATCGAAAAGGGGCCAGCCGTGAGACCCTGAGAGTGGGTCCCATTTCCACAAAGATCCGAAGTCAGCTTGTAACTCCAGGTCAGGGTCTTCAAAAGAACCTTGAAAGGGAAAAAAAAGAGATATCAAAGATAGAAATAAATCTGTTTCCGAAGGTGCAAACAAAGGAGTTGCCGTTAGGAGTCATCATCCTCCTAAGCTCCACCCATACTTGCAGGTATTGTTGGTGGTGAGGAAGGCAAATGTAATTGTCATGGTCCCGGCCATCCCTCCGTTTATTCTTCATGTTTTCCTAATTCCCTTTTCCCTGTTTCTCCTGCTCTCCTGTCTGTCTCTCTCTTTCTTTGTGTGTGTGTGTGTGTGTGTGTGTATCGGCGTGGTGTTCCTTTTGTTCTATGATTTTATGATTATGAGGACACGCAGTCCCCTTTTATTGTCATTTAATAATGCATGAATTAAGAAATGATTAAAATGTTTTTCCAGAATGATATCACGAAAACACGTGACGAACCGACTTAAAAACTAACAAAAACCACATAATTATAACACATAGTTACAACAGCGCAAAGCAATACCATAATTTGATAAGAACAGACCATGGCACAGTAAAAATCTCAGAGTCTCTCGAAAGTCCCATCATCTCACGCAGACGGTAAACCCCCAGCACCGCCAACTTGCCGATGCAGCATCCCGGAAGCATCCGACCACAGTCCGACTCCGAGTCCGTCCGAAAAACTCCGAGCCTCCGACCAGCTCTCCGACACCAATGCACCAAGCACCATCTCTGCCGAGCGTCTCGGGCTTCCTGATTGCGGCGCGCCTGAATGTCATCTAACCTGCAGCATAAATACCCCGGCTTTCCATCCACTCATCGCCAGATCGTTGCTTCAGCCAGTGTGGCAGTTCACGTTGTAGGCCGCTTAGAATTGCGTATTCTAAGTTTTGTTTCCGCATTGTTGTTTGCCTGTGTTAACTCTGTCTCTCCGTGTTAACAGGAGCATTGCATGCTGCCAGCCGTCCCGTTCATCCTCCTGCCTGCCATTCTCCTCCAGCCACGCTTACACCCTCATCCACATCCCTGCTCCGCCTCATACCGCCGCCTGCCTACCCTCTCTGCTGGCTCAGTGGTCAAACACTGCGCACTCACTGCAGCGACCCCGGTTCGATCTCCGGTCGAGCCTTGCTCTCTCCTCTGCTTTCCTCGGCCTAATCCTCACTCCCCTGCCTTCCCTGCCACCATTAATAAACACTCTTCAGATTACTCTCCCTCCGTGTCTGTATCCTGCGTTTGGGTTCACCCATTCCCCGCAAAAGTAATGTTAGCATTCATTTCAAGAGGTCTAGAATACAAGAGCAGGGATATGATGTTGAGGATTTATAAGGCACTTTGAGCATTGTGAATAGTTCTGGGCTCCTCATCTAACAAAATATGTGCTGGCATTGTGAAGGGTTCAGAGAAGGTTCATAAGGATGACTTCAGGAATGAAAGGGGTATCATACAACGAGCGTTCGATAGCTCTGGGTCTGTACTCTCTGGAATTCAGAAAGATGAGCGGGAATCTCATTGAAACCTTTCAGATGTTGAAAGGCCTAGACAGAGTAGATGTGGAAAGGATGTTTCCCATGGCGGGGGAGACTAGGATAAGAGGGCACAGCCTCAGGATAGAGGGGTGTCCATTTAATACAGATGCGGAGAAATAGAGGATGGTGAATTTATGTAATTTATTACCACAGGTCGCTGTGGACTCCAGGTCATTGGGTGTACTTAAGGCAGAGCTTGATAGGTTCTTGATTGGACACGGCATCAACGGTTATGGGAAGAAGGCCGGGGAGTGAGGCTTAGGAGGGAAAAAAAACGATCAGCCATGATTGAATGGCAGAGCAGACTCAATAGGCAAAATGGCCTAATTCTACTCCTGTACCTTATGGTCTTATGTCTTCCTGATGACTTGGTTTCTTTCCCCTTGCACTGGAGCTGAGAATTTGACTCATAGCTCAAATGAAGAGAATTTCCTATCATTTTTTTTCTATAATTAATACAGGATATGGTTAAATATTTCCCTAAGGTAAGTAGCAATCCAGAAAGTGAAGGAAGAACACATTAAATAAAATCTCATATAATTGACTGACGACAGTCTTTAACCAGAACCATTAGGTCCATTTTTCTCTGTCACGGATGCTGTGTGACCTGCCAAGTGCTTCCTGCTCTTTTTTTTTGTTTTTATTATTAGATAAACAGAATATCTATTTTTTTCTTCAAGTCCTCATTACTGAGGAGCAGCAAGTGCATTTTTGGCTGTTAAATGCTGGTAAGTATCATGAAATATCCATGGTCCCAATGACTCCATGCAAATGAGGCTCTCTGACAATGACCACCCATCATCTCCATCCAGCTGCTCTAGGACAGTGGATTAGCTGTGCATAATTTCAGGACACACTTCACTTCTCGCTCTTCAGCATTGACCCCAGGACTCATCAATAATGGAATCTCAAACTCCTGTCCTCAAACCCCAGACTTGTTAATGACAGTACCCTAAACTCCAGTCTTCAAACTCCGAGCTTACTGACTCACACACACCATCTTTGGGGGGGGCGGGGGTGGTGTTGTCACTGGCCTTTGTACCTGCTCCTGCTAATCCCACTCAGTGCTGGCCTGGAGGTGACTTTCACTGGTTTCCAACCTCTGGTTTGTCTCAGAGTTCCATGTTTCAAGATGTGAACACAGTTGGCAGACAAGTTGAACACAAAGCCAACATAAGTGGTATCTGTCTCATTATTGTTTTGTTAGTAAGCATAGGAGCTGACTTTTTGAAAGGAATAGTTCCACAAATTAAATGAGATAAATAGGCAATTTATCATTGATCAATCTTTTGAGGGGACTTCTTTGTAATATTTTTGACAATTTTTTAAATCAATTGAACAAATTTAAAGTCTTGTCCAAAGAATATCAGATCCAGCAGCTCCAATGACCTATCTCTCTCCCTCTCCCTCTCTTCTCTCTCTACCCCCCCCTGTTTATCTCTCTCTCTTTCGCTCTCTCTTTCTCTCTCTCTGTTTTTTTCTCTTTCTCTCTCTGTGTTTTTTTCTCTTTCTCTTTGTCTTTCTGTTTTGTTCAAGTCCTAGAAATGGAGCTAAACTGAATTAATTACTTTTTACTCAAGGGACATCTGTACTGTGAAGCAATAAAAAAAATGAGTTTGCAGTCAAGTTTCTGCAAATTAGCTTCCTATCTCAATTGTATTGTTAAGAGATGTGAAGCAGAAAGCTGCCACTATTGCTTCCTCAACTTTCTCTATAATCCGAGTGACAAAGGTCATGTCATATCTCCATTTTCAAGCACTCTTGCAGTTGGGTCAATGGTGCAATGGCAAATGCATGTAATTATTCCCACTACTAAATGCCTGACATAAAGTAGGTCATGAGAATTCCTCTGATACCTGCATGATAGATTCATTTAACTTTTCATTTGAACACAGCAATTTAGAAATTGGATGCATTTCTGCACATTTTTGGTTAGCAGTTTCTATATGGAAACCACTTTGTTTCTTCAAGAGCAATATAAGTAATAAACATGCAAGGTAAATTGATGTTGATTAGTAACCAATTGGAATCGAGCCTATATACTTCCATGCATGGTTCACTACAGCATGGCAGAAATTTACCCTGTGCTAGTCTTAACCTAATGATGATATAAGATCTTGTGTACTTTTCCTATATAATCCCCCCTACAGAAATTAAGCTTTAGTTGGAGGCTAAAGAGCAAGAGTTTAAATAAAATAACTAAACACAGGCAATTGTAATGTCAGGTGTAATTTAAAATACAAGAAAGAAGCAATGAAAACAACTCTGGAAGCTGGATGCATCTACTGCATCTCAGGCCTAGAAAAAAATGTTATGAATGTTGTTGAGTGAACCAGGTCACCAGGGAAAATTATTGATAGATATTGAAAGAGCTTTTACAGGTATATTAAGAGCAAAAGGATTGTAAGGGATAAAATTGGTCCTCTTGAAGATCAGAGTGGTCGGCTATGTGCGAACCAAAGAAAATGGAGGAGATCTTAAATAGGTTTTTTGCGTCTGTGTTTACTAAGGAAACTGGCATGAAGTCTATGGAATTAAGGGAAACAAGTAGTGAGATCATGAAAACTGTACAAATCGAAAAGGAGGAGGTCCTTGCTGTCTTGAGGAAAATTAAAGTGGATAAATCCCCGGGACCTGACAGGGTGTTCCCTCGGACCTTGAAGGAGACTGGTGTTGAAATTGCAGGGGCCCTGGCAGAAATATTTAAAACATCGCTGTCTACAGGTGAGGTGCTGGAGGATTGGAGAGTGGCTCATGTTGTTCCGTTGTTTAAAAAAGGATCGAAAAGTAATCCAGGAAATTATAGGCCAGTAAGTTTAACATCGGTAGTAGGTAAGTTATTGGAGGGAGTACTAAGAGGCAGAATCTACAAGCATTTGGATAGACTGGGACTTATTAGGGAGAGTCAACATGGCTTTGTGCGTGGTAGGTCATGTTTGACCAATCTATTGGAGTTTTTCGGGGAGGTTAGCAGGAAAGTGGATGAAGGGAAGGCAGTGGATATTGTCTACATGGACTTCAGTAAGGCCTTTGACAAGGTCCCGCATGAGAGGTTAGTTAGGAAAATTCACTCACTAGGTATACATGGAGAGGTGGTAAATTGGATTAGACATTGGCTCGATGGAAGAAGCCAGAGAGTGGTGGTAGAGAATTGCTTCTCTGAGTGGAGGCCTGTGACTAGTGGTGTGCCACAGGGATCAGTGCTGGGTCCATTGTTATTTACCATCTATATCAATGATCTGGATGATAATGTGGTAAATTGGATCAGCAAGTTTGCTGATGATACAAAGATTGGAGGTGTAGTAGACAGTGAGGAAGGTTTTCAGAGCCTGCAGAGGGACTTGGACCAGCTGGAAAAATGGGCTAAAAAATGGCAGATGGAGTTTAATACTGACGAGTGTAAGGTATTGCACGTTGGAAGGACAAACCAACGTAGAACATACAGGGTTAATGGTAAGGCACTGAGGAGTGCAGTGGAACAGAGGGATCTGGGAATACATATACAAAATTCCCTAAAAGTGGCGTCACAGGTAGATAGGGTCGTAAAGATAGCTTTTGGTACATTGGCCTTTATTAATCAAAGTATTGAGTATAAGAGTTGGAATGTTACGATGAGGTTGTATAAGGCATTGGTGAGGCCGAATCTGGAGTATTGTGTTCAGTTTTGGTCACCAAATTACCGGAAGGATATAAATAAGGTTGAAAGAGTGTAGAGAAGGTTTACAAGGATGTTGCCGGGACTTGAGAAACTCAGTTACAGAGAAAGGTTGAATAGGTTGGGACTTTATTCCCTGGAGTGTAGAAGAATGAGGGGAGATTTGATAGAGGTATATAAAATTATGATGGGTATAGATAGAGTGAATGCAAGCAGGCTTTTTCCACTGAGGCAAGGGGAGAAAAAAACCAAAGGACATGGGTTTAGGGTGAGGGGGGAAAAGTTTAAAGGGAACATTAGCGGGGGCTTCTTCACACAGAGAGTGGTGGGAGTATGGAATGAGCTGCCAGACAAGTGGTAAATGCGGGTTCTTTTTTAACATTTAAGAATAAATTGGACAGATACATGGATGGGAGGTGTATGGAGGGATATGGTCCGTGTGCATGTCAATGGGACTAGGCAGAAAATGGTTCAGTACAGCCAAGAAGGGCCAAAAGGCCTGTTTCTGTGCTGTAGTTTCTATGGTTTCTATGATCCAGTCTCTTTAGTCATCAAAATGAGATACAGCAGGCATCAGATTGAGACCCTTTTCGGAGGGAAAAGGCCTGCTTGACTCAACACCAGATAATGTTTTATATGCTAAGGATCAAAGAAAAATTCAGGACAATTCCTTTGAACCGTACACCACCTTCACACCTCCCTCCACACCCATACTACATATACCCAAATACACTAAATAATGAATTTAAATCAGCATTATCCAATTAACTTGGTTCACACTTCTTAGGAACCCATTGTTCAGAGCTGCATTTTAGATTTAATCCACAGTTCAAATGCGCATATGAAGACGGGTAGCTAAATCAGTTGCTGAAGTTATTAGCTACATGTGCTAGCACCAAAAAACTCTCAAACAATGACAATAAATTTTCCATTCAGGACATGGAAAGAAATTGAAAAATTGTCCTGAAGATATTCTTGGTATGTAGATTCCATTTTCCTAGAGTGGGACATATGATATGCCTCAGTGAAGACTTAAGTGTGTCTGTAACATTGTGTAGTTTATTACTTATATTGCTCTTGAAGAAACAATTACCTTTACACTACAAATCCTTGCCATTGTGCATCATACAGTTGTCAACTAATGTTAGAATTAAGTTGATAAATATTCAGTCCAAGTACTAATCGCCTATTCTAGAGTAATAATAACAAACATATGAATGGATTTGTAATTAGTATCAATGGGTTTGTAAGCAATTTACTTTTAATAAAGATGTATTTATTTTAATCTACAGAGCCATTTATTTTAAATTTTAACTTTTTGTTTGATGTGTCAGAGGAATGAAATGCATGTAGACATATTCTTCACTAATGTGAATCCACAATTTGCCACTACTGCACAACTGCATACAACAAAGTAATTCTCTGCCCCAAACTTGGACTATTGCCTTGTTTGATACTGTTGACATTTTCCATGCATAAAATCAAGAATCAATAGCCATGGTCAGAACATATAAATCTGAAATATTAACTTTGGTTCTCTTTCTCGCAGATGTTACCTGACCTATTAAATACTTCAAGCATTTCTTTTCATTGTCTAAACTGATACAGTTTATGGGCTATCTACAATTAAAGTACTTTAGTTAATATGATGCAAAATTTGATGCAAAAGTACTCTAGTTAATATGATGCAAAATGTGATCTGAGAGTTAGAATTACTATGTGTCAATAGATTTAAAATAATTTGAGATGTCCAGGTATATGAGAAGATTTATGTTCTTTTTTGGGAAAGTATAGACTAACCCAAGAAAAGCAGCTAACTATAATTGGAGAAATTAAGTAAGAATTATTGTATTGTATTTGGAATTTGTGAAATTAGACTTGGAATGACACACACTATCAGCAGGTTTATAATTATCATAATTTGTATTCTCCTTGTATCAACCCCATTGATAAATTAGAATTTGATTTTTTTTCTTATAAGTTGAAAGTGATAATAAATAGAATATTATTTATTTCAAAAAGAAATAGGGATAATGTCGTGGGTGTGAGACTCTATCAGATCTGTTGTACTGTTGTTCTGTTTCGCTCTACTGTATATAGTTGCTGTCTGGCCAGCAGCGTGTTTCCAATATTGTCAGATTTTATTTTTTAATTTTCATTATCTGCAGTTTTTTTGAGTTGGCTTGGAAATGAGGTATACAAATAGTCATTTCCAAAACTGCCTCAGTTCCGGAACTGGAGACAGACAGCAGCTGCTTTTGATGACCGTAAAGCAGGCTCATATTCATTTGAAAATGAAAGGAAGTGAAACATCACTGGATTCCTTGGTCATCTCAGATACCATAACTTCTCAGCCTGAAATTTGTCAGTTCATGTGTCATTGCAGAAATGTGCGCTCAAAAGTCTCAGCTGATACTAGTGCAATACCAAGGAAATGCTACATTATCGGGAGAGTTATCAACTTGATAAGATCCTAAATCAAGATCCACTTTGCTCTGTCAGACAATGAATGTTGCATTGTTTTCAAGAAAAACAGAGGAGTAATTCCTAATGTCTGGTTTAAATGGAGACACCACTTTTTCCCTTATTAGGGAGAGAGAGAGCCGGTGGTATGTCAAATTACTGGGTGAACAAGTAGACTTTGAGATACTGCAAATCTTTGTCTTTATTGATGCTTTGCTGCATACCTGAGTGCTCGGTGGGTTACGCCGATGCTTTTTATGCTGGTGGGGGAGGAGGGAATCATCGCTTTGCTGCTGCTTATGAGTGGGGGGGCTTTAGGGTTCTAACATTTAACTGTCATTCATTCTTTGGGGCACTCCTCTGTTTTTGTGGATGTTTGTGAAGAAAGATAATTTCAGAATGTATATTGTATACATTTCTCTGACATTAAATTTACCTTTGAAACTTTGAAACCTTTGAATATATATTCCTTTGCTAAAACCACTGAAAAACAGATATCTGGTCATTACCATGGTACAGTTTGTGAGACCATGCTGAATAAAAACCTAGCATTTGCTTTTCGCAGGAAGTAGCAACAGTGCTTTGAAAGTTCTGCATTTGGCATAAACAGTCTGCAATCTACAATCAGCTAAATGGAAACATGTCAACAAAATGATGTTGCACAAGTCAACTAATGTCACTCAGGCCATGAAGCTCTCACGGATAGATTCAAGGATTTACTAAAGATCAGTTAATGAATGGTGGTTATTAAGCTTACCACTGCTTAAACTGTGGTAATGCAGTACATCACATTTATAGATTTCATGCTCAGTTGTGTCTCTCTCTGCAAAATATCCTCTATTCAGTTTATACTCATGAAATCCAATGGGAAATTATGTTGGAGTGGATGAAAAACACCAACATACTTAATATGACATTTTTAAACACTTACAATTGAACAGTGATGCAACCAAAGTGCTAATCAAATATTAAAATTTTAAAAAAGTTATTATATTCACTAATAAATATTTTGGAACCTGTGACAAATGGTAACTGTTATGAATAGAGGCTAAAGTTCACAAGAGAGAGGGACAAAAATGCACCGTATGTATTTTTGGTATAACTAAATGAGGTGGTGCTCTCCAAATGCTAAACTTGCCCTTTTGAATCATCAAGTGAAAGAATAACTAGATACAGAGAGCTAACTGAATTCTTCCCCTTATAAACCATTGTACATTGTGAAAACAAGTCTTTGAAATATTAAGAGATAACTAGAACATGAAAGCTGGCTGAATAGTATTCATTATAATAGCTGAGAAGACTAAATTTACAAATGCAGATATCTGAACTGATGAAATTGTAAATTTTATAGAAACAATGCTTTGTGAGTAGTAGACCATCTGAACCCTTGGGGTTGCTGTGCTATTCAATTGTACATGGTTGATGTTGTTTTTCTTTTGCCCCACCACTACTTTCCAGCCTAGTCCTTGAATCTTTGACCCAACTAGAGTCAACTCTCTGGCTTCCACAAAGCCAATGTCTAATCCAATTTATTACCTCAACTTGAATGCCAAATTACTGAACCTTATTGACAAATCTCCCATATGAGACCTTGCAAACTCCATGTAGACAATATCCGCTGACTTACCTTAATCAACATTCCAGGTAACTTCCTTGAAAGACTCTAAAACTCTTCATGGTCAATATGGCGCCAGCGAACGATTCCTCAAGCAACATCTTCCAGACAGTCAATCATTTCAGTTTTTCTATGTCCTTTACATATACTTTTTACCTTAATTTTGTTTCTCAAACTGTTGGAGCCTGGGACTTATAGTCTGTAGCTTGATCAAGTGAGCTGAAGCTCTGCTGTCCCCAGGAAAACTCCAAAAGAGAAATGCAAACACAAGTTACCATGAGGAGAAGCTCAGAGATGTGACGAAGGGCCGTGATCAACTAGATTTCTCGCAATTAAAGCATTGAGGAACATCAGGGCAAGTGCTGAGGAGGGTGAATGGTTCTCGGAGAGGCCGTAGGTTTCAAGATGCTGCCCTCAGGATGGCCGCTTGTTCATGTCGCCGCCCTCAGAGGGACCACTGATTCGAGTCACTGCTCTTGAAGGGACTGCTGATTTAGGTCACTGTCTTCGGAGGGCTTGCTGGTAAAAGTCGCTGTCCTTAGAGGTGTCGCTGGTTCATATTGTTACTCTTGAAGGGGAGGCTAATTCACGCTGCCATCCTCAAATGGGCCGCTGATTCGAGTCACTGACCTTAGAGGGGCTGCTGGTTTGTGTCGCTGCCCTTGGAGGGGTTTGTGGTTCAAGTAGTCGCTGCCATCGGAGGGGCCGCTGTTTCCAGTCACTGCCCTTGGAGGGGCCATTGGGTAGCGATGGTCTCAGAGATACTATTGAAATTCTGAGATTTATTGGATTGGTCTGTAGTTCATATTGGCCTCTTTCAGTTCTTCATTTTGTTATGTTCTCGCCGATTTTTTATTGTTGCCAATTGGCAGGCTGGGAGTCGGGTGATCTGTTAGTTTTTGTGCAAAGGAGGAGTTGAGGGTTGGTATTAGCCAGTTTTTGTTTCTTTTTCTTTTCATGCTGAGGGCATTGATGTTTTTCTTTCAACTACTTCTATGGTTTTCTGCATTTTTATGACTATCTGGAGAAGACAAATCTCAGAGTTGTATTCTACATACATTGAAAATAAAATGAATCTTTGAATATCTGACCCTTTGAAGGTTGATTAGACACCAATAGCCACACACAAACCCATGTGTTCTATTCCTAATCAGTCCCTGTCTATACAAGTACTGATATATCTGGTCCCTTAGAATATCTTCCAGTAACTTTCCCACTGCTGATTTCAGGCTCACTGGCCTATACTTTTCTAGCTTATTCTTAGAGCTTTTCTTAAACAACAGAACAACTTTAGCTATTCCCCAGTCCTCTGCCACTTCAGCTGTGGCTAAGGAGGTTAGCCAGGGCCTCTCCAATGTTTGCACTAGTCTTTTGCAGGGTCCAAGGGAACATATTGTCAGGCTGTGAGGATTTATGCACCCTAATTTGCCTCAAGAAAGCAACACCTCATCCTCTGTAATCTGTGTAGAGTCCTCGACCTTACTTCTGCATTGCCTTACATCTATAGTCTCTGTGTCCATCTCCAGAGTAAATATAGAAACAAAATATTAATCTAAGATCTCCCCCTTCTCTTTCAGCTCCACTCATATCTTACCACTCTGATTTTCTAGAGGACCAATTTTGTCCCCTGCTATCCTTTTGCTCTTAATATATCTGAAGAAACACTTAGGAGTCTCCTATGCCTTGTCTGTTAGAAAGACATTGTGTCTTCTTTAGCCCTCCTGATTTCCTTCTTAATGATCTCTTGCATTTTGTATACTCCTCAAGTACCTCATTAGGTCCTGCCTGCTATGGACCTCTTTCTTTTCTCTTAAACAGGGCCTCAACCTCTCTTGAAATCCAAGGTTCCCTGACACTGTTATCCTTACTTTTTATTCTGACAGGAACATACAGACTGTACTCTCAAAATTTCACTTTTGAATTCATCCCACTTACCAAGTACACTTTTGCCAGAAAACATCCTGTCCGAATACACAATTGTCAGATCCGTTCAGATACTATTAAAATTGGCCTTCCTCAAATTTAATATCTTAACCCAAAGATTAGAACTATTCTTTTCCATAATTACGTTGAAACTAATGGCATTATGATCACTAGATGCAAAGTCTTCCTGTACACAAACTCCTTTTACCTGCCCTGCCTCATTCCCTAATAGGAGATTTGTATCGCATTGTCTTAGCTGGGACTTCTATGTACAGATTAAGGAACTATTCCTGAATGCCAATGACAATCTTTATCCTATCCAGCCTTTTATGCAGTATGGGAGTCCCTGTTAATAAGTGGAAAGTTAAAATCCTCTGCTATCACGACCTCAAACAAGGGAAAATCTGCAGATGCTATAAATCCAAACAACACACACAAAATGCTGGAGGAACCCAGCAAGTCAGGCACCATCTATGGAAAAGAGCACACCTGACGTTTCAGGCTGAGACCTTTCAGCAGGATGAGGGAAAAAAGCTGAGGAGTAGATTTAAATGGTCGGGGGGAGGGGAGAGAGAAACACAAAATGATAGGTGAAACCTGAAGTAAAGAGTGGGAAAGCTGATTGGTGAAAGAGATGCAGGGCTGGAGAATGGGGAGTCTGATAGAAGAGGAGAGATGACCATGGAAGAAAGAAGAGGAGGAGAAGCACCAGAGGAAGGCAATGGGCAGGCAAGGAGATAAGGTGAAAGAAGGAAAAGTAGATGGAGAATGGTAAAGGGGGGAGGGAGCATTACTGCAAGTTTGAGAAATCAATGTTCACGCCATCAGGTTGGAGGTTATCCAGATGGAATATAAGGTGTTGTTCCCCCAACTTAGGTAGCTGTTGCTATCACAACCTATGTTTTTTGCACCAGTATGCAATTTCTCAACAAATTTGCTCCTCTAGGTCCTGCACACTATTAGATGGTCTATAATATAATCTCATTAACATAGTTATATCTGTTCTAATTCCATGTGCTGATCTATGCCCGAAGTTCTGCTCCCTTTCCTACAATATTCCTTACATTGAAATATAGGCAGCTCGATTAGTTACACTCAACTCGAACTTTCAATTCCTAAATTTGTCTGTAAGCTATGCAACTATGTCATTATGTTCTGATTTTCTTATTCTGTTACCGTTTTCCCTTGTACTACCTCAAAGCACTAATGCAATGAATTGATCTGTATGGATGGCATGCAAAACAAAAAATTTTTACTGTACCTTGGTGTATATGACAATAATAAACCAATTCCGCAGTTTAAATTTACCAATTTACCCACAAGACTACGTGTCCATGGGGTTGTTCCTTTCAAAGGAAACTGGACTGTTTCAACTCAAGAAGAAGAAAGAAGAAAGCCCCTTAACTCCGAGTGGAGTCATTGGGACGCTGTCATGACGGCGATTTTTTTAGCAGGCTTCCTTATTTTAACAAGTCTGAATTGCTAGCTCGACGCTCAACCCAGCACAGATGGAAAGCGTGCAAGGAAACCGGCTGGATTCGAACTCAGGAGCCTTTGCTCCAAAGTCTGGCGCAGATGCCACTGCGCCACCAGCTGGCTAACTTCAACTCAAAGATGATTCTATTTCAAATTCCTTGTCATTGTCATACAATTTAACTTTAGATCACTGCCGTATCCATGATTTGGTGTCACTTTATGCCTTCTTGCTATCATCTATTCATTCCTCTGGCCTCCTCAATCCATCTTATTCTGCCAGTTTTATTTTTCTCTCTGCTTGCCAGATGTCATCTTCAAACCTGATGAAGCAAGGAGAGAAAAACATGGTGAATTTTTCCCTGGATTCAAGTAAAAAACATTAGCTACTCTTCTGGTAGATTATTTAATCAAAAGCCAAAATACTTAATGGGAAAAAAATTACCCTATAAATGCATTTTGCTAAGTTCATGCAATTAGTCAAAAACACTGCATGTTTTTGTGCTCAGTCTTGCATTGCTACTGACATTGCAAACTTCAGAAATCGGATCTATTTTCTAATCCCTGTACTAATGCTTAGTTGTTCTGAGAAACCTATCACAACAACTCATTGTGTTGAATCAAGCTACCTGTATGTTGCCTTTGTTTCTATGTCGAAACCCCAGTATTCATCAATTCAAATTAAAGTAGGCTGTAGACTTCTGGAACTGTAATTTGTGAGTCTGGGACTGATCAATGGATTTGGAAGGCTAAACCTGTCAATTTCAATAACCACTGAACTCCACAAGTTTAACTGTGAGAGCAGTCTAGCATTGCATTAGAAAATACCCTCAGGTTCTGTGTCAATCCATGGCCCTGTCTATTTTAGTGAGGCTTATAGGACAAGAGATTAGAAGAACAGGAAGACAAGGTACCTTCTCTACAATAAAATATATGTTGAACTTTTTAAAACAATTTTTAGTTATACATGCCATCTAGAACTCTGAAGTTATTAACTACATTGACAGGCTATCATTCAAGGCTATCAGTGTTGCTTCATAGCATGGAAGTTGGTGAGACGGAATATCTGTGTTCCACTTTAGGTAAGTACAGACCTATGGTTATCCATAGCAGTGGTTCTGATGGTGGGGAAGTCCAGCACCACTCAGCTCACTCTTTGCAACAGTAGATGGAAAGAACCTTCAGCAGCACTGTAACTATTTAAGGAAAGGTAATGGACAATTAAGGGTGAAAATGAATGTGGATATTTGTGGGGCAGCATGGAAGCATAATGGTTAGCAAAATTCTTTACAGTACCAGTGATCCAGGTTCAATTCCCACTGCTGTCTGTAAGGAATTTGTACGCTCTCCAAGTGATCGTGTGGGTTTCCTCTGGGCGCTAGTGTTTCCTCCCACAGTCCAGAGACGTACTGGTTGGAAGATTAATTGGACATTGTAATTGTCCTGTGATTAGGCTAGGATTAAATCAGGGAGAAGGCTGGGCAGCATAGCTCAAGGAGGCAGAAGGGCCTATTCCACGCTGGGTCTCAATAAATTAATTAATTAACATTGAGCAGATGAAGAAAGATTCAATAAAGCTTAGCTGACTGCTGAGAACATAGTTAGCAGGTTCAACCATGAATCTCAAACATAAGTTGCTTCTCAGGTAAGGACATAATATACATTGATAATTTAGAAAGGAAAAATAGTTTTGTCTCAAAACTGTAGTGACAATGGTGGGCCTTCATATTAAAAATTATGATTATTGCTGGTGCTTAAGTTACAACCTTTGCATTGCCCAGGCAGGCTGTCAGTGTGATGAATCATGTCTGGAGACTGTTTTCACAGAAACAGCATAGCTCTGCAACAATATACAGCACGGACTGTAACTGATAATGAAGACATATTTGGATATCCCCAAGTAGGTGCACTTGAGTATGAAGCCTTAGGTCCTGGGACTACTCTGAGTGGAAGCCAGATACCAGGGGTTTGATCACATCTGTCTTTGTTCCTTCTGCATGAACTCCTCTTGCTCCTCGAAAATTCATCACTGCCATTAGAATGCCCAGTGGAACCCCCTCAGTGAACAACTGTTGGCAGCAATAGAGCTGTAAGAAAAGAGGCAAGAAAAATACTATCTACTTATACCAACATTCAACAGCAAAGATCAAAAGGATTGCATCTGATATAGATATTGTCATGCAAACAGATATGAAATGAAATCCTAAAACAGAGCTAATGACTATCAGACACTTTGAAGAATCATACTTCCAAAAGCCAAATTCAACCAGTTAACAGCTCCTATTTGAAGTGATCAGATATTTCTGAAATGGAGGGGACATATTATAGATATTTCTGATTGCTTCCCTTTGACTAAAATGGGGGAAAAAATTACAGTGGTTAAAAATACTGAACACGTGAAGTTTCTGTGCTGTAGTGTTGTATGACTCTAAGTCCCAATCTCTCAGGGGAGAGGCTTCCTTTATATTTCAACAGGTTCTTGGTGCAGCAGGCAGTTATATTTTGCTTTTCTTTCACTCTGTTTTTTATTAATATCTAAACTATCCCCACTAGATATGCCTGCAGTCTGGGTGTGTCAAAACTGATCGGACTACAGAGCTTTGAGTCGCATAGGGAATTTAGTATTGGAACATTAAAGTCTAAGGGAAGCACAGCAACATTACACCGACACATAAAAATCAAAGTTCAAAGTAAATCTATCATAGAAATACAATAGAATTTTATGAAAAGTTATATATAAACAGACAAACACCAATGTGCAAAAGAAGGTAAACTGCAAATAAAAGTAATACTGGGAGCATGAGTTGTAAAGAACCCTTGAAAGTGAGCCTGTGAGTCTGTGATTGTGGAATCAATTAAGAATTGTGGTGAATGAAGTTATCCACACTGAGTCAAGACCCTGGTGGTTGAATGAGAATCAGAAAAATGCAAATTTTGGAAGTTGCCACTTCTGCATAGGGGCGCATTTATTCTGACAATTTGACCTTCTGAGCAGAAGAACCTTTAAGTGCCAGAGGTTGTCTGCTTAATTGCCGCTGCAGTTTCAGGTGACCTGCTCCATGACCCACAAGCACGTCCTGTGTGAGATCAGAAAAAAATTTTCCGGGAATTTCACTGCGGCTGGATTCTGTACCTTGCAGAAGAAGTGCTTGGGCTTACTCCAAGAATATGAGAATCTTATATAGTGGAGCAGATATTAATTCATAAGCATGAGCTTTGAGATCAACCTTGTTAATATAAAACTTGCCTGCCTTTAAAATTTTGTGCTCTTTAGGAGACCATTTTGTATTGTGCTCAAAGATTGTGAGATTGTAAGATTTGGGTTCGATTCCTGTCACTGTCTGATGCTCCATCTTCCTCCCACGTACCAAAGACATACGGTTGAGATTAGTGAGTTGTGGGCATGAAATGTAGCGACACTTGCGTGCTGCCCAGCATAACCCTCACTGATTTGATTTAATGCAAAACAATGTATTTTATACTTTATACTTTATACTTTATTGTCGCCAAACAATTGGTACTAGAACGTACAATCATCACAGCGATATTTGATTCTGCGCTTGCAAACTTTGAAGTACATTCCCATATAAAGATAATCTAATCTTTAATAGCAACCATTTCACCAGTACATCTAACCTCCACTTCCTATACTTATTAAGTTTACAGGTTATTTTGATGTGTGTGTATGAGAGAGAGAGAGAGAGAGAGAGAGAGAGAGGGAGATTAGTGCATTAAAAGTCTACTGTTTATTCCAATTCAAATGACATAACTGCACAAGTTGTTGACCTATTTGAAGTATTAAAGGATTTAAGCCACACTAGATTTTGATGTCTTTGAACTTTGTGAGTTATATAAATCATAAGGGCAATTTTCACCTTCATTCTTTGGGCAGTAAACCTGGAAACCAGATCATCTTTCTATTTGTTAGCTAACCAGGCCGTCATTTCTTCTGATCAATGGATCAGGAACTGCATAAAGCAAAATGCCGCAATGCTGACAACAGGATGAATTTAAAATTACATTCAAGGTTCTCTTTGCAACTGACAGGCACCATGTAACTCAGATTGCTTTGAGAAGCATAACTACTACTTGTGCTGTTAAAATATTAAAGATTTGATAGCAGGGGTTGCTAGTTGTGAATTGAATTGTGGTTATCTTGTTTTAATGTTATACAATAAATTCAGCCCCTATTCCATCATTAGAGAAAAGATTAATTTGTCATTTTATAGAGTGCTTTAGAAAGAATAATTTGTTAATCTCCTTCAAAAGGCTTGTTGGATGGAATACAGTGGTTAAGAAGAGAATCCTATGAATGTGAAGAAACAGAATTGTGATTTATATGGCATGTTTAATATCCTTAGAATTACTCATTATGTTTTACAACCAAAAGATTATCTTTTAAAGTTCAACCTTCTTTAAAATGTATTTATTCACAGGCTATGAATACCAGCATTTTTTACCCATCCCTACCTGCCCCTGAACGGAGGAAGCAACTAGAAGCCAAACACAGTGTTGAATGTGGAATTACACTAAGGTCAGATGGTTTAAGAATAGCAGGTATCCTTCCCTGAGTACATTATCAAACTAGACATTTTTTTTCTAATTCAGTAACTTCCTGGACTCTCTTACTGACAATTACCCATTTTTTTTCTAATTCTAGATTTATTTCATTACTCGAATGTAAATTCTCTGGCTGCAACAGTAGGTTCAAACTCATGTCTCATTAGCAAAAGCACAGCACACAAACAAGGAATGAACAACCAGACAATATGCTGTTGAACAAGAGGGCTGAGGGAAGAGCGCAGGCAATGGTATCCAGATCTTTATATTGGGATTCCACTAACGCATTGGAAATTTACACGTATGCCCTTGACAAGGCAACCTTATTACTTTCAACATTTAAAGGTAATTTTGTTTTTCAGGGATTTAACTACATTTTTGCAAATAATTCATATTTTTACCACATTCAATTTCATTTGTGCTGGGAACATCATATATTTTTCAAAAGCCAAACCAGTTTTTATTGAAGTTGATGGAAGGAAATTACAATTTTCCTATGCTTGTGCAATTTATTCAATTTTCTTCTCTTTCTATTCAGATTTGCATGACACTCAGGCACATCTGCTAGTAAGAAACCTCTAAGTGAATTGAAGATGAAATTCTATTTGAAAAGCTTCAAAAGAACTAAGCCGCCTTTATTTTCAAGACAAGGTGTGACTTATGTTAAAAAATAATCATGCATTGAAGGGGTACTATGCACGAGTTCACCATCTAGCCTGTAGGTCATAATGCACTTTATAAGATTCAGTACAACCTACAGGGAAGTTCAGAGTGTTGTAGGATAAACCTGGAAGCACAGATTTACAAACAGCCCCTTATAAATAATTTTTTTCAATACCTGTAAGCCAATCATAATAATATTCATAGTTAAATAGTTCATTGAAGGAGGAATTGAAAACAATTTATATGCTAAATATGGAGCTTAAAATAAACACCTCAAAAGTGAAGCACAAAATAATCACTTTTGAATTGACATGGCTATTTCAAACAGCTCCTAAGAACATTTCCGTGAAGTGGCCACAGTTGTGGTCCCTATCTTTTAGTCTTTCATTTTTCTCCGAGTGGAAAAGTTACCCCTTCTAACCTCATCCTGTACTCATCTACCCTTTCTCTAAGAAGTGGAAAATAAAGTGGCAGGTATTTAAATAGGCAAATTTCAAATAACTGGCAAATTATTTTTCGGTTATTTTTTAGCTCTGAACTAGTGTTGAGAATGTGACCCATTTGCTGTTGTTGGAGCGTCTCTGTAAACCTGCTCTGTCAAGTGAGTGTAGCTGAGAGTGATAATTCATTAAGATTCACAGAGGCCTTTGGATGAACATCACTGGAGATAGTCTGTTCTTTGTCTATCACCATGGTAATCAGTGTCTCAAATGAACATAGGGAAGTTTCAGAAATGAGAACACTTGACCCTGACTTGACCCTAAGGTCTATGAGTCACATAAAGAGGATGCATGGACTGTGATGTTCGAAGCTGCACATGCTTTCTCGTCCTGGGATGATTAAGAAGTGATTATTGAATACCCTTTTACTGAGTTTGTCTAAAATGTTATGCATTGTACAATTGGCGAGAGAGTGTCTGGACCACACTGATCCGGTGAACAGGGAACAGGCCTTATTCTCCCTCCTTCTGGTGAAAGATCAATGAAAAAAGAATGCATTCTGTTTGACCTGAGAACAGACTGTCAGTGATTCTCTTGTTCTTCAACAGCATGCTGAAATATTCTCATTGCACAAGGAGAAACGTCATGGATACAGTGAAAAGGCTGCTGATCAAAATTATGTATGCCACTTACCTTTGGAAACAATGAAAAATTGAGCACATTTTATTTTAGTGAATCGTCTTGTAGTTTGCCTAGCATGTTCATGTGTAGGACATGGGGATTTCAGTTCCACTCAGCCCTGAAAATGGATTCAATTAATGTTCCAATACAGTGCAATTTATTTTTCCAGGGTCGTCTGAAGTTATCATTTCTATAACATAGCATCATTTTAACCAGACTTTAAGGAGAATAATTTGAGTAGAAAATGCATGACTACTCTCAAAGATTTTGTATGATGAATAAAGGGTTAAAATAATAATAACGTATATAAATGATTGTTAGATTTTGTTCATTGCCATTTTTCTCTGCTAACGTGATCTAAGTGGATGATCTGAAAATGCTTCATAAATGTCACATAGACAAAGGCATGTGATTAAAAAAATATTTCCAATAATATGCTGCAGTAATTACCTTGCAATTTAATTTCCTCCTGTTAATTATCTTATTGTTTGATATGTGGAGTTAAGTAAATTGGATACTTAATGAGAAACTGTCGAATTTTTATTCTTTCTTATTTGTGAGACTTTTTTTTTCGTCGCCACCCCTACCAAGCACATGGGATTAAAAATTCTTCAAGATGTTACTTCCTTCAGACTGAAAAATAAGAAGCAGTATTACAAGGACTGATTTTATTCAAGATTATTATAACTCAAAAGTAGATGAAGATTATCTCTCATAGCTGGAGAAAAAATATCTACAACATTGTTCTCTGAAATCACTTGGGAGCACAGTTTCTTCAGATAATGTGCAGAATCGGATGCAGAAACAGTTTTATTATCTCTGACGTATTTTGGATTTTTTTTGTTTTGCAGCAACAGTACAGTGCAAGATATAACAATCACTACAGGTTATAATAAAAAATGAATAAATTTGCTAAAGAGGAATAATGAGGTCATGTTCATGGTTTCATGGACCATTCAGAAATCTAATGTGGAAAGGAAGAAGTTGTTCCTAAACTGTTGAGTATTGGTCCTCAGGCTCTCAAACCTCCTCCTGAATGACAGTAGTGAGAAGAAGGCATATACCAAATGATGAAGGCCCTTAAAGATGGACCACCTCTTGAAGATGTCCCCAGTGATGGGGAATGTTGTGACCATGATGGAGCTGGATGAGTCTAATACCATCTGCAGCCTCTTTTGATGTTACACACTGGAGCCACAATAGCAGGCAGTGATGTATTAGGCAAACCTCCTTTCCAGCTAATCCAATCACATGGAAGTGATTGCAGGCTAGCTTTAGAGCATGAGTAATGGAAGCAACAGTGGTCAATTGCTCCATCTCCCATTATTGGAAGACAAAGCTCACTATTCAACTCAAGTTCAAATGTCAGTTATATTCCCAAATGTCTTGAAATCATGGAAATCACATAAAGGTTGCTCTTTAGTCTGTCAGGTCTGCAAGATGGAATCCAACTAGTCCATTTCACTCATGTTTTCCTCACAGCCCATTTAGCTCATTCCCTTCAAGTACTTATCTAATAACCTTAGCAAAACACAAGCCAACCTCCCACCACAATTTCTTCCTATGGTGATGACGATCTTCTGGCTGCAATAAAAAAAAAGTACACATGACTCTTTGGCTCTTTTGCCAAATGGATTTATGCTATGCCCTCTAATTCTTGACCCTTCTGCAAAAAAGGGAACAGTTCCTCCTGTTCTAATTATTTCAGGTATTCAGTCAGATTTCCATTTTGATCTCTTGTTTACCCTGGGATGCAGTCAGTCTATTTAGGTATGCAAAACACAGGAACGAGGATACATGCCTACTTATTTTCTCCTTTTTTTAAAAAATGAGGTGCTCACATAATGTGGTGGCATAATAACATATGTTATTCACATGCTTTTTAACATATAACCTATAATGAATTATGTAAACAAACAACGAATGCTTAGTCAAAAATATATTTACTATATGACTCATATATTACTGCGATATTAAATATGCTGCACTCTGTCCTGTTAGCTATAAACTCCAATTCAATATAGAATGCAGTCAACTCAAATACTTAATGTATTGCTCTCTAGTCATCTTACATATATACATATATTATATATAATACAACTGCTATATACACCTACACCATGGTTAAATTGAAATTGTTCCATTCAGAACTAAAGATTTAATTGCTGTGGAGGACTTCTTACTCTTGTGGGATAACATCTTTCATGACAGTGGAAGGTGGGTGGGGATGGTGTGTTTCACTCTGCTTGGCAGGTGAGACTCGTGGCTGTGCAGCAAGCTCAGGTCTGGGGCTTCCTCCATGGTGATTGTAGGAATTGACTCTGGGACTGCACTAAGTGGTTCTGATAGCTCTGGACTCCTTTCTTCTCTAACAACTGACTCTGTTGTCCTCAACTGAAAAATGTGTCATCTCCAGAAGACATCAAACACAATCTCCATTGTGTAGGAGAGTGGTCTAATTCTGACCTTAATCTTTCCAAGTACCCACTTTTGATCATCTCCGTGCTTCCTCACCAGGACTATTTGTCCAGGAGTGAAACATTGAACCTTCTTGTTTGAGGAGCCCTCAATTTGTCTCAGCTGTTTGTCCTGCATACTCCTTCTGAGATTGGGTTTGTGGAGATGCAAGTGTAAGCACAAGGGATGATGCAGGAACAGCATAGCTGATGATTTGTTGGCTGTGGAGTGTGCTACATTGTGATATGCAAAGAGGGAATTGGTGAGCTTCCGATTCGGTGAGGTGTGTTCTGCTGGCATTGTTGCCAGTACGTTCTATAGACTTTAGACAAACATTTCCACCAAGCCATTTCTAGCTGGGCGAAATAATGCAGATGAAATATGCATAATTCCATTCATTTTCAGAAAAGACTGGAACTATTCCACAACTAACTGTGGTACATTGTCACTGTCTTAGAGTTCTGGACCACAAGCCCTTGAGAAGAGGCTTCTCAACACATCAACAGTGTATAAGTTTATAGTGTAGGCTATTGGGAACACTTCTGGCCACCTTGTAGCTGCAACCACTACTACCAAGAAATTTGTGCACATGAATGATCTGGCAAAATCCACAAGAATCTTCTGCCAGGGCAATGCGGACCATTCTCTGAGATGGAGAGGTGCTGCTCTTGGAATCTTCTGAATGTGTTGGCATTCAGAGCAGTGCATGGCAAGCTGCTTGAGCTGCTGATCTATACCAGACCACCAGACAAGTCTTCAAGGCAATGCTTTTATTTTGACCATGCCTAGTTGACTGGCATGTCTCTGGGAGCTGAACGTCCAAGGATACACGGTGTATCGGAAGGATAGGAAGGTAGGCAGAGGCGGAGGCGTGGCTTTATTGGTAAGAAATGATATTAAATCATTAGAAAGAGGTGATATAGGATCGGAAGGTGCAGAATCTTTATGGGTTGAGCTAAGAAATAGCAGGGGTAAAAGGACCCTGATGGCAGCTATTTATAGGCCTCCAAACAGCTGCAGGGATGTGGACTACAAATTACAAATGGAAAGGGAAAAGGCTTGTCAGAAGGGCAGTGTTATGATAATTGTGGGGGATTTTAACATGCGAGTGGATTGGGAAAATCAGGTCAGCACTGGATCTCAAGAGAGAGAATTTGTAGAATGTCTGCGAGATGGCTTTTTAGAACAGCTTGTTGTTGAGCCTACTAGGGGATCGGCTGTACTGGATTGGGTATTGTGTAATGAACCGGAGGTGATTGGAGAGATTGAGGTGAAGGAACCCTTAGGAGACAGTGATCATAACATGATTGAGTTCACTGTGAAGTTAGAAAAAGAGAAGCCGAAATCTGATGTGTCGGTATTTCAGTGGAGTAAAGGAAATTACAGTGGCACGAGAGAGGAACTGGCTAAAGTTGACTGGAAAGAGACAGTGGCAGGAAAGACAGCAGAGCAACAGTGGCTGGAGTTTAAGCGAGAAATGAGGAATGTGCAAGACAGGTATATTCCAAAAAAGAAGAAATTTTCGAGTGGAAAAAGGATGCAACCGTGGTTGACAAGTGAAGTCAAAGCCAAAGTTAAAGCAAAAGAGAGGGCATACAAGGAAGCAAAAATTAGTGGGAAGAGAGAGGATTGGGAAGTTTTTAAAACCTTACAAAAGGAAACCAAGAAGGTCATTAAGAGAGAAAAGATTAACTATGAAAGGAAGCTAGCAAATAATATCGAAGAGGATACTAAAAGCATTTTTCAAGTATATAAAGAGTAAAAGACAGGTGAGAGTAGATATAGGACCGATAGAAAATGATGCTGGAGAAATTGTAATGGGAGATGAGGAGATGGCAGAGGAACTGAACAAGTATTTTGCATCAGTCTTCACTGAGGAAGACAGCAGTATACCGGACACTCAAGGATGCCAGGGAAGAGAAGTGTGCGCAGTCACAATTACGACAGAGAAAGTACTCAGGAAGCTGAATAGGCTAGAGGTAGATAAATCTCCTGGACCAGATGGAATGCACCCTCGTGTTCTGAAGGAAGTAGCTGTGGAGATTGTGGAGGCGTTAGCGATGATCTTTCAAAAGTCGATAGATTCTGGCATGGTTCCGGAGGACTGGAAGATTGCAGATGTCACTCCGCTATTTAAGAAGGGGGCAAGGAAGCAAAAAGGAAATTATAGACCTGTTAGCTTGACATCTGTGGTTGGGAAGTTGTTGGAGTCGATTGTCAAGGATGAGGTTACAGAGTACTTGGAGGCATATGACAAGATAGGCAGAACTCAGCATGGATTCCTTAAAGGAAAATCCTGCCTGACAAACCTATTACAATTTTTTGAGGAAATTACCAGTAGGCTAGACAAGGGAGATGCAGTGGATGTTGTATATTTGGATTTTCAGAAGGCCTTTGACAAGGTGCCACACATGAGGCTACTTAACAAGATAAGAGCCCATAGAATTATGGGAAAGTTACATACATGGATAGAGGGTTGGCTGATTGGCAGGAAACAGAGAGTGGGAATAAAGGGATCCTATGCTGGTTGGCTGCCGGTTACCAGTGGTGTTCCGCAGGGATCAGTGTTGGGGCCGCTTCTTTTTACATTGTACATCAACGATTTAGATTATGGAATAGATGGCTTTGTGGCTAAGTTTGCTGACGATACGAAGATAGGTGGAGGGGTCGGTAGTGCTGAGGAAACGGAGAGTCTGCAGAGAAACTTGGATAGATTGGAAGAATGGGCAGAGAAGTGGCAAATGAAGTACAATGTTGGAAAGTGTATGGTTATGCACTTTGGCAGAAAAAATAAATGGGCAGACTATTATTTAAATGGGGAAAGAATTCAAAGTTCTGAGATGCAACGGGACTTGGGAGTCCTCGTACAGGATACCCTTAAAGTTAACCTCCAGGTTGAGTCAGTAGTGAAGAAGGCGAATGCAATGTTGGCATTCATTTCTAGAGGAATAGAGTATAGGAGCAGGGATGTGATGTTGAGGCTCTATAAATTGCTGGTGAGACCTCACTTGGAGTACTGTGGGCAGTTTTGGTCTCCTTGTTTAAGAAAGGATGTGCTGACGTTGGAGAGAGTACAGAGGAGATTCACTAGAATGATTCCGGGAATGAGAAGGTTAACATATGAGGAACATTTGTCTGCTCTTGGACTGTATTCCTTGGAGTTTAGAAGAATGAGGGGAGACCTCATAGAAACATTTCGAATGTTAAAAGACATGGACAGAATGGATGTGACAAAGTTGTTTCCCATGATGGGGGAGTCTAGTACGAGGTGGCATGACTTAAGGATTGAAGGGTGCCCTTTCAGAACAGAAATGCAAAGAAATTTTTTTAGTCAGAGGGTGGTGAATCTATGGAATTTGTTGCCACGGGCAGCAGTGGAGGCCAAGTCATTGGGTGTATTTAAGGCAGAGGTTGATAGGTATCTGAGTAGCCAGGGCATCAAAGGTTATGGTGAGAAGGCGGGGCAGTGGGACTAAATAGGAGAAAATGGATCAGCTCATGATAAAATGGCGGAGCAGACTTGATGGGCCGAATGGCCTACTTCTGCTCCTTTGTCTTATGGTCTTATGGTCATATGACATGTAGCTCCTTCATCACTTTAGCTATCTACTTGGATGGTATAACAGCTCTCAATCCACACATAAGGCAACTGTCATCAAGGGCAAATTCATCACACTGCAGGTAAAAATGGCAGAATTGAAGTTTCTGCTGCAAATTCCAGCCATTTTACGTTGGCATGCAGACCTGAGACAGTGTGCTTTTTTCTCTGGTTTCCTTTTGGATCTTCTCTGCTATTGTAGGGAGACTTCTGATTTTCATTTGTGAAGAATATGTCAAGGAGTGTCCTCTTTTGGAAATTGTTCAGTTATGGCCTTTCCCAAGGGTAAACAGGACAACCCAACAGCATTTCTATGATTAGTCATCCTCGTGAATTCAATCTGGTAATTATGTCCTCCAAGAAACAGAGCCCATCTCTGAATATGTGCTGCTGCTGTTAGTGTGTCCTTCAGTGGATTGAAAATGGACACTAGTGATTAATGATCGAGCATGAGGTTAAACTCTCTCCCATACGTACTGGATGAAAGGTTTTACACCCCAAATCAGATTCAAGGCATCTGTCAATCTATGCACAATTTTTCTCTGCAGTGATACGAGAACGTGATTCAAAGGCTATAGGGTGTTCACTTCTATCACTCATAACATGTGACATAACTGCACTTATGCCATAAGGTGAGATGTCGCAGGCAAGCTTCAATAGATGATGAGGTCATAATATGTGAGTACAGTGAATGATATCACCATTTCTTTTTACCTTTATGACAGTCACCTGACACTGCTTTGCCCATTGCCATTTCTTCCTGATCTGTAGTTCAAAGGGTGGAGCACAGTAGCAAAGCTTGTAAGGAACTTGTTATAGTTCTTGACAAATCCTAAAAAGAATGCACTGTGACATCTCCTTTGGTCTTTGGAAATCCACCACTGCTTGAATTTTCTCAACAAAATTGTGTAATGCTTGTGCATCAATGGTAAGTGATCACAGTAAGTGATGCCTGGTTTAAAGAATTCACACGTGTCACATCATGCTCTGAACCCATAATATTTTAATCATTTTAAAAACAGTTTTGAGATTTCGGAGATGTTCCTTGTCATCCTCACTGGTAACAATGAGTGTCTGGACAGCCTTGCTGCACCTGGTCCATAGTTTCCTTCCTATAATAGCAATAAATCCCATTGTGAGTGTTTATGGTGAGAAACACTTCGGAGTCTTCTTCTATTTCCATCTGTAAATAAGCCTCAGCTAAATCCACTTTGCTGAAGAGTTTCACTCCAGAAAGGTTTACAGTGAAAACCTCTATCCTGTGTAGAGGGTACTGATCTTTTTTCAGTACTGAGTTGATGGTGTCCTTAAAATCACCACATATCCTGATTGACCAAGCCTTTTTAACCACTGGGACCACTGTTGTTGCCCATATGATCCACTCCACCTTGGAAAGAATTCCTTCAGCCTCCATGTGATCAGTTCACTGGCTACTTTATCACAGATGGTATAAAAAACTGGGCAGCCTTTTTCATTTAATACTATTTTACCCTTAATATGTTTGAGCTTTCCAATGTGATTTTTGAACATTCCTGTGACATTATCAAATATCTTTCTAAATCTATTTCAGTTTTCTCGATTGCAGGAGATGTGGCATGCAAATGGTGGATGAATCTCAAATTCAGTTGTAGTTGTGTCAGCCAGTCACCACCCCACATTACTGACCTTCCTGTTTTTAACCACATATTAGCCCAATGTGGCTTGTTGGTTGTGAATTTCATTGTTATGAACGTCATTCCTACAGGCCATATGTCACAATGGGGTGCTGGGAATGGACCCAAATGCAAGACACAGACACTGAAGTACAAGGAACAGGACTTGACTAGAGTAGGGATATGATAGAATTCAGGCAAGGAGCAGGGACAAGAATGCAGAGTTGGGCTAGGGAAAGCGGGACCAGGACTAGGAACCATGGACTAAGAGACAAGGCTAGGACTCCGAGCCCGAGACTGGAGAAGGATATAGAACCTGGCTCTTGCCTCAGGCTTGGACCCCGGAACCAGGCAAGGTCATGACATGGCTTCAGGACAGGATGTGGCTGGGGTCTAGAGGCCTGAGCTTGGAGACAAGACAAGGCTCGGACTCTGAGCCCGAGACTGGACAAGAACCCAAAACCTGGGTCTTGCCTCGGGCTCAGACCCCAGAACCAGGCAAGGTCATGACATGGCTTGAGGCTGGGGTCTTGTGTCTTGAGCTTGGCTTGGGATCCTCGAGGCTTGGGGTCTTGGATCTTGAGCTTGGCTTGGGATCCTGGAGGCTTGGGGTCTTGGGTCTTGAGCTTGGCTTGGGATCCTCGAGGCTTGTGGTCTTGGGTCTTGAGCTTGGCTTGGGATCCTCGAGGCTTGTGGTCTTGGGTCTTGAGCTTGGCTTGGGATCCTCGAGGCTTGGGGTCTTGGATCTTGAGCTTGGCTTGGGATCCTCGAGGCTTGGGGTCTTGGTTCTTGAGCTTGGCTTGGGATCCTTGAGGCTTGTGGTCTTGGGTCTTGAGCTTGGCTTGGGATCCTCGAGGCTTGTGGTCTTGGGTCTTGAGCTTGGCTTGGGATCCTCGAGGCTTGTGGTCTTGGGTCTTGAGCTTGGCTTGGGATCCTCAAGGCTTGTGGTCTTGGGTCTTGAGCTTGGCTTGGGATCCTTGAGGCTTGTGGTCTTGAGCTTGGCTTGGGATCCTTGAGGCTTGTGGTCTTGGGTCTTGAGCTTGGCTTGGGATCCTCAAGGCTTGGATTCTTGGAGCTTGGCTTGGGATCCTCGAGGCTTGGGTTCTTGGAGCTTGGCTGTGGGATCTTCATCTTGAAATGTGGAGGCTGATAACTTGGAAGCTGGAGTTGAGAGACAGACTGGGAACCGAACATCAACATAGAGCCGGGACTTATCCTTCGACAAGCCAGGACTCATCTTTAACACAACACTAACATGAGACAGGACAGAACATAGACATAGAGCTGGGACTTATCCTACGACAAGCCGGGACTCAACTTCATCTCCACACCAAGGTGGGGTGGGTCTCTCCATCAGGTAACGGCAGAACAGCCAGACGTACCCAACAGAGGCAAGGATAAGACAAGACAGATCCCCCTGCAGGGCAATGGCAAAACAGCCTGGCTTACCCCACAGAGGCAAGGACAAGAAGAGACAAGCACCAAAGAATGACAGACAGTTCCATCTCTGCTCCGGGGAAGCTCCAAGTCTCAGTTCAGCCAGCAACCTCAGATGGCCCGGGAAACAGCCAAATCCATACCACAAAGACTACTCCAAAGAGTGGCAACAAGGCTCCATGAAGCAGTGGTCCTCCAAACAGGCCAAGAGGTCACAAATGGTTTCACTAGCCTTCCATCAGCAGGTTGCTCCAAGGGGGACCGAAAAGACAAACCAGCAGCCCATACTCAATCCCAAGGCTACTTATATTCAAACCCAAAGCTGGGAATCAGGTGCCTTTGATTTAGTCAAACGAGGGACAGCTGGAAGACCTGGAGTCCTAAGTCCATGGACCGGACCGTGAAAATGTGGACTTCACGGACCGAACCATGACACCTTACCTTTTCTCAGAATAAGTTGTTGGTTGGATATCTGCAAGCTTCAGTTCAGTATCTTTGAAGTGTTGTTCAAAATGATTTTGCCTGTGTCCAATTCTATTTCAATTAATTTGCCATTCATTTCTGGTGTAAATAATTTGTTAGTCTCTTGTAAGTTTTCACATTTAAATCCCACAGCTAACCAGTCTTTTGTCTCTCTCACCATTATCAGATTTTTCATCAACTGCATGCAGATTAACACTCTTTTTGAAACTGCAACTTCACTTTTTAGCTTTTTCTCTTCACTGTGTAGTCCATTTATTTTTGTCTGTCCAGCATGTTCTTTACATTTTCTGCAACTTTCACCTTTTAGCCTACATTGGTCTGGCGTATGTGACTCCATGGTACAATGGTAACGCCATTTGTTTGGCCATGGAGGCTTCTGTTTATATATTGCAATTTTGTTCACACACATTTTCAATACTGATTCTAATTGCAGTTTCCATTGATACGGCAGTTTCAACTGCTCTTTTAAATATGACTTGTGCTTCAGTTAGGAGCTGTTTTTGAATGTTTGTTTGCAAGATTCCACAAACTAAATTATCTCTCATTGCCTCAATAAGCCAATCACTGAACTGATAGTGCTCAGATAATTTCTTCAATTCAGCCATGCAAGTTGAAGTGGACTCCCCTTCCTTTTAATTCCACTTATGAAACTTAAAGTGTTCTGCAATAAACAATGGTTTGTGTTCTAAATGTTCCTGTGTTATGCTCACAATATCAACAAATCTCATTTTGGCTGGTTTGTTTGGGGCATTTAAACTTCTAAATAATCTGCATGCTTTTGACCCCATTGCCCTGGTTTTTCTTTGGCTATTTTATTTGCTTCAAAATACTGCTCAATTCATTCAGTATACGTAATTCAGTTATAAGTTGTGCAATCAAACATACCTATCTTTCTGATTAGCCAGCTATTTTAGCTTTTATTTATTTATTTATTATAATCACCCAGTTCTCACTGTTTATGAACCTTTGGCCATACCCATTGCTTGTTAGCTTTTTAACTCAAAAGTCTTTCTTTCCTTCCAAGGAAAGCCTGCTGCGCTTCCACAGATTGGTAGTCTTCTCGGGTTGGTTTCTAAACTTCCTTGTTGCCTCTGTTACATTTTGTAACTCCAGGGAATAATCAAAAGAAAAAGATAGGAGCTGGGATATTTTCCTACTTCATTTTTTTCCCTTTCTTTAAGTGATGGTACTATGGCTAAAGCAATTATCATAATGTCTCCTAAAGGGGAAATCTTGCTTGACAAATCTGTTGGAATTTTTTTCGAGTAAATAACAGGCAGGACAGATAAAGGAGAGTCAGTGGATTTAAAAATGCAAACACGAGGAAATCTGCAGATGCTGGTGTTGTCTACGTGGATTTTCAGAAGGCCTTTGACAAGGTACTACACAAGAGGCTACTTAAAAAGATATGAGCCCATGGTGTTACAGGAAAGATACTAGCATGGAGAGAGGATTGGCTGATTGGTAGAAGGCAAAGAGTCAGAATAAGGTGAGACCATTCTGTTTGGCTGCCAGTAACAGGTGGTGTTCCATGGGAGGCCAGTATTGGGTCTTCTTTTTTCAGGTTATATATCAAAGATTTGTATGACAGAATTGGTGGCTTTGTGGCCAAGTCAGCAGATGATACAATCTTAAGTAGAGGGCAGTTAATTTTGAGGAAGCAGGGAGTCTGCAGAAGGAGTTGGACAGATTGTGAGAATAGGCAAAGTGGTGGTGCATGGAAGATAGTGTAGAAAAGTGCATGGTCATGTCATGAAAATGGTGTAGACTATTTTCTAAACTGGGAGCAAATTCAAAAATCAGAGGTGGTAAGGGTCTTGGGAGTCATTGTGCAGGATTCTTTAAAGGTTAACTTGCAGGTTGAGACAGTGGTAAGAAAGTCAAGTGCAATGTTAACATTAATTTTGAGAGGAATAGAATATAATAGCAAGGATAAGATGCTGAGACTTTATAAGGCATTGGTCAGACTGCACTGTGAGCAGTTTTGGGCTCCTTGTCTAAGAAAATTAGTGGCCACTTTATCAAGTACACCTGTACACCTGCTCATTAATGCAAATATCTAATCAGCCAATCACGTGACAGCAATTCAATGCATAACAAGTTCAGTTGTTGTCCAGACCAAACATCAGAATGGGGAAAAATGTGATCTAAGTGACTTTGACTGTGGAATGATTGTTGGTGCCAGACTGGGTGATTTGAGTGTCTTAGAAACTGCTGATTTCCTGGGACTTGCACACTCAACAGCCTCTAGAGTTTACAAAGAATGGTGCAAAACCTCCAAAAAAACCTTGAGTGAGGGTCAATTCTATGGATGAAAATGCCTTGTTATTGACCGGTTCAAGCTGGCAGGAAGGTGACAGTAACTCAAGTAGCACTTAACTCAAGTAACCAAGCCTAGTGTTACCTTTTCTATTCTTTGACTGTCCATTGAGGGCTTCAGAAGCCTAGTGGGTCTGCACATAGGTACATAGTTTTGTAAATTCACGTGTTTGTTAGCTGAGCCAATAAAAGTTAGTAAATGCAGATTATCTCTGTGCCTAACTGATCACTAGTGCTGAGAGTTAATACCTGTAACAGCTTATATATTTGATTTGGATGCAAATACACAAGGCTTAGTTAATAAGATTGAGGATGACATGAAATTAGAAAGTGATGTCAATAGTGGACGAAGTTATCACAGATTACAAGAGATTATTGATCAGTTAAGAGTATCATAGATTACAAGGCGTTCTTGATCAGTTAGGGAAGTGGCCCAAGGAGTGGAAAATGGAGTTTAACTTAGCCAAGTGAAATATAATGCATTTTGGAAAGCAAAACTAGTGTGGGATTTATACTATGAATGTCAGCACACCAGTGACTTAATGGAACAGAGAAACCTAGGAGTCAAAATGCGTAGTTCGTTGAGAGTGGTATCACAGACTGACACGGTGATGAAGAATGATGTTTAGCACACTGGCCTTTATCAATGAGGACACTGATTATAGCAGATGGGACATTATATTGCAAATGTATAAGTGATCAGTTAGACATTTAGAGTACTGTGTAGAGTTTTGGCCAACTTGTATAGGAAAGAGTGCAGGGTAGATTTATAAAGATGTTGCTATGACAGGAGGGCCTATGTTACATGGAGAGGTTGGACAGGCTAGGTCATTATTCCTTGTAATGTAGGAGATTGAGCCCAACTTTATAGAAATGTTTAAAATTATGAGAGGCTGAGATACAGTAATGTGGATGGTAAACGTCTTTTCACCAGTGTAGACCATAAATGGGGGGGGGGGACATAGATTTAGAGCGAGAGGGGTAAGATTTAAAAGGGAGCAAAGAGGCAATTTCTTCACATAGAGGGTGATGGGTATATGGAACGAGCTGCCAGAGGAAGAGATGGAGGATGGTACAATAGTATCATTTAAGAAGCACTTAGATTGGTACAAGGAGGGGGTGGGGCTTATAGAGATATGGCCCAACGTTGGAAATTGGGATGAGCTTGGTGGGCATCGTAGTCAGTATGGACTTCTTCAGCCACAGGGTCTGTGTTAGATACGTGGGTTATGACCAAAGGGAAAATGGCTAGAGTTGCTTAGCACTTTAGTGCAAGTGTGTTAATTAGATGTGTCAAAAATTACACTTACAAAAATTAGCTAAAATAGTGAAAAGAAAACTGCTAATAGATACCTGCCAGAAAACACAAGATAGCTCCATACTTATATTCTTGTCAGTGTGAACTCCTGACAGCCCTCACCTCCCTCTCCTACTGAGAGCAATGAGCCTGGTTTATTGGGCACCAGGACATGCCAAGTTCAATTACCCACAATGTTAACAACACTACCCATGTATTAGAGTATGATGCACCCCACAATTTAGTGAGAATCATATTACAAAATAAACAAAAACACAGAATACAAACAACATACATACGTTTACACATCTCCATTACAAAAGAAATGGAATCTTCGCCATGTATGGCAGGAAAGGCACCAAACAGTCAGCCCAAGCCCATCAGCTCAGTTTAGGATTTATTATGAGAGTATACCAGGGAAGACACTGAACTGAGCACACTCAGGACAAGGGCAGTTGAATGAGAAGGCAATGTCTGTGTGTGTGTGTATGTGTGTGTAAATGTATGTGTGTAAGGAGTGCACTTACCAAGTACTCCCCTTCACAGGGCTGTTTCCATGCTGTATAGCTCTATGATCCTATGACTCTCTGCGTAGTTTACTTCTATACATTAAGTCCAGAAAATAGTTCCTTTGAATTAAATATTTAGAAAGGGAGCACATTGTAACTAACAAAACATCTGTAAGCGCACAAACACCTTTGCTGGGGGATGATAATTTAAATAGATAAAGATTAATTTAAATTTAAACCTTCTGAGAATGGAAACACCAAACACTCAAAGTTAATATTGTGAGGGCTGACTCTCTGGGTAGATAAATTATTGATTGACAGAGTAAATACGCTTATAACTATGTTTGCTATATCAAATGACAAAATAATCAGTCTGGTCTAGATTCTTTCCTAATCTCTGTCACATTGAACATAATGATTTTTTCTGAGAGCATTTGATAGCTGGTTTGATGTAAGCCAATAGGTATAACAGCTTTTTCTTATGTTCGGCCAAAGCATATGAGAACGTCCCACGGTCATGACAGTCTACAAACACTAAATCTTGAGTGGGCTCTTGCTGTCAGCCAGTAACCTGTGTTCTGCAGACAGGATCATTTATTTACTAAGTTGTCCTTTAATTCAAAAAGTTCAAGTTTAAGTTTAATTGTCATTCAATCATACACATATATACAGCTAAATGAAGCAACATTCTTCTGGAACCAAGGTGTAAAACACAGTACACACAGTCTCACACACAGCACAGAGCACGTGTAGTTATGATAGCCCGTGCTTCACAAAATAATATTAGCACCTACAGTCACAAAATAATATTAGCACCTACAGTCACAAAATAATATTAAAATATATTACAAGAAAAGTTTGTTTACTGCTTGGAGTTTCCATTTGAACATTTTTTTTGAAGACAAGTTATCACTTATATTAATACCCACCATCCACACAATCTTGGAGCCTTTATATTGTAATAACAATCATCATATCTGCTTCACTGATGTTGGATAAATCTTTTGCAAGATACCATTGGAAGGAAGTTGAGAATTTTGTACACCCATGCTTTGAGCATTTTAAGTTTCAGCAGACCAAATTGGTGCCCTCCATCATCAAAAACATTGTTGGGTGAATTACATTGGACACTGTATAGGTGAGGAATATATTTGCCACTGTGCCTAAATGTTTGCTGGAAAATGAACAGCAGACAAATCATGATATCAGTCAGAATGTAATGTTAACTTTGCAATCACACTGTTCTTTTGTAGTTTAATATTCCAGCTAATATCTTTCTTAACCTTGCGCAGTTGAGCACTCATTCAGCAGCAGGAAGGAAGCTCCACCCCACCATCTAAATTTTTAAAGGGGTCGTTAATGTCTTACAGGTTGTTTGATGATTAATTTCTGCTGCCTGTAGCTATAATTCTGCAAGTGTTCAGTGCTCTCTAGAGTTACTTAAGCTGTCATGTTCCATGGGGTATCAAGTGCTAAAGGGCTTTTTACTGACACGACTTTTGTAAAAACGTGTTGCTCCCTGAGATGGGTTTGTTAGTACACATTCCCTTTATAATACAGCAAGACTGGAAGATTGAGCAGAGGGCACGCAGAGCAGGACAAGCTCGACAAGAAAGGTGGATGGTGGGAAGAGAATCTTTCAGTTGAAGGCTACACTTTTTCATTCTTTTCAGATGGTATTTTTTCTACTTAAATCTCAATGAAGAATACGTGCTTCATTCAGAATTTTATACAACCATAAGACATAGGAGCAGAATCAGGCCATTCAGCCCATTGAGTTTGATCCACAATTTGATCATGGCTGACTTATTATTCCCTTCAACCCCATTCTTCTGCTTTCTCTCCAGAGCCTTTGATCCCCTTAGTAATCAAGGACCTATTAAGCTCCACTTTAAATAAACTCACTGACGTGGTCACCACAGTCATCTGTGGTAATGAACTCCACAGATTCACCACTCTCTGGCTAAATAAATTCCTCCTCATCTCTGTTCCAAAGGGACATTCTTATATTCTGAAGCTTTGTCCTCTTTTGTCCTGGGCACCCGCTATTGGAAACATCTACTCTACCTAACCCTTTCAATATTTGAAAAGTTTCAATGAAATTCTGCCCCATTCTTCTAAACTCCAGTGAGTACAGGTCCAGAGACATCAAATGCTCCTCATACATTAATGTATCTTAGGCTCATATATAGAGCTAGAGAGACTAAGACTTTTGCACAATGCTGCACTGGTCAATGTGGAACAGAAAGCAAGTTTGTAAATCTGGCAGGAGCAAAGGATGTTGGGAAAATTGAGGGTGGACTGCTATGGAAAGGAGTAGGACAGATGTCAGAGAAGGAGTGCCTGGAATGGTGGGAGGCACGGATGTAGACACAGCCAGTCTTGAGACACCAGGCAAGGTGATTTGATTCCAGACAATTGGTTTATTAATCATTATTGAATGTCTCTCTGGAGCTTACCACTCACAGCGCCCCCCCCCCCCCCACACACTTCCCCTTTTCCTGACCATGATTCAGCTCTCCCTGCTCCTTTCCCACAATAGAGATCCATATCAGACTCAGGTTTATTATCACTCACACGTGTCATGAAATTTGATTTTTTTGCAACAGCAGTACAACATAATGCATGAAATTGCTGCAGTACTGTGCAAAACTCCCAGGCACCCTAGCTATATACATATATATATATATATATATATATATATGTATGTGTGTGTGTCCAAACTTTTTGCTCAGTACTGTTCGTTAACACTTTCATTCCTAGGATCATTCTTGTGAATGTCCTCTGGACCCTCTCCAATGTTAGCACATCCTTTCACAGATAGGTGGCCCTAAACTGCTCACAATAAATAAATATGACCAATGTTTGATTTGCCAGTTTCTCTCAAAGTGGCCAATATTTTCATGTCATCTCTATAGCACAGCAATATCCTTCTACTCTATTGTTTTACATCCATTAAGTGACAAACATGATAAACCTTTATGTGGTGGTCAAGTGCAGGCAAAAGCTGGAAATAATAGTGACATCTCACAATCTGCTGCGACAGCAGCAGAAAAAGTTGTCTGAATATCACTTGCCAGTTACAGCTGCCTCCATTTCTTTTGGTCTTGATAGATATATCAGAGGAAGAATTTTGTGAGGATTGCATGTTTCTCCGGGAATCCACTACACCTTATGGCTGTTATATTTCAGTGTAGATAACTTTATTCACCTCAACTCTGAACTGATTCTACTACCTACAGATCCACTTCAATGATTCTTCCACTCATGTTCTCAGTATTGGTGGTTTCCCAATCTTTGCCTTTGTACAGTGTTTTCATAATTTCTGTTGTATTTCTTTAATTTCCTGGAAAAGCCTTCATGAAAATGAATCTCAAGGTAGTACATGGTGACATATGCATACTTTAACAATAAATTTACTTTGACTTTGACTTAGTTGTCCTTTACTAACTAAATGGGGTCAACTGCCCATACTTGCTTCATGAGCGAGAATAGTCAACAAACCATCCAGGTCAACATCAACACCTCTGATATCATCACTCTGTGTCAATCTCTGCATTCAAACTAGTAAGTGAAAGGATCACTTCTCCATGAGAGTTTAGAACCATAGAACCATAGAACATTACAGCACAGAAACAGGCCTTTTAGCCCTTCTTGGCTGTGCTGAACCATTTTTCTGCTTAGTCCCACTGACCTGCACATGGCCCATGTCCCTCCATACACCTCTCATCCATGTACCTGTCCAAGTTTTTCTTAAATGTTAAAAGTGAGCCCGCATTTACCACTTCATCTGGCAGCCCATTCCACACCCCCACCAGTCTCCGTGTGAAGAAGCCGCCCCGCCTAATGTTCCCTTTAAACTTTTCCCCCTTCACCCTTAACCCATGTCCTCTGTTTTTTTTCTCCCCCAGCCTCAGTGTAAAAAGCCTGCTTGCATTCACTTTATCTATACCCATCATAACTTTATATACCTCTATCAAATCTCCCCTCATTCTTCTACACTCTAGGGAATAAAGTCCTAACCAATTTAACTTTTCTCTGTAACTCAGTTTCTCAAGTCCTGGCAACATCCTTGTAAACCTTCTCTGAACTCTTTCAACCTCATTAATATCCTTCCTATAATTTGGTGACCAAAACTGAACACAATACTCCAGATTCGGCCTCACCAATGCCTTATACAACCTCATCATAACATTCCAGCTCTTATACTCAATACTTTGATTAATAAAGGCCAATGTACCAAAAGCTCTCTTTACGACCCTATCTACCTGTGAGGCCACTTTTAGGGAATTTTGTATCTGTGTTCCCAGATCCCTCAGTTCTACTGCACTCCTTAGTGCCTTACCATTTACCCTATATGTTCTACTTTGGTTTGTCCTTCCAAAGTGCAATACCTCACACTTGTCTGTATTAAATTCCATCTGCCATTTTTCAGCCCATTTTTCCAGCTGGTCCAAATCCCTCTGCAAGCTTTGAAAACTTTCCTCACTGCCCACTACACCTCCGATCTTTGTATCATCAGCAAATTTGATGATCCAATTTACCACATTATCATCAGATCATTGATATAGATGACAAATAACAATGGACCCAGCACTGATCCCTGTGGCATACCATTAGTCACAGGCCTCCACTCAGAGAAGCAATCCCCCACTACCACTCTCTGGCTTCTTCCATTCAGCCAATGTCTAATCCAATTTACTACCTCTCCATGTATACCTAGCGACTGAATCTTCCTAACTAACGTCCCATACGGGACCTTGTCAAAGGCCTTACTGAAGTCCATGTAGACAACATCCACTGCCTTCCCTTCATCCAGATCTAAAGGACACTGGCTTAGGGTGAGAGAGGGATAATAGACGGACAAGTAATTCCCACAGATGGTGGTGAATATTTAGAATGAAATGCCAGAGGAAGTAGTGGATGCAGATTCAATTGCAACATTTTGAAGACATCTGGACAAGTATTTGTAGAGGAAAAGAGTAAATGAATACAAGCAAACAGGCCCATTTCTGAGCTCTACGATTCTACGATTCTCAGAACCATGAATCTATAGTTATTATTAAATGAAGAATGCTTTGATAGGATTAATGCTAATAAGTTTAGTCTTCATTTGCATTCTAAAGCTTTGGTGGGCTGTATGGGGTGTCAGGGAGGGGTAGCACCTCTGGTGGGGGAACATGTCGCGTCCTTTTCAAGGCGGTTAGCTCACTTTTGGTCCCCTCTTGACACTCAGCTCTCACCTGTGGCTCCCCGTAGCTGCTTGCATGTAACAGCGGCCATACCCCGGGCAACCGCTTTGACAAGCCGGCTAAACCAGGTGAGGGTAACCGACAGGTCTCAAACCCTCGGTGAGATAGGGAGTTTCTATCCCAGCATGTGAAGACAGACTCCGGCGGATTGAGCGGACAAGACCAATGAAAGGTCCAATGGTCAAGAAGGCGGTCTCTGCAAGCGTCATGGAATGCGTTGAGCAGGACAAGACACAGAAGGTGTCCTGGTCATCCACTGCACCTCGTCCCATCTCCAGCCGTCTAGACTCTGTCTTACCACTGGATCCAGATGGGAATTGGGAAGAGAGAGTGAGGCTGACGCTGCGCAACTCTCCCTCACTTAAATCCAAATCACGCACCAGTCTCGACACCATCATTATGGTGTCGAGGTCCTCATTGATGTTGACAACGGACGAACACAATTCTTATTCACTTTGCCTTTAATCCTGACAGGAACATACAAACTCTGCTCTCTCAAAATTTCTCCTTTGAAGGCCTCCCACTTATCAATCACATCCTTGCCGGAGAACAACCTGTCCCAATCCAGACTTGCTAGATCCTTTCTCATTTCTTCAAATTTGGCCTTTTTCTGGTTTAGAACCTCAGACCGTTTTCTAGTTTGTCCATGTAACACGTCCAATGGCTCAAGTGTACAACTTTCTAGCCTATTGGTAGCATCTATGCAGCCCCCCGGCCAGCCTCAGGGTCACTCGGCTCGCTGTTGTCAAGGGAAACAGCCTCGGCCCTGCCAAACTGGGTAATTAGTTTGTGTGGATGCTGTGTGATGTACCCCACCCCGCCCAAATAACAGACACTACACCAGATATGATTAAATGATTTACAGTTTATAGATATTACTGGAACTATATAATTAATAGAGAATAAAATATAAAAGGAAAATAAAAGGTGCCACACTTATCAAAGTTCAATCCCTTCGTGCACAAAACAGTTGGAGCTCAAGAACCTTCTTCTTCACCCTGCGACCCCTCAGACCACCTCGACCGGCCGCCTGGGACCATCAACGGTGGTCGACCAGACGCCCCACACGAGTCCGTCTCTGTCTCCCCACCTCGACGAACGCCCAGCTCAGGGTCTGACCCCGTTAGCGGACTCACAGCACCTGGTCCATCCTCTCGCTTTCTCTCCTGCCTTCTACCTCAAAACCCCGTGCATACAAACACTTCCAGATACACCAAAGTCATAACAACTATCCCAATTGGTTCATAACATCCTCTTATCTGCCCCCAACCCACAACAAGCTGGTAGCACAAAGCTTTCTCAGCGTTTAACATAACAAAGAAGCATTCCCGATTATAACATAACAAAGAAGCCATTTTAATTAGCCTCCGCAGTAACATAAAAGACGTAACCCTCTTACATATATATAATAAGAAACACACTAACTTATGAAGCCAATAAGAGCAGATAAATGATGAGCTAACCTAGCATCTCAGTGGGCTTGAGTGCTCTGCTGGAACCATCTATGTGAAATTAGTTCATTCACCATCCTGATATTTCGTCCTTCCATTGTTGTTGCAATGTGCATTTTCTGCACAGTGCACTGCAGTTACTCACCAAGGCATCTCTGACAGAACCTCTCAAGTCTGTAACCTGACACCAAGAAGGACAGAGGCAGGAGAAATAGGAAACAACACTACCTGCAGACTCTCCTCCAAGTCATCTCATCACCTTGACTATATTCGCAGCAGGCCAGGCAGCATCTCTAGGAAGAGGTACAGTCAACGGTTTGGGCCAAGACCCTTCGTCAGGACCCTTCGCCAGTCCTGACGATGGGTCTCAGCCCGAAACATCGACTGTACCTCTTCCTAGAGATGCTGCCTGGCCTGCTGCATTCACCAGCAACTTTGATGTGTGTTGCTTGAACTTCCAGCATCTGCAGAATTCCTCGTGTTTACCTTGACTATATTCCTTGCTTCAGTGCTGCTGGATCTAAACCTTGGAACTCCCCACAAAACTGAGCTGTGGATGTACTTTCACCTGAAAGACTTCCAAAATTAAAAAATAAGAGCTCACCACCACACTTTCCAGTGTAATTAGGGAATTACAAATAAATGCCCACATTTTAAGCCCCTTATACATCTTGAAAAGTGAACATTCATAAAACTTAGCAGCCCACTCAGCGTAGAATAGACAATGCATAGAACTGCACAGCAGCATCAGGAAGATGTAACAAGTTTAAGAAGCAACACATTTAAAAAAGGAGAATTTTGTTCTCAGCTTCTTTGCTTTTTAAATTCTTCATTCTAATTGCCTTTCAAGCCAGCTGATAACATTATTTTTGAGGAGACTATGTTATGCTGGAAAAAGGGAAATTTATGCCTGGAATTTTGCGGCAGCCTTCCTTGAGATCAGCAGTCTTTCATGGTTGATTTGTCATTCTGGGACATAAAGGTCTTTACAAAAATTAAATCCTATTGTTTACTTTGCTATTGCTCTCAGTATCAATGCCTGCAAATTAAGTGAATATCATCTATAAATGGGAAGGATCATCATGTATTAATACCAACAGTTTGCATTCAACAATATGTGATCTATGAAGCTGAGAAAATTACCTCCATGATCATTGTTGAATTGTCCCAAATACAAATCTTCATTGTTCTCTGAGGCTGATGCATTTACAATAACTGAAGGATTTTCTTTCAGAATAAAGACACAGTCAGAGTATTAAACCTCTGGCACATGAGTTCCATATTAACCAAATGTACACCAGGAACAAATTAAACCAGCTCTGGTACTGCTTTCTGAGCTGATGCAGATCGATGCTTCTGTACTGCAGTGCAGTACACTTGGTAGACAGACACTCTTGAATCTCAGAGCTGCCACATGCTGAAGTAGAAAATATGCATTATATTGTGTTGGTGGGGCAATATGTCTACTGCATGTTCCTGAGTGTTAAATGCTGCTGAGAGGATAAGTAAAAAGAATTCATTTGTATTGTGTCACACTGCAGCCATACCAGCAACAAAATATTTCCTGTCAGATAAAATCAATGATTACCGATTACCACACTCATTATTTATCTTATTTTAATCCAATCCATTATTGATTCAGCCCAACCTTTCAATACAAGTACTGTTCATGAGGCATCTGAATACAGTAAATCAATTGTTCTTTTCTTGTAAGGTATGTGGAGGCGTAGGTATTGGGAACACAAATCTTAATCAGCAAAGAAATGCTTAAGGATTTGTTCAATGGAAAATCTAAGCAGTCCTCCCACCTTCATGTTGGGTGGTCATAAAGGAACTTCCTGAAACTGCAGAAGTGAATGTTGAAAAGCAGAATAATCATGACAATGATAAGCAAAGGGATTGGTCCTCAAAGGGATACAGCTGCAGATGCTGCATATTCGTCAGACTGTTTCAATGCTGAGATGATTGGAGCTGTGAAGTCAGCTAGTTATACCTGTAATATACATCACAGACTTGCAAGTATTCAGGATTTAATCAGTCCAAGCTTGAGTGAAGCTAGGCAAGAAATTGAGCTGTGAATTGGAAGCAGAACCGATTAAAAGAACGGAGATAAATTATGTAGGTAAAGATGAAAACATGCATTTAGTAAAATAGTGCATTTTCTAAATTAAGAAATATTTGTCTTTAAAGGGATCTGAGGGTTTTATCAAAACTCAGCATGCAAATGCAATGAGAAATAACAAATGCAGGCCAGGCAGCATTTATGGAAAAGAGTACAGTCAGAGTTTCGGGCTGAGACCCTTCGGCAGGACAGGAGCAAAAAACTGAGGTCTAGATTTAAAAGGTGGGTGAGGGGAGGGAGAAACACCAGGTGATAGGTGAAGCTGGGAGGGGGAGGGATGAAGTAAAGTGCTGAGTAGTTGATTGGTGAAAGGGATACAGGGCTGGAGAAGAGGGAGTCTGATAGAAGAGGACAGAAGGCCATGGAAGAAAGAAAAGCGGGGAGGAGCACCAGAGGGTGGCATTGGGCAGGCAAGGAGATAAAGTGAGAGATAGAAAAGAGGATGGGGAATGACGGAGGCATTACCGGAAGTTCAGGAAATCGGAGAAATCGTTGTTCATGCCATCAGGTTGGAGGCTACCCAGATGGAATATAAGGTGTTGTTCCTGCAACCTAAGTGTGGCCTCATCACAACAGTGGAGGAGGTCATGGATATATCGGAATGGGAATGGGAAGTTGAATTAAAATGTGTGGCTACTGGGAGATCCTGCTTTTTCTGGCGGATGGAGCATAGGTGCTTGGTGAAGCAGTCACCCAATCTACATTGGGTCTCACTGATCTACAGTAGGCCACACCAGGAGCACCAGACTCGGCTTATGATCCCAACAGACTCACAGGTGAAATGTCATCTCTCCTGGAAGGACTGTTTGGAGCCCTGAATGGTAGTGAGGGAAGAGGTATAGGGACAGGTGAAGCACTTGTTCTGCTTGCAAGGATAAGTGCCAGGGGGAGATCAGTGGGGAATGGACAAGGAAGTCACGTAGGGAGCGATCCTTGCAGAAAACAGAAACTGGGGGTGGGGGAAAGATGTGCTTGGTGGTGGGATCCTATTGGAGATGGCGCAAGTTGCGGAGAATTATGTGCTGGACGTGGAAGCTAGTGGGGTTGTAGGTGAGGATAAGAGGAACCCTATCCCTGGTAGGGTGGCAAAAGGATGGGGTGAGAGCAGACCTCCGTGAAATGGAAGAGATGCAGTTGAGGGTGGTGGTGGAGGAAGGGAAGACCCTGTCTTCGAAGAAGGAGGACATCTCCTTTGTTCTGGAATGAAAAGTCTTATCCTGAGAGTAGATGCAGTGGAGACGGAGGAATTAAGAGAAGGGGATGGGTTTTTACAAGTAACAGGGTGGGAGGAGCTATAGTCCAGGTAGCTGTATGAGTCTGTGGGTTTATAATACACATCAGTAGATTAGGTGTCTCCAGAGACAGAGACAGTGAGATCGAGAAAAGGGAGAGAGGTGTCAGAAATGGACCAGGTAAATATGAGGGGAGGGTGGGAGTTGGAGGCAAAGTGGATGAAGTTGATGTGTTCTGCATAGTTGCAGGAAGCAGCATCAATGCAGTCATCAATGTAGCATAGGAAAAGTGTGGGTCGGTCACAAGTGTAGACTTGGAACATAGATTGTTCCACATAGCCAACAAACAGGCAAGCATAGCTGGGAGCCATATGAATGCACATGGCTACCCCTTTTGTTTTGAAGGAAGTGGGAGGAGCCAAAGGAGAAATTATTTAGCATGAGGACAAGGGATAGAGTTCCTCTTGTCCTCACCTACCAGCCCACCAGCCTCCATGTCCAGCACAAGATTCTCTGCAACTTCCTCCAAGCACATCTTTCCCTCACCCCGACTTTCTGCTTTCTGCAGGGATAGCTCTGTACGTGACTCCCTTGTCTATTTGTCCCTCCCCACTGATCTCCCCCTGGCATTTATCCTTGCTGGCAGAACAAGTGCTTCACCTGCCCCTATACCTCGTTCTTCTCTACCATTCAGGGCCCCAAACAGTCCTTCCAGGTGAGGCAACACTTTACCTGTGAGCCTGTTGAGGTCATATACTTTGTCCGCTGTTCCTGGTATGGCCTTCTGTACATTGGCGAGACCCGATGTAAATTGAGAGACCACTTTGCCGAGCGCCTATGCTCTATCCATCAGCAAAAGTGGGATCTCCCAGTGGCCACCCATTTTAATTCCACTTCCCATTCCCATTCTGATACGCCTACCCATGTCGTCCTCCACTGTCATGATGAGGCTACACTTAGGTTAAAGGAACAAACCTTGTATTCCTCCTGGGTAGCCTCCAAACTGATGGCATGGGCATCAATTTCTCAAACTTCTGTATATGCCGCCTCCCCTCCACCCTTTACCATTGCCCATCCCCTCTCACCTTATCTCCTTGCCTGCCCATCACCTCGCTCTGGTGCTCCTCCCCACTTTACTTCCTTTCATGGCCTTCTGACCTCTTCAATCAGACTCCCCTTCTCTGGTCCAGTATCTCTTTCGACCATGAACTTCCCAGCTCTTCCTTCACCCCTCCCCCTTCAGGTTTCACCTATCACCTTGTGTTTTTCTTTCCCCTTGCCCCACCATTTAAATCTACTTCTCAGCTTGTTTTTCTCCAGTCATGCTGAAGGATCTCAGCTCAAAATGTCAACAGTACTCTGAATTCTGGCCTGCTGAATTCCTCCAGCATTTTGTGTGTGTTACTTGGATTTCCAGCATCTGCAGATTTTCTCATGTATACAAATGCTATAAAGCTCCTTTTTAAACAGGCTTATAATCTATGTACAAAGGGGCAGGAGTTTGATGTTGGAAAATCTTCCTGAAACTAGATAATGCTTGATAAGTAACACCTCTTGAGTCTAGTCTCAAATCTTCTTTACAGGCAGTCTTTTGGGGTTGAGGGTGACATGCCTCCATTACAGTTTTATGGGTTTTGACGTGTCTGAAGAGATCGATTTGCAGGGCTCGTTTTATTGATTTCACTAAAGAATCAATGATGACTTGGAAATTAGTCATCAAGTGTAGACCAAACTAAGTGTCATCTACACTCAGTGGCTGCTTTATTAGGTACCCCTGTACCTAATAACGTGGCCACTGAGTGTATATTTGTGGTCTTCTGCTGCTGTAGCCCATCCACTTCAAGGTTTGATGTGTTGTGCATGTAGGGGTGCTCCAGGGGTAAAGGAGTCTACCCTGACTAGGTGATCCTCTTGGTTTTGATGTAACCCACGTGCTTCTGATGTGTGATCATCGTCTTCTGAGATGGTTGGTCCCCACAGAGTTGTCGCTGTCTGTGCTCATGAAATCCTCCATTATTATCCTTTTCCTCATCAGATTGTTCTGTGATGATTTAATTTTGTTGACTCAGATCTGGCTCAAGGCTACAAACAGAAGTTCAAAGTTCAAAGTAGTATGTCACCATATATAACACCTAGATTCATTTTCTTCTGAGCATACTCAATAAATCCGATAGCCATAAAAGAATCAATGAAAGATCACAAAGAAAGCAATATTGCTTTATGGTCCTTTCCCCCAAACTTGTGCCCTAGATAATTTCTTTATCTAAGTTATCTAATTTCTTTATCTGTCCAACCAGATCAGCCAAACACTGGGCCAGGACCAACAGATCACAGGCTGTTCCTTCTGATTAAGTTATCCTTGAGCAAGAACCAGCTCACCAAACAGTTCACAAAATGGCAGCTGCGAGAACATCACACAAAATAGCCACCTCCATTCCTGCAACAAGATGGCAAGAACCAAAACTTTTGCTTCATCTTTTTCCACTGCAATTGCCCCATTCCTGTTCATTGGTTTGTAATTGCTGTTTGTTCTGGACAACAGAACACTGAACCTGCAGCACATCACTAGTCACAGGCCTTGATTCTGAAGAACATTCTTCAGCTAGCATTGTCTGCTTCCTACCTTTGAGCAAAACTTGAATCCACCTAACCAGCTGTCAATATATTTCACAGGATCTAACAAAACAGACCAAGCCACAATGTAGGACTTTGTCGAAGACCTTGCTAAACTCCAAATAGACAACATCCACTGCTATACCCTCATCTTCCCACAAATTCCAAAACATTTTTCAAGCATGACTTCACACACACAAAGTCACGCTGACTCTTCTAATTAACCTCTGTCTATCCATATGGTGGATCACTTCAAAATATTGTCCAGTAACTTTCAGCTATTAATGTCAGAATGACCAGCCTATAGCTCTCTGGCTTGTCCTTACTATTCTTTTTAAAATATGGAACAACATAGCCATCTTCTGTTCTTCAGGAACTTCACCAGTGGCTAATTTTGAGGCAAATATCTTAGCAAGGGTTTCTATGATTTCCTCTCTAGCCTCCCACAAAGTCCAAGGAAGCACTCTGTCAGGCCCTGGGTATTTATCCAGCTTAATATGCTATAAAGCCGGAAATTTCTCCTCCCTAATAATATGAATGTCCTCATAATGTCTACGTTTTTCCTTATCCCTTGAGCAGCCACTACTTTCTCCTCAGTAAACATGGAGGAGAACTATTTATTAAAAATCCCACCCATCTCCTACAGTTCAAGAAAAAAGGCAACCTTGCTGATCTCTAAGGGGTCCTACTTCTCCCTAGCCACCCTTTTAAATCTTAATATAGCTATATAGTCTCTTGAGATTTTCCTTAACCTTTCCTGCCAAATCCATCTCATACCCTTTATTTGTCCTCTTAAACGTATTCTTAATCTTCTTGTAGTTATCAAGAGATCTTAACTTCCTAAACCCATTGTATACTTACTTTATTTTCTGGAGCAGAGCGTCAATAACTCTCATCAGCCAAGGTTCTCTAAACTTGCCAGGTTTATCCCTCACACTAAAAGAAACCTGGTGCCCTTGGACACTTGATATCATAATTTTTAAAAGGCACCCACTTGTATTTATTCATTTCCCTTAAAAGAGGTTCACTCAGTCAAACACTGCCAGCTCCTATCTAATACCCCCAAAATTAGCTTCAATTTAGGACAGTAACCCTGCAGACATGTCCTCTCCTTTCCCATCACTCTCTTAGAACTAATTGAATTTTGATCACTGGAGCTAAAATCCCCCAACTACAACTTCAGTTACTTGTGTTGCGTCATTACCTAAGAGGGAGACAGGTGGCACACCCTCTGTCTATCCCAAGAAGAAGCATTGATATATTGACAGGAAACTTTCCTGGATACATTTCAGAAATTCCACCCTATCCAGGCCCTTAATTGGTTGGCCCAATCAATACTAAGGAAATTAAAATCTCCCATTAACACACAATCCTATTGTTCTTATAACTCTGAGCAATTTCTCAACTCACTTGCTCCTCAAGTCCCTACTGACTATTGAGAGGTCTATAGTACGGCCCCAATAGAGTGAACTTCCCCTTCTCGTTCTTAAGTTTTACTTATATAGCCTCACTGGGCGATCCCCCAAAAATGTCAACTCTAAGTACTACTGTTAATGTCTTTCCTTCTCAAAAAATCGATACTCCCACCTGTCACAATGTGTGCAGGCAACGACGAAGCCCCCATGTGGAGGTTTTCATGTGGAGACAAAAACAAGATTTTATACATAGTAATTTCAACAGAATATTGATGTTTGACTAAACGACACTGCGAGATGAATCATTCTCAGCACAAGGACCCCTCAACAAATGCTAATCAGGAATCCACTTTAAATAATCACAGAACGCAGAAAACCACTATCAGTCAAAATAAACCTGACAAGATTAAACAGAAAGCACAAGGGCTTAGTAACTCCTGATAAGACAACAATTAACAAATATGGGTGCTCTAGAAGCCTGGGAGCCCAATGTTCTACACAGGTCCACAGGGCTCATGACACCCTCCTGATTACCTGTACCAGCAGCATAACTGCAGCATAAGTATCCTGGAAAACTTAGATGCCAATCCTGCCCTTCTCTCAGACATGTTTCTGTCATTGGTATAACATACCAATCCTTAGAGGCAATCCAAACTCTGAGTTTGTCCGCCTTACATATCGAACCCTTAGCATTGAAATAAATGCAGTTTAACTGAGTATCCCCTTTCCTGCATTCACTCTGTTCCTGGCTATCCTGATTAGTAAACTTGTTCTCATTGTTAACCACATTTCAGGCATATCTTATTCCTGCTCAGGACTTACCCACCTGCCAATACAGTTTAAACATACCTGAACAGTACACTGCATAGATACTAGTCAAGCACATATTATCCTTTTTATTCTGGTCACCTCTACCCCAGCTGAGATCCCAAAGGTCAAAGAACTTGAACCCTTGGCCATTGCACCAGTTCTCTCGCCATGCATTCATCTGATTTATCTTTCAATTTCTAACCTCAGTGACATGTGGCAGTAGGAATCATTTGGAGTTCACTTCCCCTCAAGGTTCTGCTTCCTAATTTCTTGCATAATTCCCTATATTCATTCAGCAGGATCTCATCCCTTGTTCTATCTATGTTGCTTGTGTCAGCATGCACATGACCTTCCCCTCTGTATAACCGCCCCCTCAGAATTTTCTGCAGCTGCCCTTGACTCTGACACCTGGGAGGCAACACTATCCTGGCATCTCTTCTGGAGTCACAGAAACTCCTGTCTGTCCCCTTCACTGTTGAGTTTCCTTTCACTATCTGCCTGACTGTACACATTCCCTCTGAGCCTTAGAGCCACAGTAACTATTGAAATTGTATTTTATTATCTGTGGTTGCCTTTATTCTTCAGTGTGTAAAATGTCAATGTACTTTGAGTTAAGAGAGATTCTACTGACAGCTTCTGCCAGAAGACAATTCTCCACCTGATCTCTTAAATGTTTGCTTGTACTGGATAAAGACCTTTTACACATACAGCTGTACTCTCCATGTGCTCATTCATGGTCACAGCATTTGTAGCAGAATACATGGGAAACACAGAGAGCTCGAGATTTATTTCAAAGTTCTAAGTACAGTACATTTATTATCAAGGTATGTGTGCTCTATACAACTTGAGACTCATCTTTTTGCAGGAAGCCAAAAAACAATAGAATCCACAAAAAAACTGACACAGCAAAGACATCCTAACATCCAATGTGTGAAAAAAAATTGTGGAAGCAATAAAAAAGAAAACAAACGGTAAACAGAACATGAACCTCAGAGTCCCTGAAAGTGAGTCCATGTCCACAGAAACAGAACAGGGATGATAGCAATGCAGTCATCAAGACTTCTGCATCTTCCACTCTGTGATAGGAGTGAGAGGAGAGGGGGACAGGTCAGATGTATAAGACCACAAGACATAGGAGCAGAATCAGGCCATTTGGCCTATCTAGTCTGTTCCACCGTTCAATCACAGCTGATTTATTATTCTTGTCAACCCCTTTCTCTTGCCAAGGTTCGTCTTCAACGTTCACATTTGCAAGATCAAATACATTCTGAACACACTGTACTACTTTACCTCTTTAAAAGATTAACAGCATTTACAACTTTAGAAGATTAAATGATTAGTTGCCTTTTGAAACTTCTTTGATGTTTGTTGTTGCTGGAGACTGAATGCACGATGCTGATGTAGGATTCTCCTCTGAAGTAATTGAAGGTGTCACTTCTTGATTCTCTTCAGTCAAGTTCTATGTTGAGTCTTCAATAATTGCAGAACTCACTTCATGAATATATTCAAACTCAGTCTTCCTTACTGTTCTCTTGAGTATCATTCATGCTCTATTTGAACCTTTCTGAATGTCTGACTAACTCTTATAATTCATGAAATCCATTATCTTCACTCTCTCCACTCTTCTATTTTCTGAAGTTTGATAAGCCTGGAGATATCTCAGCATGCAAGCCTTGTTTCTTTTCTTTTTACCACAGGTATTATGATGTTTGCTTTGTTTCAATCATCTTTTTACTTTCTTGTTCAGATTCATCTGAACCAAAATCATCTGTGTTCTGTCTCTTCAGTATATTAACATTTCTGCAGGAGAGTGATCCATTGTGAAATATGGCATTAACAGAGAAAAAGCTGCAGTTTGATACTTTATAGAAAGACCAGTGAAGCCATCCATGAATTGCCTTTTTAGTACCTCTTCAAATAAAAGCACTGATCTGTCTGATGCTGGATAATAGGGAGAAGTGATTGTATTTTATTTCAGAAACTGTTCAAAATTGACCAGAATTCTGAACCAGGATATGATGCAACTTTCCTCTCAAATTATGGACCAGAATATGATGCAACTTCCTTCTCAAGACTAAGTGCCATGAAGAAGGATCTCACTTCTTCTACCGTGGGTTGGTGACTCAGTCACCCACCCTTTACCCTAAACCATTTTGAATGCCTGTCCACCATGCGAAGGCAATGCCTAAAACTTCCCCTCAGCAATATTTGTACACTCACTGAAATTGTCTCATAGTCAATAGGAGCGAAGTATGACGCATGGGGGAAAAAACACAGAAAATAGAGCAAACAGTCTGTAATTAGGCAATTTCAATTTGGAGTAAGCCAGTATTGATGTTTTGGATTAAGGATCCCTCATCAGACTGAAAAAAAATCATGAATACCAGTGTAAAGAGAGAAGGACAAAACAGAAGGAATTTCTGTTCCTCTGTCCGCGGATGCTGCCTGGCTTGCTGGTGCATTCACCATTTTTCATTTTTATATTACTCAGAATCAGAATTAGGTTTAATATCTCTGGCATCTGTCATTTTTTGTGTTTGCAGCAGCAGTACAATGCAATACATGATAATAGAAATCAAACTATGAATTACAGTAAGTATATCAATATTAAATAGTTAAATTAAATAAGTGGTGCAACAATGGAAACAAAAAAGTAGTGAGGTAGTGTTCATAGGTTCAAAGTCCATTCAGAAAACCAATGGATCTTTGAGTGTGTGCCTTCTGACTTCTGTACCTGCTCCCTGATGGTATCAATGAGAACAAAGCATAACCTGGGTGATGGGGTCCTGAATGAAGGATGCCACCTTTTTGAGACATCACTCCTTGAAGATGTCCTACGGAGGCTAGTGCCCACAATGGAGCTGACAAAGTTTGCAGCTCTCTGCAGCTTACTTTGATCTTCTGCAGTAGCCCCCGCAACTCCAGACAGTGATGCAGTCAGTTCAAATACTCCCCAATTTACAACTGTAGAAATTTGTGAGTGTCTTTGGTGACATACAAAATCTCCTGACATTCCTGATGAAATAGAGCTGCTGTCGTGCCTTCTTTGTAGCTGCATCAGTATGTTGGATCCAGGTTAGATCCCCAGAGATATTGCCACCCAGGAACTTGAAACTTTAAAGTACTTCCTGTAATGGGTTTGATTAAGCCATTCTGCTCCCTATGCTTCTTCTACCTTTCAATATGGCTGAATAACCATCGTGCATATTCCTTAATTTCCTTAATATGTAAATATCTACCCATTACTTTCTTGAATGTACTCAGCAACTGAGCTTCCACAAACTTGTTGGGCATAGAGGTGTAAAGACTCTCATGATGAAGAACTACTCAACTCTGTATTGAATGCTCATTATTCCTCCATTAATAAAAGAGGAAAGCAAAAGTTTTCTTCAGATATATAAGGAACAAAAGAGAGGTGAAAGTGGATAATGGACTACTGGAAAATGATGCTGGAGAGTTAGTAATGGGGGGCAAAGAAATGGCAGATGAACTTAATAAGTACTTTGCATTAGTCTTCACTGTGGAAGATACTAACAGTGTGCCAGAAACATGTGAGTATATAGGGCAGAAGTGAGTGTAGTTGCTGTTACCAAGGAAAAGTGCTTGGGAAGCTGAAAGGTTTGATGATAGGTAAGTCACTTTGACCAGATGGACTATACTCAACTTAACCATTAGGAAATCATGTAGCTGAAGAGATTAGGGAGGCATTGATGATGATATTTCAAGAATCACTAGATTCTGGAATGGTTCCAGAGGACTGGAAAATTGCAAATTCCCCTTAACAGGAAAATTCTTTTGGAATTCTTTGAGGAAATAACAGGCATGATAGACAAAGAAGAGTTAGTGAATGTTGTTTACTTGCATTTTCAGAAGGCTTTTGACAAGATGAGGACATGAGGCTGCTTAATAAGATAAGAGCCCACGCTATTGATAGCATGGCGGGAGGCAACAACTGGGAATAAAGGGGGCCTTTTCTGGTTGGCTACTCTTGTGTTGCAGTGGTGTTGCACAGGGGTCAATGATGGGATTGCTTCCTTTCATGTTATATGTCAATAATTTAGATGACAGAATTGATGGTTTAGTGGTCAGGTTTGCGAACAATACAAAGATAGGTGGGAGACAGGTGGTGTTGAGGAAGCAGGGAGTCTTTAGAAGGAATTAGACAGATTGGGAGAATAGGCAATGAAGTTACAGATGAAATATAATGTTGGAAGTGTATGATCATGCACCATGGAAAATGGAATAAAGGCACAGAATATTTTCCAAAATGAGGAGAAAATTCAAAATTCAGGAGGTACATGATTTCCTAATGGTTAACTTGCTGGCTGAGTCAGTGAATAGAAGAACAAGGATGTAAAGCTGAGGCTTTATAAGGCATTGGTCAGTTTGCACTTGGAGTATTGTGGGCATGTTGCACACCTTATTTAAGATGCGCTGGCATTGGAGAGGGTCCAGAAGAGGTTCACAAGAATGATCCTGGGAATGAAAGGATTAATGTATGAGGAGCATTTAGTGCATTTGATGGCTCTGGGCCTGTACTTGCTGGAGTTTAGAAGAATAAAGGGAAATCTTATTGAAACCTATTTAATATGGAAAGGCCTAGATAGAGTGGATGTGGAGAGGATGTTTCAAAGACCAGAGAATACAGAGTCAGAATAGTGGGATGTCCATTTGGAACAGAAATGAGGATGAATTTCTTCAGCCAAAGGGTAGTGAATCTATGGAATTCATTGCAACAGATGATTGTGGAGGCAAAATCATTGAGTTTGTTTAAAGCAAAGGTCAATAGTTTCTTGTTTAGTCTGGGCATAAAAGGTTTTGGGGAGAAGGCAGGAGAATGGAGTTGAGAGGGATAATAAATCAGCCATGACAGGCTGAGTGGCCTAATTCTCTTTTATATTTTATGGTGTAATCTACTTTAAAATGGGGCAGCTTGTAGAAAACTGCCTCAGTTTCAATAACCTAGGTTCAGTACTGACTGCTGGTACTATTGGAGTTGACATTGCATTTACTTCCAATACCCTTCTGCTCTAGTGTTGCACTTGTTGTGATGACACAGACAGCTCTGAAGTTCGTCCTGTAAGACAGTGTGGTATATCCAAAGGTTATGGGTATTGATTGCTTGTTGTTTTTAAGAATTGTTAATTCAGCATTCAGACCATATGACATAGGTGAAGGGTTTTATTCACCATTCAAAGCTCAATTTGGAGTCACCTTGCAGTTTCCATGAAAATCTATGTTCTTAAGGCACCACCACATTTTAACGAACACATTATGTTCTTCAACCTCTCCACTTGAAACTTTTGTATTGAAGGTGCTGGTCTAAGCTCATAATAAATTGATTTGGTGTGTGGTTTAATGCATGGGTGGACTTGATGGTCCTTGACTTTGAGTATATACCTCTTGAAATGTATGCCTGCAAAGTTTTCATAGTAATACATTTCTTTGATCCGATTTTAATTTTAATTCTCAAACTATTTTTAATAGGGAGTTTTCTTGTTGTTTAATTAGTTATTGTGGCTGGAAATTCCATTCTTGATCAATGTGAGAAACAGTGTTTGGCTGTCCAAGGAAACCTGCTTGTTGTTAATGGCAATTAACTGAAATATTTGATATGCTCATCTCTGACACTATCTCTATAAACTATTTACCTTGATCTTAAAGTTGCTGCATTTTCCATTATTACCATCAGTTCTGCTTAAGCTTTGTTTTTTTATGGTGCTCAGCAAACTCAATAATCTACGCATGTCTCTTTTGTTCTTTCTGCTATGATTGTTGCCCTTATTATGAGAAGCTCTAGTACTTGCTCTTCATTATTCCGGCTTGCAATAAGACCGTATGCCCTTACCGTTTGAGTTGAAGCATTCATTACTTTACATTGACTCACTTATTGCTACATTGGCAGTCTTGCCTGTCTTGCCTTTCACACTTAATTCACCTTATGTTGGCTAAAGCAAAGTATTGGAGCTTATCTTTTCTACAGCATTTTTCCTCTATGCAGTATTAACACTCAAATTAAGTACTGGCCAAAATGCTTAAGTATTTTTCGGTGCCTTCTCCATCAATGTGACAATTTTATCGGCATACATAAATGTTAAGTCTTGTGCATTCAATACATTAGATTGAATACGCCCATCTGTTAAGCTGCATATAATCCTGTTCTGCAGTGCTCAGTTCAGGAAAGTGCTAAAATTGCATGGTTGAGCCAGATTCCTTCAGCAATGCGACAGCTGATTACTGCTGAACACACTTGACCTTTAGATTCTGGTTCCCAATTTGACGTTCTGTATAATGACCAAAGGTACAAGATTAAACTGATTCTGCAATCACCTTTGTACCTCTATGAGTGTTGAAACTCACCCAGCTTCTATCAGCATTCATTTGCACAATATATTTGATGACTTTATTTCTGAGGACAGATTAGGTTCTTTTTTATTCTGCTCAGACGTAATGTGCAAAGTTTGCATTGTAGTAGATGAAGAAAGCAAAGATGCGTCTCAACAAGGTGCATCTGATTTATTCTTGTTTTTTTTTCCAGAAAATGCTCATGCAAACAGCCATATGTACTTGAACATACAGCAAGATTAGGAATTAGCATGACAATATCAGCAGTTTGGGAGGTTGGAGTTCGGAGTCAATTCTGATGCTGCCTGTAAGATGCTTGTATGTCCTTCTCGTGAGCGCGTGGACTTCCTCCAGGTTTCCTCTCACATTTCAAAGATTTATTGGTTTGTAGGCTAATTGGTTATTGTAAATTGGCCTGCAATTAGGCAAGGGTTAAATAGGAGGGTTGCTGGGCCGTGCAACTTGTTGGGTCAGAAGCGCCTGTTCAGTGTTGTATCTCCACATAAATAAATAAATAAGCAGTGACATCATATCTATTTACAGCTCTCATCTTTCCACATATGAGAGCTTGATTCACAAGGTTTGGTTGGGCATTTGACATCAACACTGACATTATTTCAGAAAGCTCTTTTGGACATTCTAATCTTGTGAAAGAAACATAAATGACACATCATTGTATTAGACTGAGCTGCCTTTGATACGTAGTGAGCTTTTATTAACGTCTTATTTTCTGTTCTAGAAATCTGAATAATAGTCATTCCTCACTTACCTTTGGGTTTTCAACCTATTCATCAACAGTTGCTTCTCTAGAAACACTTTTGCTAGTACTGTTGCAGTAAGCAGAAATCTACAAAATATTTCCTTAATGGATATGATATAAAATTGACAATGAACACTGAAAGTGATACTGTGCCCACAACTCTGGCCTTTGTAATAATTTTCACCAAATTCAGTTTATGCTTTTAGAGTTTTCAGTGAGAAAGGCAAAAAAAAAGAAAATTGAATACAGAAGATTATTTATTTCAAAAAGTTGAAAATGTCCAACGAAATTCCTCAATTGTCAGTTACTTTTGGAACTCTGAATGGAAGGATATTTGTAAAAAAGCTCTTCTGAATTTGAGATATTTGAGTTTTTTTTAACAAATTGTTTAGATCTGTTGGCATGACACAATGGTACTTTGTTACCTAGGTAACCCCACGTCTTGTGAATGATTTCCTCCACAGTATTTCTTACTGCCAGAAATACTGAATGTCCGTACCTTGCCATCACAATAAACATATAAATCTTTATTCTGCTGTTGAAGAAGCAATCTAAGTGTGTGTAGTAATGGGCCAGAATGAAAAAAAGGGTTGATGTCAACAGTACTTACCATTGTGCTGAACAAAATCTGAATGGTCCTGAGAGAAAGTGGATATGTGCAGTTAAACAGTTAAGACTTAAATAGAAATATATCAGTGGTCTGAAGATCAAAGGTAATTGTGCTCTATTACAGCACATGATTTTCAATAATAGGAATTGTCTTCTAGCTTTTAGCTGAATAGATCAGCACAGTTCAGTGTGTTTTCATTGTTGATCTGACTATTAGAGAAGATGTAACTGACTATTAGAGAAGATGCTTTGATCTCTATTAAAAGTTTCTGTCCAAAAGGAAGAATCAATCCTAGTTTGGGGTCAGAGTCAACCTGAATTTAACGTAATTCACCACCTCTCCACTCATGACTGAATATAAGTTTTATCCAAATGTATAAAGGGTGATAATGGATATTGACAGATGACAGCATCATGCACAGATCCTCTCCTTATTCAATTAACCTACTAAAACTCTCAAGTACATGAATAAAAACTGGTCGGTTACAGGGCAGTGTGATTCATTTTGTTACAGCAAGTAGGTTCTCGGATCCAGCTCGGGCAGAAAGACACAGATTGTCTATAAAACTACATTTATTAGGGCAGAACAGCAAGTATTAAAATACTTATCTTCAGGCCCTTCTCGCTGTTGTTCTGTTCCGCACTGTATATCTAAATAAACAAAAAATAAAAATGGGGTATCAGAGCATAGTTAATAACTATTAATTTAAACCAATGCTCTATTGATAGATGGCTTTAATAGATATTCAGATTTCTTAATTGATAAGGAAATGTTTTTTTAAAATTGTGGTACCTTATGAAGTGTGCAAATATGCTGTTAAAACATGTACAGTTAAATTTGCACATTGTGGTCATTGTGATTTCTTTTTAGTTTCAAAGTTAGCTCCTCATATGTAGTTATGTGATACAGTACATCTTTCTCTGCTTATTAGTTGCTTAGCACACTGTTGGTTCTCCAAGACCAACAGGATATGGCACATAAAGAGCACATGTGCCTAGAAAATGGATTTCATTTTTTGATAGTGTGCTAAGCCTGCAGTAGGTTATACCAATTTCTCTTAATCTGACCCACTGCAAAAGTCATGCCACTGAACAAAAAATGTTAGAAACGGAGTTATGATAGTTTATATCCAGAATCGTGCTTAAACTTGGCTTTGTGCTGTTCCTGGTGAGATTCAGCTCAATTAATCACAGCTTCCAATAACATACTGGGCACCAAGATGAGAAAGATGTCAACCCTTGTACCTATCGCCTTCGGGAGATGTGAGCATCAGCATCACATAGTATGGCTGTCATAGAGCAGTTAGAGGTTGCAGGAAAGTGGACATGATCTCTCGAACTAGGAAAAGGAGACCTGCCATTTTCATTAATGGTTTAAATGCCAGGTTTGAAAATCCCTATGCATTCCAGAAATGCAAATATAAATTTCAAGTCATCGTAGAATATGTCATGGCAAGTTGCAGATCACTGAAAACTGTTGCAATTTAATCATTGGAAGAAAAAGTTGGTTATTTCCGTTTATGATTTAGGCCATGCAAAATGATTGTTAGTCACCCAAGAAAAAACGAACATAGAAAATGGAACAGTACATCACAGGAACAGGCTCATCAATCCATAATGTTGTGCTGAAATAATTAAACTAGTAATTGAATGCCTAAATAATACCCCTTTTCCATACATAACATCCATGTCCCTCCTTTTTCTGCACATTCATCTGCCTATTTAAGAGCCTCTTAAATGCTTCTATTGTATTATGGTCTTATGTCTTATGGTCTTATGGTATTTGTGTCCACTATCAATCCTGGCAATGCATTCTAGGCATCCACTACTCTCTGTAAAAACTTGCCCTACATATCTCCTTTGCACTTAACCCTTCTTACCTTAAATGCATACCTTCTAGTATTAGACATTTGATCCTGGGAAAGACATACCTGCTCTCATGATCACAATCTTATAAACTTCAGTTCCATCTCCCCTCAGTTTATGCTGCTCCAGAGAAAACAACCCAAGAATGTCCAACCTCGCCTTCTATCACACTTTTGTCAAAGCCTCCATATCATTCCTATAATGGGACAACCAGAGTTGAATTCAATAGTCTAAACATGGTCTTACTAGAGTACTAAAAACACTAACATAACTTCCTGACACTACCTTCAACTAATAAAGCTAAGTATACTATATGAATTCTTCACAACCTGATCAACCTCTCCAACAACTTGCAGAGCTTAGCCTCTAAGGTCTTTCTGAACATCAGCACTGTTAAAGTTCTCCTCATTGTCAGCGTATGCCCTTTTACAGTTGACGTCCAAAGGTGTAACACCTCACCTTTGTCTGGATTAAACTCCACCTGTTATTTCTCTACACATATCTGCAACTGATCTATATCCCACTGTAGCCTTTGGCAATCTTCTACACTATCCACAGCACCACCAAATTTGTATCACCTACAAATTTACCAACTCACACAACACACTTTCATCCAGGTCTTTTATATATATTCCACAAACAAAGAGGTAATTTGAAACCTAACACCTTTTGCATTCCTGGAAATTGACTGTTCAAATTCAAAGTTGCTCAACTGAGGAATACAAATTAATGCAACGTGAATTATGTGACTACAATATGTAACAATCTCTTGAATGCCCCCCTAAACTTAGGGATTTTAGTGGTTTTATGACTTGCTTAAGGATTTAAGGGAGACTACCTCCTGCATTTGTGTAAATGGTGTAACTGAGAATTGTAGTCTGTTCTTTATAGAATAAAGCACAGGAAGCCTGGACAAGAGAAGATTATTTATTTTCATTTTCTAAAAAGGTGGGCAGCCATTTTAGAGATACAAGTAATAATTTCACCTGGAAAACAAGCCATTCAATTTTTTTTGTAATATTTTGCCTTTAAAGTTAGGGCTTTAGTAGAAAAACAAGATCACTATTAAATACAAATGTTATTTAAAATACACACAACTAAATCCTGGCATATTTAGTTTGAGACTTTGAATAACTTTAGTCTAAAACTTCTTCAAATGAGCTAGTTCTGTTTGTAGATTTGAAGTTCAGACAGTCACATTACATTTATCATCTACAAAAGTATTAATTTAGACATTAATTTTGGCTCAGTTGTTCTTTCAAAGTATTTAATTTTATGATAAGAGCAAAATTAACAACTGAGTCATGAAACATCCAAGTTTTAATCAGAATACAATATAGAGTATTTTTATCAGTAGAAAAATAAACCATTTGGAAAATATAACAGTTCTATTAAATCTGGATTAAATATTCATCATTTATAATTGTACTGTATTTTTAAGCTTTACAGTGTATAGGTTTATTATTTCCCTGTCTTTGCACAGTTTGATTTGCTTGTGTATAGACACAGCCTATGGTTAATAGTAAATGAAAAATGACCATGAAAGATAATTGGATGATGTCCCCAATATGCCAATTGAAGCTGATATTCTCTATGAAATAATAATAATAATAACCTATGAAAGCAGCTGTAACTTACCTGGCCATGTCAAATGAGCTTATTTTTAAATATGATTTATAGTGTTGACACTAAAACATCTGACATTGAACATATAAATTGTAATATATGTACAATTTAGGTACCTGTTGTTCCTAAAAAAAGTGGCCACTGAGTGTACGTTTCTGGTCTTCTGCTGCTGTAGCCCATCCACTTCAAGGTTCAATGTGCTATGCTTTCAGAATTACTCTTCTGCACATCGCTGCACACCACTGTTACAATGTGCAGTTATTTGAGCTACTGTCGCCTTCCTGTCAGTTTGAACCAGTATGGCTATTTTCCTCTAACTTCTTTCATTAAGAAGGCTAAGCTTCTCCAGTATTTTATGTGTTGCTCTGAAATGCAGAACTGTAGGAAATGCACAGCAGGCTATGAGGTGGTAATGGAAAGAGCAATGGTTAATAGTACAGATGAATGATCTACAAAAGAAATGGTCAGGTCAGATACAAACCAATAAATACTTTAGTTGATTGAAACAAATGAATAACAGCAGTAGAATTACTAAAGGTGGAACAATATGAAAATCTTTCTCAAACTATAAAGTTTTTAACCAGTCACCAGAAAATGAATATTTTGAACCCCTTTTATACAAAGATCTCTACTTCTAGGAACTTAACTATAGGTGGCCAATGAATACAATTAATTGAAACTATGAAAGAAATAATCACAATCAGTCATATCCATTTGTACAGAAGTTTTCAAGAGATCCCAGCCTTACAAAACTGAAAGGCAAGATTGAAATGTATGATTTTCAATCTGTATAATTCTCATCTATGTTGCAACCCTATAGTATCTGAGTCCTGTGAATGAGCATCTGTGAAAGAGGCAAAAGGAGTTGAACGAAGTCATCCAAAAAAGTCCCTTATGTGTTCTGCATAAACTGGTGAGAAAAGGCAGAAGCTCTCAGAAAACTGGCCAGGAAGAAGCTAAGTTGTCCAAAATGAAAGGCTTCTGTCACTGTCATTGATCTCTCTTATTTCAAAACCAATGAAGCAAAGCAAGAAGAAAGTAAACAACCCTGACAGATCTGGCAAGGTAAGGCACTCCCAGTGATTTTCTTCTCTTCCTTGCGCTACCTAGGTATGCTCAGTTACCTCATCTCTTAAATCAACAAACACTCTGTCACCACTTTCCATTACACTGTGGCCAAGACGGTTTACAACTTCTTAGATTTAATTATCTATCTATATATATATACTTCCTCTAACAACTTCTAGAACTCATCTTTCAAACATTTTTACTTGACGGATTGTTCATTCCAGCTAATCGCCACACTTTCTTCCACTATCAATCTACCATTATTTATTTACCCCATGTCAGGAGTAACTGGTACACAACCACAGATAGACACAAGTCACTGAACTTTGAAATATAGCAGCATGAGCAGGCCATTCAACCCATCACACCTGTTCTGACAGTTCAACAATAGCTGAATGGTACTTCAACTTTATTTATCTTACTTGCCCCTTGATAGAGTGTCTTGCCCAGTGAGTATAAAACGCATATCTGTGTCAATAAGGATAAATAGCACCATTTCAAATTCTTTAGATCAAAACTTATTGAAGTAATATATTCTCCTCCAGGATATACTTTTCCTTGAAAATTTTTTTCTAACTGTTGGTTCAATGGATCAGTGCAGTTCAATACATTCCAAATTAAGTGAAAATGCTATTAAAATTAAAAATCAAGCAGCATCCATGGAAAGACAAACAATTAATGTTAGCTATTTCTGTTTTTGCAGATGCTACCCAACCTGTTGAGATCTTTTTTCTTGTATTTTCTGTTCCCAGTTTGATACTTTCTGCATCTGTATTGATCTTCATGGATCTTTTGTGACCAACCAATGGAGGAGGTCCTGATGATCTCAATTGTGTCAATCGCAAAAATTGATTCTATTTTGGAGTTTGAATAAATGTACATAAGTTAGAAACACATCCATTCCATTGAATTTTAACTTCCATCCCAATTTTTAACGGTGAGTATAGATTTGAAAGAAGTCTAAATCATGCATGGATCCCTCCATAGTCAATTAATGCATTGAAACTGATTAATAATTGATAGAGGGGGGAACCAGGTGATTGCTAATAATTGTCAAGTTAAATTGATGTTTCATGGATAGCTATAATATGGATCTTAACTTTCTTGATGAATAAGAAAATCTATTGTTTTGAAATGCTGAATCAGAATAGGAGACATTGACTCTATTTGTCAATACTCTATACAAGGCTATACTCAGCTGATTACATCAAGCTCAATCACTGTTCCATCTAGGCTGTGCAGGTGTGTGACCACACAGTAACTGAACTATTTCCACGCATATAGCCTTTGATGCCATGCAGATGGAATTGCCTTTTATATAATGTGAACATAAGTTTGAAATTATCTTAATATTGTTTTGAAATTATGTTGATATAATTATGAAATATGTGTTAATATAATTGTGAAATACCATGTAATTAATTGTGTTAATCAATATAATCCCTCAATTTTCTAAATAATAAACGTACCACAACTTTGGAAACAATTTAGAGCTTCCATGCATTTACATTATCAGTGTTTCAAGTTATAACACTGTTACAAATTGTCACAATAAAGAATGGAAGTTGGTAACTCATTTTTAATAACCTGCTGGCCAACTTCTATTGCTAATTGTGAATATAGATTCAGTTTTATAAATTCAGTAAAATGTAAATCCAGAAATAGACTAGAAGTGGAACATTTGGATGATTTAATGAGGCTTAAATCATATCTTTCATCTGGATGTGAAATTATTCTGGACAGTGTTTATAGACAATGGATTTGTAATAAAGATAGATGAGAAATGCTTGCAAAATGTTAAGGATTTTCTTTGTTGCACTGTATTTCCCTAGACCCTTAAGCTAATAAGTAAAATCAAAAGCGTGTGATTTTCCAATTTCGTTCTAAATATTCATAGTATGATTATTACAAAAAAAAACACTTAAAGTTCTGCACTGTTTTCAGGCGTGTAAGAATTTCCTGCTCAGAGCAATGGTTGATCTACACTGTTGTAAAATAAAAAATAGAGGGAATATTGAGTTCAATTCCCCATCATTGTTAATTTTCTGTCTGACTTAACTAACAATCTGCAACTATTTGTATCGCCTTTAGGTTCCAAGAAAGGAATAACATATTACATTTCTCATTAAGCTTCCCTTGATCAATATTGAGTGACCTGGGCTGAGCAACATTGATTATGAATATTGAGAGAGGATAGAGTTAAGTGTAAATGTGATTTCATCTACTTTTCTTAGTCAATTAATTTCATAATATTGAACTTTGCATGGATAAAGTCCAACAGGAAAGAAGCACCATAGGGTATAACTTTCTACCGAAGAGAGGTGAAAGAAAAATAATCCTAACTATTTATCATTAAAAAAGTAGCCTATCTAATCAAGTAAACTAGCTTTGAATTGATTTAATATTTCTTGATATTGTGCATACTATGGCCAATTGTACTTTTTAAAAAGGTTTAAATCACTCTTCACTATTTCTAAACAGATTCTAGTCATTGGTTTAACTTTGACCTTGGAAAAGTCTCATAGTCTGAAATTACTGCTGGCAATAAATGTAGATGTAGTCACGCTGAACACTACTGTGAATTAAAGAGGTGGAACCAATCAGCACTATCTGGATTCAAATTGTGAAACATTATGCTAAGTTAAATGTTCTAAAACTAAGACATTACTTTTCATGGCAAATCTGAGGCTGCAGGTGAAACATCAGTATTTAAAGATTTATCAAGGAATATTATTGCAAAGGTACAGGGAAGTTTCAATTACAAGACTTATCCATAAAATAAGAACTCATAAATCAAAAACTCAAGAGAGTTTGCAGGTGCTTTAAATCTTAAACAACACCTACAGATTGCTGGATGAACTCACTGAGTCAGGCAACATCTATAGCGGGGAATAAAGAATCAATGTTTCAGGCTGAGAACCTTCATTGGGACTGCAGCCAAGAATGGTTTTTGTACTGCACATTGAGACTGTTACCCTTGAAGAAGACAAGATTTCTCAATGCCTTTGAAAGGCTTCCATAGTGAGTGGCTTTGGTGGCAATGCATTGTCAAGAATTCATTGACTCTTCTGTCAAAGCAATTGGTGAAACTCTAATTAGATCCTTACTAATAATCACTCATGTGATTCTAATAACTTTCCTCATCATCCTGGTATTATTCCATAAATACACCTTCATTTGCTAAATTAATATGTTTTTAGGAGATATTTCAAGTTCATGGAAATCATGCATGCATTTTGGCCTGAACTTCCTTCACCAATTTGTTATTGTTGCATGGATTATGATATCTCAATATGCACTGATATAATCTATGAGTACCTTTTAAAAGTTTCCTGAATGGTGAGTTTGATAGCATTATTCAGCTCTAAGATGACAGTTAGTAAGCCTTGAAAATCACATACTGGTCCATGGGCTATGGTAATGAAGGATAGTTATGGAGGCAAAATATGCCATGAAAATGTTATCAGCCACTGCTTTGAATTGAACCAGTACATTGAAGAGACTATAAATGATGTAACCTGGAGTGAAAAAGGAACTGCTGGAAGAACTCAATGCATCAAGCAGAAGCTAAGGAGGTAGAGGGTGGATGAGCCACATCCTCCAGTGGTTCATATGTGATTGAAATATAACAGATGTACTGAGGACTGTCAACTATGATCAAGACTCTGTTGTCCAGGATATTCCTGCACTATATCCTTAGACAAAAAGCAATGTAGTCTAGTCTTGGAATAGCAATGCTATCATTCAGGGTTTCATGTTGGATTGGAATTTAGAGCCCTTAACATTTTTTAAGTGGTAGGATCATCAAGGCTTCAGCTTAGAGTTGGCATTTCTGCCTTGAAGACTGGAGAAGATCTCTCCTCTCTTAAGATGAATATGCCAAATAGCATCTTTTTCTCAAAGGATTCCAAACCATCCAGGTTGAACACTTTCTTCCTTCCTCCACGCTTTGTTTTGGCTTCCTTGAAGAATTTGCTGTTGCCTTGGTTTTCATACTTACATGGTTTGCATGGTTGTCCATAGGCATATCACACTCCTCACTTTCTTTCAAATCATGCATAACTATTTCTCTTATTTCTGGATAACGAACATGAAATTTAGGAGCATTGGCATTGTTCTGATCTTATAACCACACACTTAATTAATTTTTCCCTATTTTCTCCACTACAACACTTTGCCCATTGTAATGCCTAATGCACTTCCAGGGTAACTGTTTGGACACTAACTTCTATCTTGTCTGTTTTGAAAAGGACGTTGAATCAGCAAATTTGAAGGTGTGACAAATGCCCACTAGGCACTTGCTGTTATCACCTCTACTCTTTACCTATAGCTTAGATTTTATGGTTCTAGCTTGCTGTGACTTCTTAGAGGAGGAGCAACCATAGGGTATCTTGAAAAATGCACATGATAAATTGTGCTGAATCCTAATAATAAATGAAGCTCTGTAACCTTGACAATCTCAATGATGAAAAAATGTCGTGGACAGAAGTAACAATGTGTATCATGAATACCTCTCGTCATAGTGAAAGAAGCTTTATGAATTGAGGACAGGTATACAACATAGCTGTCTAGCAAAAAATGTATAAATTGGACAATAAAAAATTAAATTAACAGAAATAAAGTAATGTAAATGGAGATTTCAAAAAAAAGAAACTGTTCAACAAGAAACATTTATGAAATAATTTGAAATGGATATAATGCAGAAGCAAAAGAATATTAATTATAAAATAAAAACAAAAAATGCAATGAGAGAAATATAAGAGCCCAAATAATTTTAAATACAATGAAAATGGAATGTTTTGTTAATTAGAGTATGTTCACACACCAGAAAGTCAAAGAAGCGACATGTGGCAGAATAGCAAAGAATCTTGAAACTGTCTGTTTCTCGGCAAGGTTATGAGAGGAGTTGTGGCCGCAGGGAGCAGAGTACTGGAGATTAAAGAGGTAAGCATAAGTCAAGGGATACTTTTGTGGATGAATGGATACCATTAGACCCCTGTGTCTTGGGTAAGTGACATAGCCATGACAGAATCAAAGCCTGAAGGACTGGAACTGCAGAGGAGTATGATATAAAACTGTATTTTTGGAACAATGGAGAATGGCAAGCAAATGACGAGCCCTTCAATCTGCCTAAGAGAATGTGAATAAATGGATATGTTGAACGTATTAAACAATGCAGATAAAAGGTATAAAATCAGAATGGACAGCACAAAAAGAGATGGAGTCATAGTTATCAAGGGAAATGATAGATGTGTTTGTTGTTAGGACAATATTTATAGGTGGAATACCTAAGCTTCAGTAATCAATACAGTTGAAGTGTTAGAAGAGAACTGATTGTGATTGGCTGCTAGTGCCCTAGTGGCGTTCTGTAGGGGTCAGTGTAGGGACCACGTCTTTTTATGCTGTACATCAATCATTTGGATGACAGAATTGATGGATGTATGGACAAGTTAAGTGGACACTACCAAGATAGGGTGGGAAGGCAGATATTGTTGAGGAAGCAGGGAGGCTGCAGAAAGACTTAGACAGACTGGGACAATGGGCAAAGAGTGGCAAATGGAACACAATGATGGGAAGTGTATAGTCATGTACTTTGATAGAAATGAATAAAAGCATAGCCCATTTACTAAATGGAGAAAAAAATTCAAAAATCCAAAATGCACTGGAAGTTGGGAGACTTATACAGAATTCCCTAAAGGTTAATTTGCTGGTTGAGTTTCTGGTAAGTAAGGCAAATGCATTCATTTTGAGAGGACTAAAATATAAAAACAAGGATGTGATGCTGAGGCTTTACGGGGTACTGGTGATGTCTCACGTGGAGTATTGTGAGCAGTTTTGGGCCCCTTATTTAATAAAGGGTGTGCTGACTTAGGAGAGAGTTCAGAATAGGATTACAAAATTAATTCTGGAAATGAAAGGATTATTATATGAGGAGTGATTGATCTCATGGAAACCTATTGAATATTGAAGGCCTAGATGGAGTTGATGTAGAGAGGATGTTTCCTGTGGTGGGGGATGTTTCCTATGGTAGTCTAGAACCAGAAGGCACGACCTTAGACTAGAGGGATGCTCATTTAGAACAGAGGTGATGAGGAATTTCTTTAGTCAGAGTGTGGGGAATCTGTGAACCTTGTTGCCACAGGCAGCTGTGTATTCCAGGTCACTGGGTGTATTTAAGGCAAAAGTTGGTAGGTTCTTGATTAGTCAGTGCATGAAAGGTTATGGGAAGAAAGCAGAAGAATAGGGTTGAGAAGGAAATGGATCAACCATGATGAAATGGCGGAGCAGAGCTGATAGACTGAATGGCCTAATTCTGTTCCTGTGTCTTATGGTGATATGGTCTAAAAAACATGACAGTAGCAGGAAATGCCTTGTAACAATGTAATTACATGTACAGAAATCAGGTTGGAATATAAATTCTATTTGTAGAACTTAATGTAGAATGCAACCACCGAGGATGTTGGTAACAGATTTACCATCATTATGAATATGTCAATAGACATTGGAATATATCGGGTAGTTAAAGTGGGCTGATCTGTTACAAGAGTAATAATGCTATAATTCATATTTTTACCTTAAGGAAAACAAAAGACCTAATGCTGCTTAATTGGAGCTCATCCCTACCCATTTCTGTACTTGTTGAACAGTCTTGTGCAAAAGCCTTAGACACATATGTATAGAAATGTCGAAACATAGAAAATCTGGAACACAATACAGGCCCTTCAGCCCACAAAACTGTGTCAAACATGTCCTTACCTTAGAAATTACCTAGGCTTACCCATAGCCCTCTATTTTTCTGAGCTCCATGTACCTGTCCAGGAGTCTCTTAAAAGACCCTATTGTATCCGCCTCCTCCACTGTCACCGGCAGCCCATTCCACACCCACCACTCTCTGGGTAAAAAACTTACCCCGACATCTCCTTTGTATCTACTTCCAAGCAGCTTAAAACTGTGCCCTCTTGTGCTAGCCATTTCAGCCCTGGGAAAAAGCCTCTGACTACCCATACAATCAATGCCTCTCATCATCTTATACGCTTCTCTCAGGTCACCTCTCATTCTCTGTCACTCCAAGGAAAATAGGCCAAGTTCAGTCAACCTATTCTCATAACGCATGCACCCCAATCCAGGCAAGATCCTTGTAAGTCTCCTCTGCACCCTTCCTATGGTTTCCACATTCTTCCTGTAGTGAGGCGACTAGAACTGCGCACAGTGCTCCAAGTGGGGCCTGACCAGCGTCCTATATAGCTGCTACATTACCTCTCGGCTCCCACGATTGATGAAGGCCAATGCACCGTATGCTTTCTTAACCACAGTCAACCTGTAAAGCAGCTTTGATTGTCCTATGGGCTCGAACCCTAAGATCCCTCTGATCCTTCACACTGCCAAGAGTCTTACTATTAATACTATATTCTGTCATCATATTTGACCTACCAAAATGAACCATCTCACACTTATCTGGGTTGAACTCAATCTGCCACTTCCCCCGCTGCAACCTCTGATAGCCCTCCACACTATCCACAACACCTCCAACCTTTGTGTCATCAGCAAAGTTACTAACCAATCCTTCCACTTCTTCATCCAGGTGATTTATAAAAATCATGAAGAGTAGGGGTCCCAGAACAGATCGCTGAGGCACACCACTGGTGACCGACCTCCATGCAGAATATGACCCATCTACAACCACTCTTTGCCTTCTGTGGGCAAGCCAGTTCTGGATCCACAAAGCAATTTCTGCTTGGATCCCATGCCTCCTTAAGTTCTCAATAAACCTTGCATGGGGTACCTTATCAAATGCCTTGGTGAAATCCATTTACACTACATCTACTGCTCTACCTTCTTCAACGTGTTTAGTCACATCCCCAAAAAATTCAACCAGGCTTGTAAGGCACGACCTGCTTTTCACAAAGCTGTACTGACTATTCCTAATCATATCCTGCTTCTCCAAATATTCATAAATCCTGCCTCTCAGGATCTTCTCCATCAACTTACCAGCCACTGAAGTAAGACTCACTGGTCTATAATTTCCTGGGCAATCTCTACTCCCTTTCTTGAACACTGAAACAACATCCGCAATCCTCCAATCCTCTGGAATCTCTCCTGCCCCCATTGATGATGCAAAGATCACCACCAGAGGCTCAGCAATCTCCTCCCTCACCTTCGACAGTAGCCTGGGGTACATCTCATCCAGTCTCGATGACTTATCCAACTTGATGCTTTCCATTAAAATCTCCCACCACAACAACCCTGTTATTATTAAACCTTTCCAGAATCTGTCTCCCTATCTGCTCCTTGATGTCTCTGTTACTATTGGGTGGTCTATAAAAAACTCCCAGTCGAGTTATTGACCATTTCCTGTTCCTAACTTCCACCCACAGAGTCTCCGTAGCTAGTGTGACTGACTTCTATACAATACAGTATTTGTCAACATGGAGCATAGAGTGAGTTTGTAAATCTGGCAAGAGCAAAAGATATTGGGAATGGTGAGGGTGGAGTCCCACAAGAAGGGTGAGGGACAGGTGGCAGAGGAGGAATGCCAGGAGTGAGAGGTGAGGGAAGAGATTGCTGAGCCTCCGGCAATGATCTTTGATCATCGATGGGGATAGGAGAGATTCTGAAGGATTGGAGGGTTGCAGATGTTGCTCCCTTATTCAAGAAAGGGAGCCAAGGAAACTATAGACCAGTGAGTCTTACTTCAATGGTTGGTAAGTTGATGGAGAAGATTCAGAGAGGCAGGATTTATGAACATTTGGAGAGGCATAATATGATTAGGAATAGTCAGCATGGCTTTGTCAAAGGCAGGTCGTGCCTTATGAGCCTGATTGAATTTTTTGAGGATGTGACTAAACACATTAATGAAGGTAGAGAGGTAGATGTAGTGTATATGGATTTCAGCAAGGCATTTGATAAGGTACTCCATGCAAGGCTTATTGAGAATGTAAGGAGGCATGGGATCCAGGGGGACCTTGCTTTGTGGATGCAGAAATGGCTTGCCCACAGAAGGCAAAGGGTGGTTGTAGTTGGGTCATACTCTGCATGGAGGTTGGTGACCAGTGGTGTGCCTCAGGGATCTGTTCTGGGACCTCTTCTCTTTGTGATTTTTATAAATGACCTGGATGTGGAAGTGGAGGGATGGGTTAGTAAATTTGCTGATGACACAAAGGTTGGAGATATTGTGGATAGTGTGGAGGGCTGTCAGAGGTTACAGTGGGACATCAATAGGATGCAAAACTGGGCTGAGAATGGGGTTCAACCCAGATAAGTGTGAGGTGATTTATTTTGGTAGGTCAAATATGATGGCAGAATATAGAATTAATGGTAAGACTCTTGGCCGTGTGAAGAATCAGAGGGATTTTGGGGTCCATGTCGATATGACACTCAAAGATGCTGCTCAGGTTGACTGTGTGGTTAAGAAGTCATACGGTGCATTGGCCTTCATCAACCATGGGATTGAGTTCAAGAGCCGAGAGGTAATATTATAGCTGTATAGAACCCCAGTCAGACCCCACTTGAGGTACTGTGCTCAGTTCTGATCACCTCACTACAGGAAGGATGTGGAAACTATAGAAAGTGTGCAGAGGAGATTTACAAGGAAGTTGCCTGGATTGGGGGGAATGCCTTATGAGAATAGGTTGAATAAACTTGGCCTTTTCTCCTAAGAACGATGGAGGATGAGAGGTGACCTGACAGAGGTCTTGATCTCAATTTTGATTTTCCTGATAGAGTGGCAGATGATGAGAGGCGTTGATCAAATGATAGTCAGAGGCTTTTCTCAAGGCTGAAATAGCTAGCACAATTTTAAAGTACTTGGAGGTAGGTACAGAGGGGAAGTCAGGGGTAAGTTTTTTATGCAGAGAGTGGTGAGTGCATGGAATGGATTACCGGCGACAGGGGTGGAGGCGGATATGATAGGGTCTTTTAAGAGACTTCTGGATAGGTACATGGATCTTAGGAAAACTGAGGGTTATAGGTAACCCTAAGTAATTTCTGAAGTAAGTATGTTTGGCGCAGCATTGTGGGCCGAAGGGCCCCTATTGTGCTGTAGGTTTTCTATGTTTCTATGGTGGCTGGCGCGGTGCAGACACACCCAGCCCTGAAACATCAGGCAAGGTCATTTGATTCCAAACATTTGGTATATTGATCATTACAGATCTGGTGCTTTCCTCTCCCTCCCCTCTCCCTTCTCCTTTTCCAAATCATGCTCTCCCCCGACCCCCTTCCTACTCTCAGTCTACAATAGAGACCCATTTCAGAATCAGGTTTATCATCACTCACATATGTCATGAAATGTGTTTTTTTTTGTGGCTGCAGTACAGTGCTATACATAAAATCACTACAGTACTGTGCAAAAGTCTTATGCATCCTAGTGAAACTGTATATACTGCATGCAGTTAAGACTTTTGCACAATGTTATGTAGCCTGTGGATCCTACTAACTAAATATTATACTGTCAAAGCTACTCAATGAGAATGGTCTACTGGTGGTGACTAGGTTTCATCCTTGCACTGCTCTGTTAAGCAGTTGTCCTTAACCCATATCTAGGAAATCAGATAAAAATTACTCTTCCCTCAGTCCAAGGCACGATTGTTTAATTTGTTGATCTCAACAATGAGTTCACTGATGGAGGGTCAGGTCAGCTTTGCCAGAATTTGAATCTCCCTCCTGTCTCTGCCTTCTTTCCTGAAACATGCAGATAGGAATAGCAGAGACAAATTGGCACACAAAGAGCACTTCCTCAGCCAGATATAACAGGCTGGCTCCAGTGATGATGGATTATAATTATGTGGCTTGATTGGATGTGCGGGTCTTGTTTCTGCTCAGAGCAGAAAAGATTGTAAGAAGGTTTTCCCATGGTTGAAGGATCAATAAACAGATTCACTATGATTGCAAATTATCAGGCATTTAAAGTAAATAGCAGCATGAAAAAAATGCAGCATTTAATTTTAATAATATAAAGGTTCTGAAAAAGGTAGCTGAAGAGATTGTGAAGGCACTAGCAGTGATCTTTCAAGAATAACTAGATCCCAGAGTACTGCAAAATCACAGATGTCACTCCAATCCTTAACAAGGGAGGAAGGCAAAATACAGGTATTTATAGATCAGTTAGCCTGACTTCAGTAGTCAGCAAGACCATAGAACCACAGAACACTACAGCACAGAAAACAGGCCATTTGGCCCTTCTAGTCTGTGCCAACACTTTATTTTGCTAGTCCTATTGACCTGCACACAGTTCATAACCCTCCAAACCTCACCCATCCATGTATCTATCCAATTTATTCTTAAAACTTAAGAGTGAGCCCACATTTACCACATAGATGTGTCATAAGGGCACGGCTGGGAACGGACCCAAGTGCAAGACACAGACACTGAAGTACTAGGGACAGGACTAGGATTCAGGCTGATGGCAAGGACATGGACACGAAAACCAGGAACCTGGAACAGAACTGGACAAGAGAGCTAGGAGCCTGGGCTTGGACTCCAAGCCAGCGACTGGACAAGGACCCAGTACCTGGCTCTTGCCTTTGGCTCGGGCCCCAGAACCAGGCAAGGACGAGGCTTGGCAGGCAGGCAGGATGAGGCTGGAGTCTTCAGGCCTGAGGCTAGAGGCGAGGCTTGGCAGGATGCAGGAGGCTGGCATCTTCAGGCTTGAGGCTTGAGGCTAGAGGCTAGAGACTTGGTTTGGCAAGAGGCCAGAGGCCAGAGACTTGGCTTGGCAAGAGGCTAGGCAGGAGGCTAGAGGCTGGAGTCTTTGGCTAGGCAGGAGGCTTCAGGCAGGAGACTAGAGGTGAAGCAAGGCAGGAGGCTGGAGGCAGGAGACCGGAGGCGAGGCAGGAGGCTGGAGGCAGGAGACCGGAGGTGAGGCGAGGCTGGAGGCAGGAGACCTGAGGCAGGGCGAGGCTGGAGCAGGAGACCTGAGGCGAGGCGAGGCTGGAGGCAGGAGACCTGAGGCGAGGTGGAGCTGGAGGCTGGAGGCAGGAGACTTGAGACAAGGCGGGGCTGGAGGCAGGATACTAGAGGCGAGGCGGGGCTGGAGGCAGGAGGTAGGAGACAGGAGACTAGAGACGAGGCAGAAGACTAGAGACGAGGTGGGGCTGGAGGCTGGAGGCAGGAGACTAGAGGTGAGGCTGGGCTGGAGGCTGGAGGCAGGAGACCTGAGGCGAGGCTGGGCTGGAGGCTGGAGGCAGGAGACCTGAGGCGAGGCTGGGCTGGAGGCTGGAAGCAGGAGACCTGAGGCGAGGCTGGGCTGGAGGCTGGAAGCAGGAGACCTGAGGCGAGGCTGGGCTGGAGGCTGGAGGCAGGAGACCTGAGGCGAGGCTGGGCTGGAGGCTGGAGGCAGGAGACCTGAGGCGAGGCTGGGCTGGAGGCTGGACGCAGGAGACCTGAGTCGAGGCTGGGCTGGAGGCTGGACGCAGGACACCTGAGGCGAGGCTGGGCTGGAGGCTGGATGCAGGCCACTGGAGGCGAGTTGGGGCAGGAGGCAGGAGAATGGAGGCGAGGCAGGAGGCAGGAGACCAGAGGCGAGGCGAGGCAGGAGGCAGGAAACCAGAGGCGAGGAGAGGCAGGAGGCAGGAGGCAGGAGACCGGAGGCGAGGCGAGGCAGGAGGCAGGAGACCTGAGGTGAGGCGAGGCTGGAGGCAGGAGACTAGAGGCGAGGCAGGAGGCAGGAGAATGGAGGCGAGGCAGGAGGCAGGAGACTGGAGGCGAGGCGAGGCAGGAGGCAGGAGACCGGAGGCGAGGCTGGGCTGGAGGCTGGAGGCAGGAGACCTGAGGCGAGGCTGGGCTGGAGGCTGGAGGCAGGAGACCTGAGGCGAGGCTGGGCTGGAGGCTGGAAGCAGGAGACCTGAGGCGAGGCTGGGCTGGAGGCTGGAGGCAGGCGACTGGAGGCGAGTCGGGGCAGGAAGCAGGAGACTGGAGGTGAGGCAGGAGGCAGGAGAATGGAGGCGAGGCAGGAGGCAGGAGACCGGAGGCGAGGCGAGGCAGGAGGCAGGAAACCAGAGGCGAGGCGAGGCAGGAGGCAGGAGGCAGGAGACCGGAGGCGAGGCGAGGCAGGAGGCAGGAGACCGGAGGCGAGGCTGGGCTGGAGGCTGGAGGCTGGAGGCAGGAGACCTGAGGTGAGGCGAGGCTGGAGGCAGGAGACTAGAGGCGAGGCAGGAGGCAGGAGAATGGAGGCGAGGCAGGAGGCAGGAGACCGGAGGCGAGGCGAGGCAGGAGGCAGGAGACCGGAGGCGAGGCGAGGCAGGAGGCAGGAGACCTGAGGCGAGGCGAGGCTGGAGGCAGGAGACTAGAGGCGAGGCTGGGCTGGAGGCTGGAGGCAGGAGACCGGAGGCGAGGCTGGGCTGGAGGCTGGAGGCAGGAGGCCTGAGGCGAGGCAGGAGACCTGAGGCGAGGCGGGGCTGGAGGCAGGAGACTAGAGGCGAGGCGGGGCTGGAAGCAGGAGACTAGAGGCGAGGCGGGGCTGGAGGAAGGAGGCAGGAGACTAGAGTCGAGTCGAGGCGGGGCTGGAGGCAGGAGGCAGGAGACTAGAGTCGAGGCGGGGCTGGAGGCAGGAGGCAGGAGACTAGAGTCGAGGCGGGGCTGGAGGCGGGAGGCAGGAGACTAGAGGCGAGGCGGGGCTGGAGGCAGGAGGCAGGAGACTAGAGGTGAGGCGGGGCTGGAGGCAGGAGGCAGGAGACTAGAGGCGAGGCGGGGCTGGAGGCAGGAGGCAGGAGACTAGAGGCGAGGCGGGGCTGGAGGCAGGAGGCAGGAGACTAGAGGTGGGGCTGAGGCAGGAGACCTGAGGCGAGGTTGGGCTGGAGGCTGGACACAGGAGACCTGAGGCGAGGTTGGGCTGGAGGCTGGACGCAGGAGACCTGAGGCGAGGTTGGGCTGGAGGCTGGACACAGGAGACCTGAGGCGAGGTTGGGCTGGAGGCTGGACGCAGGAGACCTGAGGCGAGACTGGGCTGGAGGCTGGACGCAGGAGACCTGAGGCGAGGCTGGGCTGGAGGCTGGACGCAGGAGACCTGAGTCGAGGCTGGGCTGGAGGCTGGACGCAGGACACCTGAGGCGAGGCTGGGCTGTAGGCTGGAGGCAAGAGACCTGAGGCGAGGCTGGGCTGGAGGCTGGAGGCAGGAGACCTGAGGCGAGGCTGGGCTGTAGGCTGGAGGCAAGAGACCTGAGGCGAGGCTGGGCTGGAGGCTAGAGGCAGGACAGCTGAGGCGAGGCGAGCCTGGAGTCTTCAGGCTTGAGGCTAGGCAGGCTCCTCCGGGGTAGGGCGCGATTCACCTGGGCACAGCGCAGTACTCCTGGGCAGGGCGCCGTTCACCACCTGACGGAGGCATGGGACAGTAAGGGACAGAACCAACTGCAGGCAACGGTGAGACAGCCTGGCTTACCCAGCCGAGGCAAGGGACAGGAAGGGACAGAACCGACCGTAGGTAACGGCGAGATGGCCTGGCTTACCTGACGGAGGCAAGGGACAGGAAGGGACAGATCCAACCGCAGGTAACGGCGAGATGGCCTGGCTTACCCGACTGAGGCAAGGGACAGAGTCAACTGCAGGTAACAGTGAGACAGCCTGGCTTACCCGATGGAGGCAAGGGACAGGAAGGGAGCTATGTACAGAGTGGCTCCAGACCAAGACTGCAGGTGAGACAAGGTGAGAGTTACCAGCAAGACAAAGCAAGGCTTCTGACAAAGTAAGGCAAGCCGAGAACTTCAGGCGAGGCAAGAGTTACCGGCAAGACAAGGCAGGGCTTCAGGTGAGGAAACAGAAGGCAGAGGAAGGGAAAAAAGGAGAAAGGACAAGAACAATCCGGCCGCCATGCCCTGGTCTCTGGAAGTATTTATGCAGCCAGCCCCAACTAGCATCAGCTAGTTAGAACTCAACAAGACAGAAACAGGGTAGGTAGGAAAACCTGGAGCAAGGGTCAATGGACCGGAGCATGACAAGATGGCAGCTCGTTCCACACACCCACCACTCTCCGCGTGAAGAAGTTCCCCCTAATGTTCTCCCTAAACCTTTCCCCTTTCACCTTAAAGCCACGTCCTCTCGTTTTTATCTCTCCTAATCTTAGTGGAAAGAGCCTACTCGCATTTACTCTGTCTATACCCCTCATAATTTTGTAAACCTCTATCAAATCCCCACTCATTCTTCTACTCTCCAAGGAAAAAAGTCCTAACCTGTTCACTCTTTCCCTATAACTCAACTCCTGAAGACCTGGCAACATCCTATTAAATCTTCTCTGCACTCTTTCAATCTTACTGATATCCTTCCTATAGTTAGGTGACCAGAACTGCACACAATACTCCAAATTTGGCCTCACCAATGTCTTATATAACCTCACCATAATATCCCAACTCCTGTACTCAATACTTTGATTTATGAATGCCAGGTTGCCAAAAGCCTTCTTTACAACCCTGTCTACCTGTGACGCCACTTTCAGGGAATTATGTATCGGAACTCCCAGATCCCTTTGTTCCTCCGCACTCCTCAGTGCCCTACCATTTACTGTGCATGTCCTACTTTGATTTGTCCTTTCAAGATGCAACACCTCACACTTGTCTGCATTAAATTCCATCTGCCCTTTCTGGCCCATTTTTCCAGTTGATTCAGATCCCTCTGCAAGGTTTGAAAGCCTTCCTCACTGTCCACAACACCTCCAATCTTAGTGTCATCAGCAAACTTGTTGATTCAATTTTCCACATTAGTTAGTGTGAATTAATAAAGAAGAGATTTTGGGTCACTCGGGGGCACCAAATTTACTTAAGGGAAAATTTTGCCTGACAAACCTTTTGAAATTATTTGAGGAAATAATAGGCAGGATTGTCAAAGGAGAGCCAATGGATGTTGTCTACTTGGACTTTCAGAAGACCTTTGACAAGATCCCACACATAAGTCTGCTAAATAAGATAAAAGCCCATGGTATTACAGGAATGATACTAGCATGGGCATAAGATTGGTTGACTGGCAGAAGAGAAAGAGTGGAAATAAACTAACCCTTTTCTTCTTGGTTCCTGGTGACAAGTGGTATAACTCTGGGGTTGTTGTTAGGGGTCTGCTTCTTGTCACATTATTTGTTGAAACTGATGGCTTTTTGGCCAAGAATGCAGATGATAGCAAACTATGTAGAGGGTCAGGTGCCTTTGAGGAAGAAGGGGGTCTTGAGGAGGACTTGGATAGATTAGGAGAATAGGTGAAGAAGTGGCAGATGGAATACAGTTTAAGGAAGTGTATTGTCATGATCTTTAGTCGAACGAATAAAGGCATAAAGTATTATTTTTAAATGGGGGGCAAATTCAGATATTGGAGAAACAAAGACATTTGGGAGTCCTAGTGCAGGATTCCAGGATTCCTTAAAGGTTAACTTGTAGATTGAGTCAGTAATAAGGAAGGCAAATACAATGTTCACATTCGTTTCAAGGGAATTTGATTATAAAAGCAAGGATGTAATCTTAAGAGTTTATAAGGGATTGATCAGACCACATTTGGAGTATTGTGAACAATTTTGTGCCCCATATCTAAGAAAGGATGTGCTGGCATTGAAGAGAGTCAAGAGGAGGTTTACATGATTGATCCTGGGAATGGAAGGATCTCAACGGTTATGGGGAGCAGGTAGGATAATAATGTCAAAATGGAAAAAATAAATCAGGCATGAAAGAATGGTGGAACAGACTTGATATGCCTAATGGCCTAATTCTGTTCTTCTGTATGAAGGTCTTATGATCTTACAGTTTGGTTCAGTCTTGGATAGCACCTGGAAAGAATGGTTACAAGTTGCTGGGGAACAGAATTTGTGATGGTCAATTTTGTGATGGCTTTACTCTTCTAGATTGTAAGATTTTAAGATTCAGTTCTTCCAAAGTTTCATTCGTCTTGGACATCACTGGCAAAACAATAATTTATTGCTCAAACTCAATTGCCCTTGCAGTGAATGACTTTTATAGTCTATTACACCAGGGTGATGCTTAAGGCCAGACAGTTTAAAAAGCTACTGGAACACATAACCACTATAGTACAGAGTATCATATTTTCTCTCCACAGAAGCGGACTATTTGATCCATTGAATCTATGGCAAAGACAACTGGTTTTGAAAAGCATTTACCTTTTTCTAACTCATAAAGTGTTGTAGCCTGTAGCTTAAATTATAACCAACTTATGGAGAGACTTGAACTGATATCTACTAAAAACATAAAATGCTGGAGAGAGGCATCAAGTTATGCAGAATATATGTAGAGAGAGAGAATCAAAGTCAATGTGTCAGGCCAATGACCTTCCATCAGAACTGTTCTGATGAAGGACAATTATGAATCAATTATGAATTGTGGAATTAATATGGCTCAAAACTGGGTCTGTTCGGATGTACGGACATTGCTTGAAACTTGAATTATTTTTCTCTTTTCACAAATGCTGCCTGACCTACCGTGTATCTTTAAATCTCCAACTTTTATTTCCAACTTCAAGTATCTGCTTTTCATGTATCTATCTTACTAGACATTTTCATCAATTTAACAATATTTTTTTCAAAAATAGTAGTTGAATGTATCTGGTATGTGCAAACGTTATAACTTACACATAAGTTACAAAGAAAAAAACCTTTAGTTCACAGATCTCTGAAATACAACCAAAAACGTCTTTACATTTGGATTTGACCTTGCAGATATCGGGAAAAAAGCTAAACCGAAGTATTACATGCTCAGATTCAATGAGAAATTTTTGGAAGCCTAATCACATTGTACCATAATCACATTATAGTTCAATAATCTTTTTCTTTTCAATTTAAGGCTGGTTAAATCACTAAAATAAAATTTGAGGGGCTTACAGTTTAATTTGTAAGTTGGTTGCTCTCAGCTGCTTCTTATTGAAATCCTGATCTAAATGTATTCCTTGAAAAAGCAGCAATATGTTTAATCAGCTAGATTATAAAGTAAAATTCAAGAAACTCAATGAAATGAGAAAATATAAATCCGCACTCAGGTTGAAATACAATTCCGTTTTGTATTTTGTCCATTGAAAATACTGTGAAATGAAATTAGCCAGCTATTTGCTCTCAAGCTCTTTTGTTTCTTGTTGCTTTAATGAAGCTTATTCCACATAGAGAGAAAGCCATGTTTTGTAATGCTCCTTTAATCAATATTTTAATAATAGTTATTTATTTGGGGTATTATTCCCTCAAACCAGGAACCGTTAGGCCTGGCACAGAGACTATAATTTTCTCACAGTTTTTCAGTGGATAATAGCAGCTGAGACAGTTAAAATGTTCCTACAGGGAAGAGAGCCGTCGCTTGATAATCCAGTTCAGAAAAGTGTTCAAGACAAAAATATACCTCTGAGATTTAATTATATTTTCACTGTACCTGTTCACAAAACTAATATCTTCTGCCATTAGGAAGGAAAACGTAGACTTTTAACTCCTTGACTTTTGAATTGCATTTTATTTCAGCCTGATATTATAGAGCTGATTTCCATTTATCTGTGTTGCTTGTGTGCAAATTACTTCCCTGCAGGAATATAGAGGAAAATCAAATGGTTAACAATGTAAGACTACAAGACTATGATAGTGGCATCTTTCTATCTGTCTGCCCAGGGACAGAATTTTAAAATCATCATTTCAGAAGGATCTCTTTCTGTCCATCTTATTCTCTGCTGATTATATCAAAGAGAAACACATTTAATCTCACACCACTACTGTTGGTACAGATCCCAGCAATCATTTATCTAATTTAGTTTTGAAGGGTAGCACTGTAAGCAGTCTCTCAAACACCTGTCATCTGCATTCCCATCCTAGCGGGAAAACTAGTCAATGCACACATAGTTTCCTTACACATAACTCTTTTAAAGTTTGTTAAAATTAGCCAAATATCACAATTAAAATAAATTGAATGCAAACACTGCAAATAATATGACTCAAGATGTTTCATGAAATTACCAAAGATAATGCGGCATGTTAGAAAATTTATAACATTATTCTCTGTTTCAATATTACCAATTGTCAGACTCCAATAGGATCTCTGGGTTCTGTACTTTATGCCACTTGAAACTTCAATTGTATTTCCTGCTCTCTCTTCTCTTCATCCCACGCACACTCCCTCTCACCTCTCCATCTGTCTGTCTGTCTCTGTTTGAAGCTCCTTGGCAAGCCATACTTTAATTCTTGATGAATACTCAGACTGTGAAAAGTTATGTCAATAATTCTTTGCAAATTGCTCCCCGGGTCTTGCTCCAAGCTCTCTTCACTTTATGATCCAAAAATTATACCTATGGTGGTCTGGCTGATGTAAACATCCATCTTGAATGTACCACCACCAATTCTCTGTTGGAAGACCATGCATTACCTGATTAAGGAATGTTGAAAATCCAGCCATTAATAAAACAAAAGTGTCTTGATGGAGGAGAGGTTTGAATATATGAGCAGTCAAAAGTTGTTAATGAGTTTTGTTTTTGATGTTTATACTAGCAAATACTTGTTGAGGACATACACAACTACATGGAGTAGGGGACAGGGCTTTGGGTTCCTGGATCATTGGAGCCTCTTCTGGGGGAGGTACGACCTATACAAAAAGGAAGGGTTATACCACAACCCAAAGGGATCCAGTATCCTGACAGGCAGATTTAATAGAGCTGTTAGGGAGGGTTTAAATTAATTTCGTAGGGGGATGGGAACTGGAGTGACAGGGCTGAGGAAAGGAAAAACAAAAATAAATCAAAGATAGAGTGCAACAGAGATAACAGGAAGGACAGGCAGGAGATGAGGCATAATCACAGCCAGTGGGATGATTTACATGGCAATAGAGGTGTGGTGCAGTTAAAACAGAAAGCAACAAATACTGGACTGAAAGTGTTGTATTTGAACGCATGCAGCATAAGAAATAAAATGGATGATCTTGAAATTCAGCTGCAGATTGGCAAGTGTGACATTGTGGCCACCTCTGAAACTTAGCTCAAGGATAGCTGCCATTGGGAGCTGAACATCCAAGGATATACGGTGTATCAGAAAGATAGTTTAGTATGCAGAGGGGGTGGTGTGGCCCTGAGTATAATAAATAATATTAAATCATTAGAAAGGGATGGCATAGGAGCGGAAGGTGTTGAGTCTCTATGGGTTGTGTTAAGAAATGGCAAGGGTAAAAGTACCCTAATGGCAGTTGTATACAGGCCTCCAAACAGCAGCCGGGATGTGGATTACAAATTACAGCAGAAGAAAGAAAAGACATGTCAGAAGGGCAATGTCATGATAATCGTTGGGGATTTTAACACGAAAGTGGATTAGGAAAACCAGGCCAGTGCTGGACCTCAACAGAGAGAATTTGTAGAATGTCTAAGGGGTGGCTTTTTAGAACAGCTTGTTGTTGAGCCCACTAGGGGATCGGCTGTGCTGGATTGGGTGTTGTGCAATGATCCGGGGGTAATAAGAGAGCTTAAGGTTAAGGAACCCTTGGGGGACAGTTATTACAATATGATCGAGTTCACTTTGAAATTTGAGAAGGAGAAACTAAATTCAAATGTGTCGGTATTTCAGTGGAATAAGGGAAGTTACAACGGCATGAGAGGGCAACTGGCCAATGTTGACTGGAAAGGGATACTAGCAGGAAGGACAGCAGAGCAAAAATGGCTGAAGCTCCTGCAAAAAAATGAGGGAAGTGCAAGACAGATATATTCCAAATAAAAAGAAATTTTTGAATGGAAGGACACTACCATGGCTGACAAGTGAAGTCAGAGCCAAAGTAAAATCTGTGGAATTTGTTGCCACAAGTGGCTGTGGAGGCCAAGTCATTGAGTGCATTTAAGGCAGGGATAGAAAGGTTCTTGATTATCCAGGGCATCAAAGGGTATGGAGATAAGGCAGGGGAGAGGGGATGACTGGAAGAATTGGATCAGCCCGTGATTGAATGGTGGAGCAGACTCATTGGGCTCCTCATCCCCCACCTTCTCAGTGTAAAGCCATATTCACAGTCCTAGATATGCTGTTCTCCAGGACTCTGGTTCCAGCATGGATCAGGTGGAGCCTGTCTCATTGGAACAACTTCCTGCTGCCCCCATATTGGCATCAACGTCCCACAAATTCAAACTGGCTTCTTCCACACTCACCTTGAAGCCACACATTTAAATCTCTCATTTTATTGATACTTTGTGCCAATTTGACAAGCCATGTACAACCTTGGCATTTTATTTTAGCCCTTGTAAATTTCCAGATATATACTTGCTTCATCATAAAAAATATCTATTCCTGTCTTCAGCTTTGGCCAGCTCTGCCCTTGACTCTGTTCACCTACCACTGAAGCCCTCAATAGTGCTCGTGCTACATCTCATCATGACTGTTGTGCTGGATAACCTTTCATTTCTGATCCTCCATGAACAGAAGCTCATCTATTGGAAACAGACCAGGAGTTGTGAAACACTTCTGTAAGTTTGCATCCTCAGCTCCCTACTCACTTCCCTGTGCACTTATGACTGTGTGGCCAGATTCTACACCAACTCGATCTACAATTTTGCAGATGATACTGCAGTGATGTGCTGTACCATAAAAAAATGATGAGTTAAAGTAGAGGAAGGAGATGGAGAGCTTAGGGGCATAGTTTCATGAAATCAACCTCTCCCCCATTGCCAACAAGACAAAAGAACATGTCGACTTGTCATTGATTTCAGAAAGTGGAAGTGTACACATGGTCCGGTCTACGCTAATGTTGCTGAGGTTGAGAAGGTTGAACGCTTCAAGTTCCTGGGTGTGAACATCACCAAGCCTGTCCTGGTCCAACCATGGTCAAGAAAACTCACTAGTGCCTCTGCTTGCTCAGGAGGCTAAAGAAATTTGGCATGTCTCTTCAGAGCCTCGTCAACCTTTATCTGGATGCATCACAGCTTTGTGCGGCATCTGCTTAGCATGTGACCTCAAGGAACTGTCGAGACTCTGGATGCAGCTCAGCATAACACAGAACGTAGCCTCTCCTCTATGGATTTTGTTTATACTTCTCACTTCCTTAGTAAAGCAGCCAGCTTAATCAGACTCCCATCCACCTTGCACACTCTCTCTTCTTCCCTCTTACATTGGGCGAGAGATACAAACGCCTGGAAGAATGTATTATCAGCTTCCACCCCACTGTTTTAAGACTATTAAATGGTTCCTTAGAACAATAAGATGGACTCCTGACCTCACAGTGCAACTTGTCATGGTGTTGCACCTTGTGTGACTGTAACTCTTTTTGAAGTGCATTTTTATTGTTTCATCTTGTCTACCTCAATGCATTATGTAATTTGATTTGTACAAATAGTATGCAAGACAAAGCTTTTCACTGTATCTCAGTGCATGACAATAATAAACCAATTCCAACTCCAAATCTCCACAACCAGTATTCTAATTCACACGTCTATACTTCCTGATCTATACTGTTACCTTAATAATCTAATTATTTCCAAGTCCATCCCTGCTGGGCCCTATAATTTTCTCCAGCCCTACAAGCTCTCATACAAATTTTCTCATTCCATAGTTGAGTTTCCCTGATTTTAATTCTTCCACATTTTTGTAGTTATGCCTTCAGCTGCTTTAGAATCCACACGTTAAACCTTTGACGTGACATCCTCCCTAAGAACGGCCCTTATACTGTCCTCTTTAGCCAGTCTTTTGTAACCTTGTCAAAACTCTGTTTTGGAAATAAGTTTCATGTAAAGCACCTGCAGAACTTTGCCATAGCAAAATAGATTTATTTTCACCACTTGCCGCAAAGCAGATGGGATTTTATCTCTCTGGTAAAAACAAGAATATTTTCATTCAAATTATTGTTGAATCTGTGCACAACAATCAATTAAATAAAAGCCCACATGTGGGAGCTGGCTTCAAATGGTGTATTCACATTGCAGCGAGAGAGAGAGAAAACAATGTGCATGTATAGACAACAGCACATGCACAGACAACAGATCAATATGTAGTGTGTGTGTGGGGGGGGGAGGTCATTTCTCTAAAAGAAATAGATCCACACATTACACTTCCTTCCCCCTTTAGACTAATGCACCATTAAACTGTATATGTACAAAATGTTCAATTTCCCTTTCATAAACCCATATTCCAAATAAACATGCTTTCACAATAACAGTCCACAACTAACTTCACAGTTCTATAGGGTCAGTCTTTTGGGTGGTGCCCTGTTTCTTTCAGGATAATGCCTCTGGACCTGTGGAGTGACATGGTTTGTTAGGTCTTTTGCCTAAGGCAACATTCTTGGTTTCTGGTGTAGTGTTGCTGTCAGTGACATGATCAGCACTGAGAAGTTAAGTCCAGTGACTGTAATGTATCCATCTTGTTGGAAGCAGTTGACTCAGGTGAGTTCTTCAGTTGAGCACCCAGTAGCTGGTCCACATGATGTCTCCATATCTGATCTCCAATATCAGTTGTCCAGTTCTAGTAGCTATCCTACAGGGTGTCCACTTGTCTTCTCAGTAATCACGTGCTAGAACTTCCCGTCCGATCTCAAAGCTCTTTGTTGCTTCCCTTGGCAACTGGCTGAACTGTTTATTTTGCACTTCCCTCTGCAGGTCTGGATTCAGGACGTCTATGCAAGATCTCAGTTTCCTGTTCAGGAACAGTATTGCAGGTGCTGATTTGTTGTTGCATGAAGGAAGTTCTGATACACAAAAAGGAAGTTGTCCACCTTATGCTGTAGAGAAATGTCCTCCCTGTTCATCACTTTAATGACCTTCTTGAAGGTTTGGGTAAAACTTTCAGCTAACCCATTTGTTGGTGGGTGGGGAGGAGCCGACGTGAAATGTCTGATGCCATTTTTCTTCAGGAACAATCAGAATTCTTTTGACATGTACTGTGGTCCGTTGTCACTCACAATTTGTTCTGGTAAGCTATTTTTGGCAAAGGTAGTCCTCAGGGCAGAGACAGTCTTTGCGAAGGCAGTCGTCTTCATTGGTATAACCCCTGATACTTTGAATGAGCATCCACAGCAATCAGAAACATGGAATCCATAAATGGCCCAGCAAAGTCAGTACGTACTCTTTACCATGCTGATGACGGCCACTCCCGCAGGTGTAATGGTGCCTGTGGGGGTACATTTTGAAGTATTTGGCATCCTGAACAGATTTCAGGCAAGACTTCCATCTGTTTATCTATTCCTGGCCACCGCACACAGCTCTGAGTGAGACTCTTCATCTTGACTGTACTCAGGTGTCTGGTGATTGCATAGATTTTTGACAAGGTCAGGTCATTCCTTGTTTCACTTTGTATTTTTGGAATTTGTTACCAGCAACTGGTCCACCAACGCAGTGGGGAACACTCCTGTTGGGTCACAGTATGAAGACTTTTTATCTTCAGTTGCCAGTAGTGGAAGAAATGACAAGCCATCAGCATTGCTGTGTTGTTTGGTAACCTTTGTGTCATAAGAGTGGGCTCATAGTGCACAATGTTGTTACTGGTTAGCAGTCATCGCTGGAAACCCCTTCCTGGGATTGAAAATGGACATAATTGGTTTGTGATCTGTCACTAGTGTAAACTTTTGTCCATCGAGGTAGTGTTGGAACTCCTTTATTCCCCATACTAGATTAAGGGTCGATCTGTGAGTAGTTGCATTCTGCGCTCATCAGTGATCTCAAAACAAACTCAAGTGGTAATTCAGATCCATCTTTCATAACATATGACAAAACAGCCCCAATGCCCTTAGGGGACCCATAACACACCAGTCTGATGGGCAGGGATGGGTCATAATGAGTGATCAATTCATCAGATTTTTTTTCCTTGACTGCTCTTTCACACCTTTCTGACCGTTCCCACTTTGCACCTCTCTGCAACAGTACATTCAATGGGTGCAGCACTGTAGCAATGTTTGGGAGAAACTGGTGGTAGCAGTTTACAAGGCCCAATTGTGACCTGAATTGTGACACATTTTCCAGTTTGGGTACCTGTAGCACTGCTTTAGTCTTCTCTTGTGACGGATGTAAGCCATGCTTGACAATGATACGTCCACAATATGAAAATCTCACATTTCTCTCTCTTTGGGCGCAGACCATATTCACTCAGCCTGGTAAGTACTTTACCGAGGTTCTGGAGGTGCTTTTCATCTTTTTGCCAGTCACAATGATGTCATTGAGGTAGCATTGTGTTCCTGGGATATTTTAGAGCACTTGGACCATTGCTCTTTGCCGAATTGCTGGAGATGATGTGAAGCTGAAGACAAGACAGTTATTCTTGTGAGTTTTGATCATGAGCAACTTCCTGCTTGACCCCTCAATCTCCATTTACAGACAGGCTTGTGTCAAGTCAATATTTGAAAACTTCTCGCCACCTGCCAAAGATACAAAGAAGTCTTCTATTCATGGCAGGGGATACTGCACAGTACAAGCACTGGATTGATGCTCACCTTGAAATCCCCACGTATGCGAATGGCTTCAGCTTTCCCTTTCTTGATCGCCGGGACAATGGGTATGGCCCAATCATTCCACTCAACTTTAAAGAGAGCTCCAGATGCCTCCATGCTCTGCAGTTCAGCATCCACCTTAGGACATAGTACTTAAGGCTCTGGACGCGCTTCATGGAATCTTGGTGTTGATGTTTCATCCAGTTCATTCTGGCCTTCATGCCTTTGAGTTTACCAATCCTCCACTCAAATATCTTCTCCTTAGCATTAAGCAGCTGTGCCAGTCTCTGGTTGGTACTACCATTTGGGCCACCGTTGTCTGATGATATCAAATTGAGAGCTTTTATTGAATGCCTGTCTAGTTGGATTTTTCTCAGCCATTCATGCCTGAAAAGTGCTGGCCCTCCACTTTTCAATACATAAAGCACTAACTGTTGTGTTTGGCCTCCATTCAACAGATTTCCTTTCAGACTATCGCCTGGTAGCACTCACATCTACAGTCATGTCTAGACTGAACTCCTGCCTCAGCAAGGACTTGAACCCATTGCAATTTGCCTATCACCACAATAGGTCAATGGCGGATGCAATCCCAATGGTTGTTTGCAAGGCTTTAGACCACCCAGACAACACAAACACTTACATCAGGGTGCTGTTCCCCGACAATAGCTCAGCATTTAATACCAAATTCCCATAATGCTGATTGAGAAGTTACAGAACCTGGGCCTCTGTATCTCTCTCTGCAATAGGATCTTTGACTTACTGACCGGAAGACCACAATCTGTGCGGATTGGTGAAAACATTTCCTCCTCGCTGACGATCAACACTGGTGCACCTCAGGGGTGTGTGCTTAGCACACTGCTCTGCTCTCTCTATGCCCATGACTGTGTGGCTAGGCATAGCTCAAATACCATCTATAAATTTGCTGATGATACAACCATTGTTGGTAGAATCTCAGATGGAGATGAGAGGGTGTACAAGAGTGGGATATGCCAACTAGTGGAGTGGTGTCACAGCATAACCTTGCAGTCAACGTCAGTAAGGCAAGAGAGCTGGTTGTGGATTTTAGGAAGGGTAAGACGAAGGAACACATGCCAATCCTTACAGAGGGATCAGAAGTGGAGAGAGTGAGCAGTTTCAAGTTCCTGAGTGTCAAGATCTCTGAGGAACTAACCTGGTCCCAACATATTGATGTAGTTATAAAGAAGGCAAAACAGCAACTATACTTCATTAGGAGTTTGAAGAGATTTGGTTTGTCAACAAATACACTCAAAAACTTCTATAGATGTGCCGTGGAGAGCATTCTGACAGGCTGCATCACTGTCTGGTATTGGGGGGCTACTGCACAGGACTGTAAGAAGCTGCAGAGGGTTGTAGATTTAGTCAGTTCCATCTTGAGTACTAGCCTAAAAAGTACCAAGGACATCTTCAAGGCGTGGTGTCTCAGAAAGGCAGCATCCATTATTAAGGACCTCCAGCACCTCAAAAGACTTTTTATCTCATTAGTAAGAGGAGCTTTCTACATAGGTATTCACTGTTACTACAAATATGTTGGAACCAGTTCTTTTTAAGATGGTTTTCTCATCTATTGCCACAAAAAAATCAGGATTTTCATTATTTTCATTGAGAATGGAACTCTTCATATTGAAAATAATTTAACAGAGAAGAATTGGATATTCACCGTGCTTGAGGAAAAAAATAATTCGGAGATACAATCTCTCTGACATTTTCATAAAAGCATAGGAAACAAGTAGGATCTGGTGCAAGAACAATGCTGAATTCTATTTGCCAAGTTCCAAAAAAAACTAATAAAGCTGAGTTATCCACTCTATTAAATATTTATCCAGCTCTTATTTTTCCTTCCTCATTGTATTTACTTCCATTGGCTTCACCGTGCAATTTGTTCTGAGAGGTCTTGTCTATTAAAAGAGCATGCTAATTGTTCATGGATAATTATATTTTCACAAACCAACACAGCCGCATTGGCTTTGGTTTCATTTCTGTTTGATTCATGTCAAGCTTAAGTTGACTGGAGAATTTTTTTTTTGCGTGTCGCACCAGACAGTCAGCCATTCTTGTCTGGCACATGGTGTCAGGATTGGCCTTCGTTCGGATTAACCGGGTCACGATATGAATGTTCCTGACTCGACCCTTTTTTTTTTACGAGGTCCAGTGGCTAGCTCGATGCTCAACCCAGCACAGATGGAAAGTGTGCTCGGGGGGTGGCCCTACTGTGATTCGAACTCGGGAGCCTTCGCTCTGGAGTCCGGCGGTGGAGCAATGGCACTGATGCCATCGCGCCACCTGGCATCCCACTGGAGAAGTTATAGGTTGCAGTATCCTAATGAGGTGAATCAACAGCCTATTCTCTGCAATGTAGTTAAACATACTGTAAATTATCAGTCCCCCATTCCTCTTGTAAGCCTTAGCTGTAATCTTTAGTTTACCTTATTTTCCATCCATCTCATTGAATTTCCAACGCCTTGTCCAAATCCAAATAAATCACATCTGCAGGTAGCACATGGTTAGCAACATCTGTCGTTTTCTCTACAAATTTCAGTGACCTTTAGACAAGACCTTGCTCCCAAAACTATGCGCTGACATTCTCTATAACACTTCTCATCCAGATGTTTCAATGTACTCATAACAGATGCTGATCTCATTAGTTTTTCTTGCATTCTGCCATGCCTCTTGTTAAATATTGATAAGCTAACAATTTTCAAAATGTCAGAGAGAAGTCCCCAGCTAAGTAACAAATTTTACCAACTCCGTTTTTTAAAAAAATCAAATAATTAACTCAAGTATTTAAATATTGATATTTTTGAACAGGAAAATGTTACAACAGCTCTTATATCTAAACATTAAGAAGTTGTCCTCGTACTGGTGAAACAATTCGCTTTGCTTTTTAGCTAAAGCTACATTTGAATTTTTTAAAGAATTGCATTAAGTTCATATATCTAATTACCTTTAGTATCCCATCCTTCATTTTTTACATATGAAAATCCAGCCCTTGCAAATTGTTTTATTTATTTCTTTTCATATTCTGAATAATTTTGTTTGAATCAACTAATCGCAAGTATTTTTTTATGGATTACCCTGTGGTTCTCTTGAATAGAGAACAAGGAGTGTTTGAAAAGTGAAACCTGAAACTGGAATAAAGGTTAAGGGACACAAAGTCTGACACAGTAGTGTAGCAGGGCAGCTCGGTAGCGTAGTGGTTAGCGTTGTGTCATTGAAGTGCCAGTAACCTAGCTCATTTCTTCCGCTGTTTGTCATATAGTAACCAGTTCAAGCACACTGGTCACTATAATCTCAGAGCATGATATTAAACAATTGAAATGCAATTAGCGACTCTCTGTAGAGTGGTCCCCAACCACCGGGCCGCAAAGCATGTGCTACTGGGCCGCGAGGAAACAATATGAGTCAGCTGCACCTTTCCTCATTCTCTGTCACTCACTGTTGAACTTGAACATAGGGTTGCCAACTGTCCCGTATTAGCTGGGGCATCCTGTATATTGGGCTAAATTGGTCTGTCCCATATGGGACCACCCTTCTGTCATATTTCCCCCACTAAGGTAGAGCGTTCCTACGAAACCTTTCGTGACGAAATGGCGTGAAGCAAAGAAGCAATTACCATTAATTTGCGTTTGTATATGGGAAAAATTTTTGAGCATTCCCAGACCCAAAAAAATAACCTAACAAATCATACCAAATAACCAATAAAACCGAAAATAAATAACACTAACATATAGTAAAAGCAGGAATGATATGATAAATACACAGCCTATATAAAGTAGAAATAATGTATGTACAGTATAGTGGGGAAAATGAAGGCAAAACCAATTTATGGGGAAAAAAATTGGCACGTACGCGCATGCGCACATCACATGCACACGTCACACATGCGCACTCAGGTGCCTGCGTAAGGCTTCATGGTCATGATAGTCTTTTCCCGGAATTTGACTGCTATTTTTGTCCCTTATTTGGGAGTGAGAAAATTGGCAACCCTAACAGTAAAAGAGACGTTGAGGTGTGAGTTTAACCCTACTTGAACACCCCGCGCCCCCCCCCCCCCCCGGTCGGCTGGTCCACAAGAATATTGTCAATATTAAATCGGTCTATGGTGCAAAAAAGGTTGGGGACCCCTGGGATAGATGGCTGGAATGTGTTATTTGGCAAGCTGAGGTAAAGAATGTCATTAATTAATTGACCTTCATAACCGTATGCAACAGCATAAATGAACAAGTCTGGTTGATACTGACATTTATGACAGATGAATAATAAGATTTCATAAAGCAGAAAACTCATCAGAAAAGGGTCGATATTTAATAAGAGTGATGTCTAAATAGTTCAATGATTCTATTGTGAAATATAATTAGATCAGCGAGAAAATAGCAGTGCACAATCAAATGAGTAAGAGTTCCCTACTTTCCCCAGTAAAGAACACATACAAAAAATAGGGGACTGTATCTTATGGCATAGGCTAGTCATCTATCACCACTGCAGTTATCCATGCCTGAACTTACTTGACTTGGAACCAGAAGGTCTCTCTTGCTAGTACTAATTATCCAAAATCCAGCAGCGACATCTGAGCAGTAAAAAGCATATTGCAGGAACTTCACACCAAAACTCTTCTGGAAACCCTAACAATTGTCGAAACACCAGTGCCAGTTTTGACAGTCGGTACAGCTGGCCGTGAGCCATAAAATACGCTCTAAACCTTTTACAGGGTTTCTCAGTCTGCAGCATTCAGAAATACTTAAAAACTAAAGAAAACCAATGTCACTTAAAATTTTTAACCAACGTACATTAGAAAGATAAAGCACCTTAACCTGCTCACATAACTAATTTAAAACAATAAAGCCAAAATAATTCCAGGTTTCCCTTTCTTCTTTACTGCAATTCTTAATCATCACTGAAATCAATAATGACTGGGCCAGATCTAAACTGCTACATGCTGTATAATCCAGATGCCTGATGTGCATGCTGGGAAATTTCAGGCTACACCCACACTAGACCGGATAAATCCATAACCAAAGCCTTTTCTCTTTGTTTTGACCTTCCGTCCACACTGAAACGGCATTTTCCTCCCCCGAACATGAAGATTTTCAGAAACGTTCCCCAGGGTGAATAAATCTAAAAACGCCTAATATCCGTTGTAGTGTGTACAGGGTAACCTGCTATTTTAAAACCGCTGTCATGATGTGCCGGAACAAATGGTGGCAACAGCGCGGCATTTCATTGTTTTCTTGATGCAACCTCCAACGCCACAACGATATCTGACAATAGATGTGTAACAGTCTAATGTAACATTGTATGGAAATACAAGATAACGCTGATGCAGACATGTTTTATACGTTTAACAAGGTGCTTTATTAATGTATTGCTTGTGCAAACATTCAATAGATGCAGTTGTCACTTTTGCCCAGTAACTCATTTTATTGCACATGTTAATTCAGCAAAATAATACACAAAAACATGGCAAAAGTAAAGGCAAACAAATGAGATAACAGAAAATTTCACATTTGCCCAGTAACAAGCCTTATTGCATTTAGTTGTTGCTGTCGTCCTTTCATCAATGAAGAGACTATGGCTGTAGGAAATGTTTCTGGACAAACGCGCACCAAGTCTTTTGTTTGGCAATTTCCTATTTTAAGTTTTTCTAGTCTGTAACTGGACAAACGCACACCAAGTATACCATTTCCTCTTCGGTTGTTTTCTGTGTGTCCTGCGCATGCCCAGTAGGAGGAGATTCACCCAAATATCCGGTTTAATGTGGAAAGAGGTATTTTTACGCGATACCGGCGTTTTCAAAATCATCCGGTCTAGTGTGGATGTAGCCTCAGTAAAACTGAGTGATGCTGCTGGATTATATATGGAGCCCAGCTGTACAGCCACTAGCAATATCTATGTTTGTCTATCTGTGCACTGAATTCCTAAAGTTACCCAGACCTCCCAGCAAGAATCAGGTTAAAATGGCTTGACATGATTTACCAGTACAAGTTCTCTCAAAAGTATCTCAGTCCTAATTTACTTTTCATTCTCTGCACCTCCTGTCACCCAGTCTCAGAGCTCTGTTGTTCTTTCGTTGGCTTCGCTTATCCACCTGTCCTGTTACTTCAGGATCTGTAGATATTTATTCCAAGATCTTTGTACCCTCTGGGAGACACTTCTGTTCATACATTGCCACTACTTCTCAACACGTAAGCAGTGCCGACCAAAATAACCCGAATCTATTCAAACAATATGAGTGAGAAGAATCAGTCATGTTTGTCTGTAAAGGGAATAAAATGAGGTAGTGTGAAAGAAAGAAGGAGTAGGTCTCAAAAGCAGGTTTGAATAGTGTGCTTGTCATGGTTAGCTATGCAGACACAAGAGTTATATATACACAGTATATGTATAGAGAGAGAGAGAGAAATTACAGGGTAATTCCAGCTCTGAGGTCTTGTTCTATGGCCCAATAGATTATAAAATTCCAAGTGATTATCTAGCCATTTTAAAAAGAGCTGAAGTCAAAATCAAAGTAAATTTATTACCAAAGTATATTTATTTTACCATATATTGCTTTGAGATTCATTTTCTAGTAGATGTTTGCAGGAAAACGAAAAGAAATACAACAGGATTTACAAAAGAAAACTGTACATAAACAGCCAAGAGGAAGCCAAGGAAGCCCTGAACACTGGCACAGATGGAGGACCTTCAATGCTGCTCTAAACGCCAGTGGCATAACAGGCAGTAAAGAAATAAAAAATAAATACTGACAAATAATCAATGTGTAAAAGAAAACAAACTGCCAATGAAAAATAATACTGAGAGCATGAGTTGAAGAGTATAATTCAAAGTGAGTCTGTAGGTTGTAGAATGAGATGAGAGTAGTGGTGATTGTAGTAATCCACAATGGTTCGGGAGTCCAGTGCTTGCAGGGTAATAACTCATCCTGAAACTGGTGATGTGGGATGTAAGGCTTCTGTATCTCCTGCCCAATGGTAGTAATGAGAAGAGGGCTTGGTCTAGATGGTGTGAGTCCTTGTTGATACATGCTGCTTTCTTGTGGCAGCACTCGATGTAAACGTATTCATGGCAGTGTCTACCACCTTCCGTTGCCATTTTGTTTCATGGACATTGCTGTTTCCATATTAGGCTTGATGTAACCAGTTAGGATACTCTCCACTGAGTTGTCATTGTCTGCCTCTAACTTTCTTTTGGGTCACAATTTCTAGAGCCCATCACATTACAGGTAACGATAGTCTTCCATAACATTCCTCCAATTCTTCTTTGTAACAAGAAGTTACAATTTTTGTTTTCTTCCACATTTCTGTTTTTTTTATTACTATTATATTCATATGTACCAAAGTACAGTGAAAAATGTTATTTTGCATGCTATTCATGCAGGTCATCAGGTAACAATAGTGTATTGACAATAAGATGCAGGTAGACAAATAGGTACAAGGCTGTAAAGACCTTTTATAATTCTATACATTAAATCTACCCTTAGACTTCCCTGTTTCAATGCAAGCAATTCCAGCCAGCCTATCTGTCCTCATAAATTAAAATATCCAGTTTAGTGAATATTCTCACAGATCTCCTCGGTACTCTCTCAGGTGTTGTTGGACCCTTCTGTATTAGCCAGAAAAGCACAAAGGTGCATTAGTGTACATGTCAATAAAACAAATATTTACAAACCTTTTGAACTACTTTATCTACATATCTCTTCTACAGCTTTCAAGGATGTGAGGATAGTTATTTCAAGGTTCTGTGCACCTCTACATTTCTACTCATCCAGATTTGTAATAACAGAGAAATAAATAATTTTCTACATATCTATACACTTATCAAACAATGAAAAACAATACTGAAAGTGTTATAATTATGACTGAGGACTCCGTTGGTCAGGGTCGACCATGGGTGTTGTGTCATAGCTTCTAGCTATGCAAGCCTGGGCAGTACAATATGGAGAGTACGCTTTTGCTCAGGTCACAAGCTCCTCCTCTCCACGCATCTGATGAGCCCAAAGAGGGCAGCGACCAATATAGCTTGGTACCAGCAGTGTTGTAGGAATCATAAAGGCCCAGAATCATAGAAAGGTACAACACAGAAGCAGGCCCTTTGGCCCATCTAGTCGATGTTGGAGCATTTAAACTGCCTTTTCCCATTGACCTGCACTGGGACCATAGACCTCCGTACTCCAATCATCCATTCGCCTATCCAAACCTCCCGTAAATGTTGAAATTGAGCTTATATGGACGACTTGTACTGGCTGCTCGTTTCACATTCTCATGCCCCTCTGAGTGAAGACGTTTCCCCTCATGTTCACTTTAAACTTTTCACCTTTCACCCTTATCACATGACCTCTGGTTGTAGTCCCACCTAACCTCAGTGGGAAAAGGAGACTGCCAGTCAGCATTGAACTCAACATAGGATTGTCTTATGGACTTGAGCTCTGTTCTTTTTCTCAGAGTTGACTCCTGAAACCTGCCCTGTGAGAGGGTATAGCTGCAAGGCAGTGGAAGTTTGAGATCAGTTTTCCTTCTCTAGATGAGCTACCAACAACGACTAACGAACCCCATCTGCCTACTCAACTGGTTTTAAGGCACCAGTAACCCGCCTTTGCACTTCTCCAGTTGGTAGAAATGGTTCTGTTGGGCTTAATAGCAAAGCCACACATGAAGGCCAGGAAATGGATGCGTCAGAGACTATTTGAAGCGCACACCATAGGGAGTATTTAATAGGTAGTAGGAGCTTGTCCCCATTATCACCATGACTATAAAAACCTTAAGGAGCCAATTAACATAAACATTTCACAAAGAAATTGTATTCATAGGTAAAATCTTGAAGAGAGTTTGAATGCATGAAGAGATTATGAAGATAAAAGTAATATTAAAACTTAAAATTCAATAATTAAAAATGTTAGCTATTTGTTGTCTGATACTTTCTCTTTCAAGCAGTCAATCTAAGGAAAAAGCAAAGAAATAAAAATAATGGGGATCAGTGAAGAGAATATCATGAAAAGGGCAGTTAAAAATAATTGAACATCTCAGACAACATACTAAGAAAAGCACTCCAAAAGACTCACTACAAATCCTGTCACATTCCCATACTAAACATTGAAGATCTCTTTCAAAAGATTAAAGATCATAGGAGAAAGAATCTTAACTGACAGCAGTAATGGATTTATGCTCACTCTGACTCATTTTCTTGTCTTAGATGTCACCAGATAATACATGAGGAGAAAAATATATATAACTTGGCTCAGTGCTGTAGGTATATTTCAGGTACTAATTCTAGTATTTTGGAAATTAATATAAAAATAGGTCTGGGATTTCCATTTCCAAATGCTTTAACATTGTTAACTGAAGACTACCTTTTTTATTAATGTTTGTTTCATTAATGTGAAATTTGAATATCAAATACATCTCACCCCCTCTTTACGTCAGTGGCACAGCAGTGGAAACTGCGAGCTGTTTCAAACTCCTTGGAGTGCACATCTCCCACAATCTTTCATGGTCCCAGAACACATCCTACACAGTCAAGGAAGCTCACCAATGCCTCTACTTTCTGAGGAGGCTGAAGGGAGCTGAATTATGCACATCAATAATCACAACCTCTGCAGTTGCACAGTGGAGAGCATCACAGCATGGTAAAAAAACTTTACTGCAGCAAACAGGAAGGCTCTTACAAAGGATAGTCAACGCATCACCAGCACCAGCCTACATGTCATCAAGGACATATATACAGAAAAGGACTGGAATAAGACCAGCAATATTATGAAGGATCCCTGCCCAACTTGCTCATGGACTGTTTGTCCCCACCCATCACTGAGGAACATCGAATGTCCAGACCATGAAACACATAAACAGTTACTTTTCCCCAAGGAGTAAGGCTGACCAATACCTCTACCCACAAACCAGCACACCACACCCCCCACTACCACTACTTTATCATTTTCTGTCAGTCATCATATGTATGGACACTGCTCTACCCAGTGTCACTTAGAATCAGAATCAGGTTTATTAACACTGGCAAATTTGTTAATTTTGCAGTAGCAGTATTTGCAACACATGATAATAAAAAAAAGGAAATCAATTACAGCAAGTATATATATATATATATATATACATGTCAAGTAGATTAAAAATAGTGTAAAAACATATATTAAAAAGTGGAGTAGTGTTAATAGGTTGAATATCCTTTTAGGAATCAGAATCAGTTTTAATATCACCAGCATACATTGTGAAATTTGTTGTATTTGCAGCAGCAGTCCAATGCAATACACAATGAGAGAAAAAAAGAATTACACTAAGAGTATATATATATATATATATATATAGTTAAGTTGAATAAGGAGAGCAAAAATAAAAATAAAAAGAAGTAGAAATGTAGTGTTCATGGGTTCAATGTCCATTCAGAAATCAGATGACAGAGGGGAAGAAGCTGTTCCTGAATCACTGAGTGTGTGTCTTCAGGATTCAAAAGCTCCTTCCTGATGGTATCAATGAGAAGAGGGCATGCTATGGAGGTGGAGGTCTTTACTAATGGACGCCTCCTTTCTGAGGCATCATTCCTTGAAGGTGTCTTGGATACTGTGGAGGCTGGTACCCAAGATGGAGCTGACTAATTTTACAACTTTCTGTAACTTCTTTCAGTCCTGTGCAGTACCACGCCCATACCAGACGGTAATGCAGACCGTCAGAATGCTCTCCATGGTACATCTGTAGAATCTTTCAAGTGTTTTAGGTGACAAACCGAATCTCTTTAAAATTCTAATGAAAAATAGCCACTGTCTTGCCTTCTTTATAGCTGCATCGATATGTTGAGACCAGGTGAGGTCCTCAGAGACCTTGACACACATGAACTTGAAATTGCTCACTCTCTCCACTTCTGATCCCTCTATGAGGACTGGTTTGTGTTCTCTTGCCTTACTCTTCCTGAAGTCCACAATCAGCTCTTTCATCTTACTGACAATGAGTGCAAGGCTGTTTCCTCAACACTACTCCACTAGTTGGGATATCTTGCTCCTGTATGCCCTCTCATCGCCACCTGAGATTCTAGCAGCAATGGCCATATCATCAGCAAATTTTTAGATGGTATTTGAGCTATACCTAGCCAGACAGTCATGGATATAGAGGGAGTAGAACAGTGGCTAAGCACACACCCCTAAGGTGCACCAGTGTTGATCATCAGCAAGGAGGAGATATCACTAATCTGCACAGATTGTGGTCTTCTGGCTAGTAAATCGAGGGTCCAGTTGCAGAGGGAGGTACAGAGGCCCAGGTTCTATAGCTTATCGATCAGGACTGTGGAAATGATGGTGTTAAACGCTGAGTTATAGTCAATGAACAGCATCCTTACATAGGCGTTTGCATTGTCCAGAGCATTAAACCAACTGATTAGGTTGCATATATCTCAAGAAAAATAGTTGTGTCATTTCTTGATGATGAATCATCTTTAGGACTTAATGCACTTGATACATGGGTCAGTAGTCTGAGGAATTTATAGCTATCACATTTTTTTTAATGCATAATGGCACTAATAGATGGTTGTTATGCAGTAGAGCTAATGCTATTTTTCTATAATACCATCATAGATCCAGCATCATGCTGCAGGCATATCCCAAGACTGAAAGTCTTCTTTGTTTGAATGAATTATCAAAGCCTTACTAACTAATGAACTGCACATGATTAATCTTTCTTCTAGCAAATGATAAACATCTTGGTGGTATATTCATTCTAGTTCTGTAGCTGGAAGCTGTCAGGATAAGATTAAGTTCACTCAAGATTAGGCAGAGTAGATATGGGGAAGGGATTTGCCCTGGCTGTAGAACCTTGAACAAAAAGTCACAGTCTTTGATTAAAGGAAAGAGATTTAGAATGGCGATGATGAGAGATGTCTTCGCTTAAAGGACGGTGAACTTGTGCAGCTCACTACCACGAAGGGTTATAGGGGCCGAATTTTGGAATATATTTCAAAGTTCAAAGTAAATTTTTTATCACAGTACATATATCACCCTGAGATTGGATTTCTTGTGGGCGTACTCAGTAAATCCAATAACCATCATAGAATCAACGAAAGACTGCACCCAACAGGGTGGAGAACCCATGTGTAAAAAAACCCAACAAACTGTGTAAATACAAAATGTAAAATATAAATATAAATAAATAAACAAACAATGAATACCTAAAACATGAGATGAAGAAATCTTGAAGATGAGTCCATAGGTTGTAGGAACAGTTAAGTGAAAGGGTGAGTAAATTTGAGTGAAGTCATCTCCATCGGTTCAAGAGCCTGATAGATGAGGGTTAACAACTGTTCCTGAACCTGGTGGCATGAGTCCTGGTGCTCCTAATGGCAGCAGTGAGAAGAGAGCATGGCTTGTGTGGTTGGGATCCCTGATGATGGAAGCTGCTTTCCTGCGATAACTCTCTGTGTAGATGTGCTAAATGGTGAGGATGGCTTTACCTGTGATGGACTGGACGTATCGACTACTTCTTGTAGAATTTTCCATTAAGAGCATTGGTGTTTCCATACCAGGCTGTGGTGCAACCAGTCCATATACTCTCCACCACACATTTATAGAATTTTGTCAAAGTTTTAGATGTCATGCTGAATCTTCGCTAACTGCTAAAGAAGTAGAGACACTGCTGTGCTTTCTTCATAATGGCACTTACATGCTGGACCCAGGACAGATCTTCTGAGTTGATAACACTAAGGAATTTAAAGTTTCTGACCCTCTCCACCTTTGATCCCCTGATGAGGACTGGCTCATGAACCTCCAATTTCCTCCTCGTGAAGTCAATAATAAGCTCCTTGGTCTTGCTGACATTGAGTAAAAAGTTGTTGTTGTGGCCTTTGATTTGGCCTACAACAGTGGTGTCAGCAAACTTAAATATACCATTGCAGCCATACTTAGCCACACTGTTATATGTATAAAGCGAGACGCACAGGGAGCTAAGCTTACAGTCTTGTGGTGCACTTGTGGTGACCCAAACTGACTGGGATCTACAGGTGAGGAAATCAAAGATCCAATTCCACAAGATAGTAATGAGGCCAGTCTGGAAGCTTAGTGATTAGTTTTGAGGGGATGTTAGTATTGGATGCCAATCTGTATTCAATAAAGAGCATCATGATTGTTGAAAAATTTGCTATGATTTACCATAGGCCCCCTAAGCCCCCTGAGCCCCCTAAAGTCCTAAGCCTCCAGCTTTACTCTTTGTATACCCTTGACTGTATCACCGTCCACAGCTCCAATCTGCTAATTAAATTTGCTGATAACACTACATCGATTGGCCTTATCACAAATAATAATGCGGCAGCCTACAGAGGAGAAGTCATCACCCTGACACAGAGGTGTCAAGAAAACAACCTCTCCCTCAATGTTGCAAAAACAAAGGAGCTGGTTGTGGACTACAGGAGGAATGGAGACAGGCTAACCCCTATTGGCATCAATGGATCTGGGGTTGAGAGGGTGAACAGCTTTATGCTCCTCAGCATACACATCACCTAGGATCTCACATGGTCTGTACATACCGGCTGTGTGGTGAAAAAAGCACAACAGTGCCTTTTTCACCTCAGACAGTTGAAGGAGTTTGGCATGAGTCCCAAAATCCTAAGGACTTCCGACAGGGGTACAATTGAGAGCATCCTGACTGGCTGCATCACTGCCTGGTATGGGAACTGTACTTCCCCCAATCGCGGGACTCTACCGAGAATGGTATGGACAGCCCAGAGCATCTGTAGATGTGAACTTCACACTATTCAGGACATTTACAGAAAGGTGCATAAAAAGGGCCCAAAGTATCATTGAGGACCCGAGTCACCCCAACCAGAAACTGTTCCAGCTGCTACCATCTGGGAAGCGGTACAGCAGCATAAAAGCTAGGAGCAACAGGCTCCGGGACAGCTCCTTCCACCAGGCCATCAGACTGATTAATTCACGATGATACAATTGTACTTCTATGCTATATTGACAGTCCTGTTGTACGTACTATTTATTACAGATTACTATAACTCGCACATTGCACATTTAGACAGAAAAATATTGTAAAGATTTTTACTCCTCATGTATGTGAAAGATGTAAGAAATAAAGTCAATTCAATTCAATTCAATTCCATAAAAGAATTTCATCACCAATCACTATGAGAGACCTTGTTCTGTTAGGGAACAGAAAGGAAGACACAGACCTCGGTTAACCCTAGTATTACGTGATCTTGGGGAGCCATTGTCTTACGACTCTGACAATGACACCATACCTCATTGCTGGCATGATCTATGTATTGCCAATGTTAGCATGCACAAGCAAGGCAGCATCCACCTCTTAACCCATCACCCTCATGACCCAGGTCTTGAGCAATATCTAGCTAGTCAAGCTTGGCAACATTTAATTCAAAATTAATTTTAACTTTATAATTTTCTTCCACAGTGATATGTGCATCATTGCTGTCCAGATGTTCCAGGGTTGAATGAAGAGTCAATGAAATGACATCTGCTATGGACCTGTTGTGCCGATAGGCAAATTGGAATGGATCCAAGTCACTTCTCAGTGTGACGAGAATACACATAAATTAAGATGTTTGCTGGCCTGGGCTAGCACCAGTGGCCTCAGCAGTTGGTCTGCCACCTGTCCTCAAGGGAAGGAGAGATAAGGAACAATGAAGCAGCATCTGGAGATGTGTAATGAAGGGACGGGAGAGAGAGCTGTCTAGAGCGGCTCCCTCTTTGAACCTTGAACTGTTTGAAGTGATGGACAGGCGATCTGGAGATGTGTAATGAAGGGACGGGAGAGAGAGCTGTCTGGAGCGGCTCCCCCTTTGAACCCTGAACTGTTTGAAGTGATGGACAGGCGATACCCCAGCAGGGGGGATAAAAAGGGACAGGTTCGCTAAGGTAGGATACACACGACACCCAAGGTAACGAGATCCTGGAAGCGGTGCGCCTCTCACGAGTCGGTGGGAAGTACCGGACCTTAAACACACAGGGTAGAAAGGTACGATCAGCGGGAACCCGGTGTGTGTCCACCCTCGCTTGGGTGCCGGGTTCACTGCAGAGGATCGACCGCATCTGGAGGAGGGGTAACAGTCGGTGACCTCAGGTGACATCACAAAGGGCCCGCCCGAAAGCTGCTTGTGAGCAATATCGCCGGTCTGTGAGTGGAAGCCGTTTCTGAATGATCAGTTGTTCTCGTTCTCTCTCTCCCTCCCCCCCCACGTTGTCCATCGCCATGGCAACGATTACTGCGAACTGAACTAAATCAAACTGGACTTTTGTGTCACTTTGAAATTGGTCATTTACCCTTAGACAACGATAGAGCTTGATTGACGCTGCTATCTTAATTCTGTGCACATGTGTGTTTATCATTGCTGAACTGTTGCATTTATTATCCTTTCGATTACTGTGTTGCTTGTTTCTTTAATAAAACTTTCTTAGTTCTAGTAATCCAGACTCCAACTGAGTGATCCATTTCTGCTGGTTTGGCAACCCAGTTACGAGGTACGTAACATCAGGCAGGAGTTGGTATGTTTCATCATCAACCTCTCAAAACACTTCATCACTGTGAATGTAAGTGCTAATGGTTGATAGTTATTGAGCTAGGTTAGCACATTCTTCTTCGGTAATAAATGAAGCCTGCTTGAAGCTGGTGGATACCTCAGAATGTCGAAGTGAGAGGCTAAAGATCTCAGTAATCACAGCAGCCATTTGATCAGCACAGGTCTTTAATACTCGGCCAGGTACAGGGGCCGTGCTCGAGAGGTCGGCAACGTGGGCCGGCTCCCCCACCGGACTTAGTCTGGTGAGGAGGGTGTGGGGACACCCAGCAGGACTAAAAAAAAACAAGACCTGACAAAGGGCGGTTGAGCTCCTTGTGAGCCAACGGCTATCTTCCGTGGAAGAGATTAAAGCCTCACCACATATCTACAAATCATATGCTATGCAGCTAGTCAGCAGAGATATGATGAACTTGGGCATTGCACCGTGTGCCTGGACCTGCCCAAGGCCTCCGCCTAAGGAAGGGCCGAGCTCGAAGAAGTGGCCACGGCTGGAAGCCGACACAGTCTCGGGCTCGAGTTCGGCAGGGGTGGCGGCGGGCGGTGCCATGGCGGCCAGCGAGAACAAACTGGAGAAGAGGCTTGACTCAGTGCTGTCACAAGATCGAAGAAGATGGAGGTGCATAGCCACCAACCCCGGATTCGGGACGGCACCCACTAACTGACTGACTGACCCTATTTTATTTTGTTATATTTAAGGAGACAGATACATTTCTATATAGAAAATGATAGGGGAGACAAGTGTCAATACAATATTAAAATCGATTAGGGGCTGATTAGGGGCTGATTAGGTGAATGGCCTACTGCTGTGGTGGGACAGCTTCTGAGAGATTGCTGTCCCACCACAGCAGTAGAAACAGAAGAGTCAAGAACCAGAGATTAAGGAGTCAGCTATTTAGGTCACTCACCAAACATCAGGGGTGTCACTGTTGCAGATTTGCAAGGCCACAGTGATTGATCGCCTGTCATCCCAGACCTTCCCTCATTTACTAGGTACAAGTAAGGACGATGAATGAATACTCTCAATTTGTGAGTACAATTGCAATGTTATGAGGCATGAGGATAGGTACGTGGAGGAGATGTGCTTGTGTGGTCTTGTGCCACCGAGGAGGATACGATGATTGGCATGGACCAGTTAGGGCAAAGGGCTTGTTTCTGTGCTGTATTATTTTATGACTATAATTACTTAGATGTGTATCAACTATAGAATATACATACATTTGTTTGCCTAGATTACTCCACAGTATTTACCAAAGCTGCAGTCTCTAGCACAAGAAGGAGAAAAGTGAAAGACCCATTGGAACACAACCACCTTGTAAGTTCCCTTCCAAGCTGCCCACTCTTGTGACTTGTGAATATTTTGCTAGTTCTTCAAAGTCACTTCATCTAAACCTTGGAAACCTGTAACCAGTGGTAGGAGCAGTGAAGGACTACATCAGTTTAAGCATGAGGCTCAGTACCACCGTCTCTGCAAAAAGCAGTAAATACCAGCCCCGTCTGTAACAACTTGATTCTAAAAATAAACATTTTGGTTGAAAAGTTGCCTTGGATCAAGAGACAAAATAAGAGATTTTAGACAATAAATTATCTGAGATATTGTAGCAAGGCAACAAGATGGACTTCAGGCAAAGAACATCTATCACCCTTTTCAATGGAGCAATAGCATGAAAGTATTTTATTGCTTTTTTAAAAAAATGCACGATATGCATGCCTCTGTATATCCTTTGCTCTTAATAAATTAACCTTATACCCGTGGATTCATTCTGCAGAAAAATCCTGCAAGATATCTTGACTTTTTATATAATATGATGTGCGTTAAAAACATTTCTATGATACTTCAGCTTCTACCTTCTTAAAATATCCTTTTTAAAAGCATTTAAATTATCTACTTTACTTTCTGGTTTGCTATCAATGAGAAGTCTTTATTGTGGTTGACAGTTCAGACAACTTGATGACGTCACAGCTGTTGGATATTGCAGACCCCTACTAATCAGCATCTGCAAGGTCAGGAAAGGAAAGTACTGATTACAGAGATCACTTTTGACCTTTGTGGTGACTGTGATCAAAGTCCCCAAAGAGATACAGAAGCTGGTGATATAGAAGTCATTATTCAGTACAGCAAGCTTCATTCTAAAGACTCTCTGGGTAGGGGATCCCAAACACAAACGTACAGGAAATCTTTATACCCTTAAGATCAAAAGATTACAGTAGGTGATCCAATACAGTTTCAGTAGTTACAATTACATTGTTTAATTTGTGTTGACAAATAGTTCCTTTGAGATATATAGTGGAAGCATATTGTAATTAATATGACATCTCTGAAGGTCCAACCACCTTTGGGAGAAACTAATTAATGCAAATATTCTAAACCCTTTTGTCAGCAGAGAGCCAGGCAACAAAAATTAATGTTGTCAGAGCTGCCTCTGAGTACACTGATATGATAAGTACACAAAACTATTGATTGCCTATACCTGTGACTATGTTTGATATGCTAAGGTGACAACATCCATCTGGTCTGCCAGTGTGCACTTAAGTCACAATGTTGTAAATAACTTACCCATGTTACCTGGTTTGATGCAAGCCAATTAAAACAAATCCATTCTCTTAACATTTGGCTCTTGCATATGCAATCTCTTAGTCTGTAGAGCAGCCTGTGCCTTTAACTTCAATTTACTGCTTGCAATTTACAAAAAAAAAGCTGAAGGGTAATTGCAAGCTCCCTGAATGTATTTATATTTACAATAAGAAATGACGCCTGGTTATTGTTTGAATTAATATCTGCGATATTACTTTGTAATGAAAGCTGGTTCTTGGAGTTACATAACCTATGTTCACATAACTTCAGAAGCACAACTGCTTCCAAGGTCAGTACAGTCAACAAAGATGTCTTAACATGTTTAAATGAACTATCGCTGCTTAAAATCAATGGAAACAACACCGTTTGTGGTCGGAAGTGCCCTCGAAGGACACCTCGGAGGAAGCACTGGCGTAGATCAGGATTACAAGTGCGTTTAAGGAAACGGGGTTTTAAACTCTCTATACCAACTATCTTGCTGGCAAACGTGCAGTCTCTGGTGAATAAAATCGATGATCTCAGAGCCAGGGTGCTGAATCGGAGGGACATTAGGACCGCATGGGTCCTTTGTTTCACGGAATCCTAGTTAACCTCTTCTGTACCGGATGCAGCGATTCAGATCGATGGGTTTACTATACACCGGCAGGATAGCTCTATGGAGTCTTTCAATAGCAGAGATGGAGGAGTATGCCTCATGATCAACTCTTCTTGGTGCACAAGTATATCAGTGCTGTTCCAATTCTGCTCACTCTGGAATATCTAGCAGTAAAGTGCCGTCCTTTTTACCTACCATGGGAGTTCTCTGGGGTCATTTTGGTAGCAGTTTACATTCCACCTCAGGCCAATGTCAAGCAGGCTTTAGATGAGCCGAGCAATGGGATCAACATGCACGAAACAGTGCACCCTAATGCCTTCACCATCCTATTGGGAGATTTTAATCAAGCCAGTCTGAAAAAAACACTAAGCAATTACCATCAACAGATAACTAACAATAGCAGAGGAAACAGCACACTAGACCATTGCTACACCACCATCAAGGATGCCTACCGTGCTATTACACGCCCGCACAGCAGGAAGTCTGATCACTTTGCGGTACTTCTACACCCTGAGTATAGGCAGAGACTGAAGACTGCAGCACCAGCAGTGAGGACCAAGAAGGTATGGACGAGGGAAGCACAGCAGTGCCTACAGGACTGCTTTGAATTGGTGGACTGAACTGTATTCAGGGATTCATCTTCAAACATGGATGAGTATGCTGCAGTTGTTACTGATTTCATTAAACCTGTATGGATGAGTGTGTGACAACACAAACACCTACATCAGGATGCTGTTCATTGACTATAGCTCAGCATTTAATACCATCATTCCCACAATCCTGACTGAGAAGTTGCAGAACCTGGGCCTCTGTACCTCCCTCTGCAACTGGATCCTTGATTCCCTAACCGGAAGATCACAGTCTGTGCGGATTGACAATAACATCTCCTCCTCGCTGATGATCAACATTGGCGCACCTCAGGGATGTGTGCTCAGCCCGCTGCTCTATTCTCTATATACACATGACTGTGTGGCTAGGCATCTATAAATTTGACGTCGATACAACCATTGTTGGTAGAATCTCAGGTGGTGACGAGAGGGTGTACAGGAGTGAGATATGCCAACTAGTGGAATGGTGCTGCAGCAACAACCTGGCACTCAACTTCAGTCAGACAAAAGAGCTGATTGTGTATTCCAGAAGGATAAGACGAAGGAACACATACCAATCCTCATAGAGGGATCAGAATTGGAGAAAGTGAGCAGCTTCAAGTTCCTGGGTATCAAGATCTCTAAGAATCTAACCTGGTCCCAACGTATTGATGTAGTTATAAAGAAGGCAAGACAGTGGCTATACTTTATTTGGAGTTTGAAGCGATTTGGCATGTCAAGAAATACACTCAAAAACTTCTATAGTTGTACCATGGAGAGCATTCTGACAGGCTGCATCACTGTCTGGTATGGAGGGACCACTGCACAGGACCGAAAGAAGCTGCAGAAAGTTGTAAGTTGAGTCAGCTGGGCACTAGCCTAAAAAGTACTCAGGAGATCTTTAGGGAGCGGTGTCTCAGAAAGGCAGCATCCATTATTAAGGACCTCCAGCACTCAGGGCATGCCCTTTTCTTACTGTTACCATCAAGTAGGAGGTACAAAAACCTGAAGGCACACACTTAGTGATTCAGGAACAGCTTCTTCCCCTTTGCCATCTGATTCCTAAATGGACATTGAATCTTTGGGCACTACCTCACTTTTTTTTTATATAGAGTATTTATGTTTTTGCACATTTTTAAAAAAATCTATTCGATATACGTAATTGATTTACTCGTTTATTTACTATTATTATGTTTTATTTTATTAATTATTATGTTTTCTCTCTGCTAGATTATGTATTGCATTGAGCTGCAGCTGCTAAGTTAATAAATTTCACGTCACATGCCGCTGATAATAAACCTGATTCTGATTCTGAATGCTCCCTAATATACTGTCTTCCAAACCCCTGGATAGAAATCTGTGCCAGGAAAGTCAAACATTAAGGAAGATCTGATTAAACAGGGTAGTTAAAAATGCCCTTCATTTTGGATCCCTTCCCCAATTACTATTCTATGTGTACTTACATCTATATCACCTAACATCCCTAAATGGCTATCTCCAAGACTGTGTAGAGATGGAAACAAACATTCCAGAAATGTGATCACATCCTCTTTGGCCTTCAATCTCTGATAGTTAAAACTCTTGTAGTTACTCTGTGGGCAGGGCTATGGCAAGGTAACTTTGTTTCAGGTTCATACACATCAGTTCACATCCTTGCCATGACAAAACATTATCAGAATGATCTTGACAACCAACCTTTCTGATTGATCTATAAGAGAGTTGCTGGTGGTCTGTATTCGAATAGATGCAGAGACCCTGCCCCTGTGCCACCCCCTCCCCACCCCAGGCTGTCCTTTTGATCACCGGCCCAGCTACCGAAAAAACACAGCTTATTTGTGTTTACCTCCCATTCAGCAAGGTTGGCTGTCTTCCAATGCTATGTGCAATTTCTTCTCTCTTTTTCAGACTGCCCTGCAAACAAAGTTGTGGAATTTGATGTCTCTGCCTTAACTCAGATCCCTTCTCATCTACTTTCCCCAATACAGTATCTTTCTACTCTGATCTATAGAACTAATCATCTACCTCCAAAATTCAGCGTTCATTGCGACGTATAGTTACTGTTACACATAAAACTTTATTCACAATTTGCTGATAGGCTCTCTCTCTTTCTCTCTCTCTCTCTTTCTTTCTCTGTCTTCTCAATTTGCGTTTCCATTCTCTTTGATCTGCAGATCTACTTCCAACAGGCATTGTCAATTGTGGTGCAGCAGGCTGCTGTTCATCACCTAGATTCTCTGTAATGACACTGTTGCTGAGTGGGCTTGATCCCTTGTTTCGTTTGTGAGTGCAACAAGAATGTGAGTGATACTGTTTAAGCTGAGTCCAGTGTTTCCACTGGCTGCTCTGCCGGGTCTGCAGACAAACATTTGTCAGGAACACCACCCGTGGTCCTATCCATCTGGGAATGAGTCCAGTCTTTTTAAGCAGCTCCCTTATCACTACTTGCTCCCCTAGCCTCTCTCTCTGATCAGCCACGTGTTGCCGTTGTTTTGATCACTCAACACTGGAGGTCCTGTATATACGAGGTCATTTTATCCCTATAAATTCCAGGTTCACTGAAACCCATAATCACCCCTTAAGGGGGTCACGTTGCTCACTCCATTAGTAATCCATAGGGGCTCAGACCCAGCATTGTGATTTGGGGTTGCTTGCAATCTCATCAGGATTCTTGGCAATACATCAACCCATGTATTTCCTGTTTCTGTTATAACCTTAGCTAAGACAGCTTTGATTGTTTGGTTCATCCTTTCTGAGGGTGATAGGGTACGTGGAATCACTGCCAAATCCCCAGCAGCTTGCACATTTCCTTCATTATTTTCCCTGTGAAATGTGCTCCCTGATCCAACCGCCTAGGGAGGATTTCCTGAGCTGAAATCCGTACCACAGTCTTGACAGTACAATCTCTCTCTGGAAAAGCCACTACCCACTGGGTAGAGTGATCCATGGTCACCAGACTGTAGCTATTCCCTATATCTTATGGCAAGGGCCCCATGAAGTCCATCTGAATGTTTTTTCAGAGCCTCCTCAGCCATGGCAGGTTTGCTAACTGCACCTTTATGCCCTTGCTGGGGTTACAAATAGAAACCATAGAAAAACTACAGCACAGAAACAGGCCTTTTGGCCCTTCTTGACTGTGCCGAACTATTTTCTGCCTAGTCCCACTGACCTGCACATGGACCATATCCCTCCATACACCTCCCATCGATGTATCTGTCCAATTTATTCTTAAATGTTAAAAAAGAACCCGTATTTACCATCTCGTCTGGCAGCTCATTCCATACTCCCACCACTCTCTGTGTGAAGAAGTCTCCCTTAATGTTCCCTTTAAACTTCCCCCCCATCACCCTTAACCCCTGTCCTCTTTTTTTTTTCTCCCCTTGCCTCAGTGGAAAGAGCCTGCTTGCATTCATTCTATCTATACCCATCATAATTTTATATACGTCTATCAAATCTCCCCTTATTCTTCTACGCTCCAGGGAATAAAGTCCTAACCTAGTCAACCTTTCTCTGTTACTGAGTTTCTCAAGTCCCGGCATCATTCTTGTAAACCTTCTCTGCACTCTTTCAACCTTATTAATATCCTTCCTCTAATCTGGTGACCAAAACTGAACACAATACTCCAGGTTCGGCCTCACCAATGCCTTATACAACCTCATCATAACATTCCAGCTCTTATACTGAATACTTTGATTAATAAAGGCCAATGTACCAAAAGCTCTCTTTACGACCCTATCTACCTGTGACGCCACTTTTAGGGAATTTTGTATCTGTATTCCCAGATCCCTCTGTTCTACTGCACTCCTCAGTGCCATACCATTTATTCTGTATATTCTACCTTGGTTTGTCCTTTCAAAGTGCAATACCTCACACTTGTCTGTATTAAACTCCATCTGCCATTTTTCAGCCCATTTTTCCAGCTGGTCCAAGTCCCTCTGCAGGCTCTGAAAACCTTCCTCACTCTCCAGTACACCTCCAATCTTTGTATCATCAGCAAATTTGCTGATACAATACTGACAGAATTTCTCAGTATTTCTGTCCATCTCTGGCCACCACCAGGCTGGCTGGAGCATGATAATCATGCCATGCCTTCCCTCATGCGTTACCTCATGATATAATTTCAGTACAGTCTGCCTAATACATGGTGGGGCTACTGGGACTCCATCCTCCCCATGAGTCCAGCTCCTGCCTGGCCACTCCTTTGCTCTCCTCCATTCTCTTTCTCCTCTCTTCATACATACTTGTGATTTCAGTTGCCTCTTGTACTTCTGCTGCCCTTTTTGCCCTGATGACTGCTCACTCATTCCCTTTCTGCTCCTTACTCCCTCCTTTCCGGTAAGCCTTTACGTTAAACACTGCAGGCTCTGCTGGTGGCCTCAGTGATTCCAGCAGTTCTTGTATTAGGTTCCCTAGATGAATATCAGCCCTTGTTGAGGTTACAAATCTTCATTGTGCCCACACTTTAGATAATCATGCACCTCCCCAAAAGCATACCTGCATATATATTTACTCATCAGCCCTTCAATGCTGTTTCTGTGCTCTACTTCTCTATGAATCTACGACTCTATACGCTTCCTGAACTTATTGACACTTACAATAAAAAATGAAGCTCAGTTCTTGTTTGAATTAATATCTGGTATTTTCACACAACTTCAGAATACTTCCTAACAGGAATTTTATTTTTGATCTCACTGGTAAATCCCATCATCTCTCCAGTGGCTATGAAATCCATTCCACAAATCATACTCCAGTTGGTATTACTTTAAATTGTATGTATGGTACACAAAGGCTGGCCTTCTAAGCTGTCTGTTTGAATTGTTGAGGCTGAAGAGGTAAATAGAGACCATTGTCTTACACATGGTTACTTAACTATTGCAAGTATCGTATTTGTTGCATAGCTGTTGGCCTGCTTTATCTTTGTAAACCATCTAAAACTTTTCCGTTTCTTTGGCAGATACAGTAGATGCTGAAACATGCTTCTTGACATTTCATAATCTAGAGCTTTGTGAGGTGATTTTTCAGTTTGACATCAATAGTGCTTTTTTGCACCTTTGATTAAACTTAAAATTTCAGTATTTTACTTTTAATCTCAATCTAAGATAAAAAGAATATTGTCAGTGGTAAAAGAATGTGTGATTCTACCAGAATGAAATAATTCAAGAATAATTCATTAAAAAAAGTGATTGAAAAGCCACAGAACCTAAGCCTCTATAGCTCCCTCTGCAAATGTATCCTCGACTTCCTAACTGGAAGACCACAATCTGTACAGATTGGAAATTAACATCTCCTCCTCACTGCCAATACTGGCGCTCCACAGGGATGTGTGCTTAGCCCAGTGCTCTACTCTTTCAACACCCATGACTGTGTGGCTAGGCACAGTTCAAACAGCATCTATAAACTTACTGATGATACAACCATAGTTGGCAGAATTTCAGATGGTGACGAAAGGCTGTACAGGAGCGAGATATACCATCTAGTTGTGTGGTGTCGCAGCAACAACCTTACGCTCAAAGATCTGATTGTGGATTTCAGAAAGGGTAAGATGAGGGAACCCTAACCCAATCCTCATAGAGGCATCAGAAGTGGAGAGAATGATTAATTTCAAGTTCCTGGGCATCAGTATCTCTGAAAACCTAACCTGGACACAACATATTGATACAGCTACAAAGAAGGAAACACAGCAGCTATTAATTCATCAGGACTTTGGGGAAATTTGCTTTGTCAACTAAGGCACTTGAAAACTTCTACAAATGTACTGTGGAGAGCACTCTGACTGCCTGCATCACCGTTTGGTATGGTTGGGTTGGGGGGGTGGGGGCGGGAGGTGGTGGTGGAATGCTACTGCATATGATTGAAATAAGTTACAGAAACGTGTAAAATTAGTCATCCCTATCATGGCTACCAGCCTCTGTAGTATCTAAGACATCTTCAAGGATCAGTACCTTAGGACCCCCACCATCCTGGAAATGCCTTCTTTACACTGTTACCACCGTTAAGGAAGTACAGAAGCATGAAGGAACACACTTAGTGATTCAGGAACAGCTTCTTCCCCTCTGCCATCTGATTTCAAAATGGACAGTGAACCCATGAACACTATATCACTACTTTTTTATTTTTATTATTTTGCAGTACTTATTTTAACTTAACTATTATATAACTTAATATATATGCTTAATGTAACTCTGTTTTTCTCTATATTAATTTATCAAGTATTTCATTGCACTGCTGCCATAAAATTAACAAATTTCACGACATATGTCAGTGATATTAAAGCTGATTCTGAAGGGCAGCAATATGATTTTGATACCACTGTTTTTATCATAGGGAACTGAATGCAATGGAAGCATGGTGGAATGCATTAATTCCCAGATGGAAAGCTGCTGGATGAGCCAATAACCTTCCTAAGCAGGGAGATCTACAGAAAGCCTTTTTTGGTTTCAATGTCCAGATCTCATTGACCTTCAGTGAAGTGAGAAAATAGAGGGATCTGATCAGGCAAATTTTGGACCATAAGACCACAGGATATAGGAGCATAATTGGGCCATTCAGCCCAGCAAGTCTGCTCTTCCAATGCCATATGGCTGATTTATTATCCCTCTCAACCCCATTCTCCTGCTTTTCCCCATAACCTTTGATACCCATACTAATTAAGAACATATCGACCTCCGCTTTAAATATATTTAATTCCTCCTCATCTCTGTTCTAAATGGATGTCCCTCTATTCTGAGGCTCTGCCATCTTGTCCAAGACTCTCCAACTACAGGAAACATCCTCTCTACATTCACTCTATCTGGGCCTTTCTGTAAGAAGTTGAAAATATATTGCCATCTATTTATTATTACCACATGGAAATTCAGCACTTCCTACCTAATGAAATTGTTCTAAAGGGAAGGCTTATCAGTAGTGTTGATGGTATCTCAGGCTGAACAATAAATGAAGTCTTTCTAGCATCAAATAAACCCAACCACAGATAGAGAAAAGAGAAAGGCTCTGGATTAATATCTTTATGCAAGTCAGATTTACATTAATACCAAAAGTTTATTAAGCTTTCCCACATTTAAATTTTATGAGCAATAAAGTTGAATGGCATGTCCTGTTCTTATCATTAGCATTTTTCAGACTTAGTTTTTGTAGGATAAATATATGAAAATATCTCACTACAAAGTGATATTTTATTAATTTAACTGAACTATTACAGAAAATTAGCTCTGTACAAGAACTCATTCCTTCCTCCTTGCATGCAATAACCAGAATGGGTAATTAGCATGAAGCAGTTAGTGATTTTCAATCCAGATATAATGAGGGATTGTAACAAAGGCAATGGGTTAATAATAATTGATTTAAATATTCACCTAAACTGGTCAAATCAAATTGACAAGTCTGTGGAATGCACCTGAGACTATTTCCTGGAACAGTAATTTTACTGAATCAGGATCTACTTATCTATAAAGGGACAACATTAATTCCCACTAGGCACCAGCAGTTTTTGCAGACCCAGGTGACTTATAATTTATCCACAAGACAGCTTCTTCTTCTTCTCTTATGTCTTTTCTTTCTTTTCAAGGTGTTGGGGTTCTGTCGGAGTCCATGATCTACAGTTCAAACTATGGTTCTTGGCAAGCAGTGGGCTTTTGTACCAGCTGTGCTTTCTGACACTTCGCTTTCTCCAGGAATGGCTTGGAAGACACTTGCCTTTAGCAGTGGCCTCGTAGACGATCCAGTTTCTTGCCAATATCTCTAACTGAAACGGTGTAGGAGACTGAAACATTGGGATAGCAGGCAGTATGCGTTGCTATCACAGGAAGGCCTCTGTGTTTGAACAATCGCCCTTTCTCTCTCTCTTTTGATGGTGAGTGAATGCCTGTCAGACCTCAGGTCAGGGGGCTTGAAGAAGCGATGCAGAAGATTGTAACATCAGAACAGCAAGTTGCTAGTCTCCGCTCTTGTTGCTGGAGCAATTATTCTCTCCTTTGATGGACAGAGAAAATGTCTGTCTGAGATACCGAAGTGCTGGGTTAAGAACTGCAGTTTCTGATGGACTCTGGATCAAGCTTTCTTTGGGGGGATTTTGCTATTGCTTGCATGGAGGGGTTTGAGAGGTGTCTGTGCTTCTGATAGCACAAGTGGGGGGGGGGGGTAAAGGGCAGGCCAAAGCTTCCGCTGCTGTTTGTGCAATAGGGGATGCTTCAGTGTTCTGATGTTTCTATCATTCATTCAATAGGGTTTCTTGTTTTGTGGATGTCTGGGAAGAGTAAGAGTCTCAGGGTTTATACTGTATACATTCTCTGTTATTAAATTGAACCATTTGATCTTTATTTCTCACCTGTCTATTGCTCTCCACACTATTCTGATGAAACCACCAATCAGCTGTCATTCTTATCTAACTAAATCCTGCCCTAGAAAGAATAGGGTTAATGGTGAGACTCTTGGCAGTGTGGAGGATCAGAGGAATCTTGGGGTCTGGGTCCATAGGGCACTCAAAGCTGCTATGCAGGTTGACTCTGTGGTTAAGAAGGCATATGGTGCATTCTCCTTCATCAATCTTAGGATTGAGTTTAGGAGCCAAGAGGTAATGTTGCAGCTATATAGGACCCTGGTCAGACCCCACTTGGAGTACTGTGCTCAGTTCTGGTAGCCTCACTACAGGAAGAACATGGACACCATAGAAAGGGTGCAGAGGAGACTTACAAGGATGTTGCCTGGATTGGGGAGCATGCCTTAGGTAGAGTGAACTCGGCCTTTTCTCCTTGGAGCGACAGAGGATGAGAGGTGACCTGATAGAGGTGTACAAGATAATGAGAGGCATTGATTGTGTGGATAGTCAGAGGCTTTTCCCCAGGGATGAAATGGCTAGCATGAGAAGGCATAGTTTTAAAGTGCTTGGAAGTAGGTACAGAGGAGATGTCAGTGGTACAGAGAGTGGTGAGTGCAAGGAATGGGCTGCCAGTGGTGGTGGTGGAGGTGGAAATGATAGGGTCTTTTAAGAGGCTCCTGGATGGCTACATGGAGCTTAGAAAAGTAGAGGGCTATGGGTAAAACTTAGGTAGTTCTAAGGTAGGGACATTTTCGGCACAGCTTTGTGGGCCGAAGGGCCTATATTGTACTGTATGTTTTCTATGTTTCTATGTTTCTATGTAATAAAAAGTTGTTAATCATGGGAGAAGTAGGCATCAGCTTACTGAACCATGTATCAAGGGTCTTTTTGAAAACAGTGTTGTAATTTCATGTTATTTATTTGCACAATAGTATAGTAATGAGAAAAGATGGTCATGGAGGCCCGAAGTTAAGACCCAAAACTTGTATTGAATGCTTCCAGATGTTTAATGACTTCACATTAGTCCTCATGATCAGCTATTGCACTTACAAATGCCATACTCTCTCAAGTTCACACTTGTCTCAATCAATGGGCAATTTATCAGACTCCAGTGTTACATATTACAGAGAGTGGTGAATCTGTGGAATTCTCTGCCACAGGAAACAGCTGAGGCCAGTTCATTGGCTATATTTAAGGGGGATTTAGATATGGCCCTTGTGGCTAAAGGGATCAGGGGGTATGGAGGGAAGACTGGTACAGGGTTCTGAGTTGGATGATCAGCCATGATCATACTGAATGGCGGTGCAGGCTCGAAGGGCCGAATGGCCTACTCCTGCACCTATTTTCTATGTTTCTATATCTTCCAACAATCTCTATCAGTCAGGACTCCTACCAAATATTCAAATGCACCACCCCACCTTCAGAGTTATTGTAAATTCCATATCTTCATCTCATAACTTGCCTAGACCATTGACTTTTCATCAGCAATATATCGTAATGCCAACCATGTGTTGCATTCAGAGCAGAGAGCAGGATAATGTCAGTGCCATGTCTTTGGAAGGAGAGAACATACAGAGGCTCCACTGCAGAAGACGCTGTAAGGCTTTTGTTGAACCAGTCTGTGTGAGTCATATCCTTCCTGTTATTGGCTGCCTATCTTATAATGAAGAAACCTAGTCCTCTTTTTCCCCACTAGTGGATGATTCTTTGATGTATTCTCCAGAAAAAAATAATATCCAGCTGTCATGTAGAAATTCATCACATCTGTGTGATACTTGTTGACATCCTTTGCTGACACTACAGATAAAGTGATTCACTGTTCTGCTATGAAACCAATGAAAAAGATATACTTTTAAAAATAGCCTGAAGGATTTCCTGCAGCTATATTAGCTGCTGCGATTGTTTTAAGACGAACTATTTTTCAATGTATTCTTACTTGAATGAACCATTTACATAGCTCCTTCCAGATGATCCTACGGTCCTTTACAACTATTAATGTAGAACATATAACATTACTGTTCTATATCTATAAGTTCAGTAATATTTGATTAATATTTCAATAATATTGTAAATATATTGTTTGATTAAGAAATTTTTGCTGTTTACATAAAGAACTACAGGTTATATGTAAAAGTACATGAATGGCATACGTCATCATGCCACCACATCATAAGTGCACACCTCGCTAAAAGTAAAAACATAGTTTACATTCATCTCTTGTGCTTCTTTGTGTTTCGTTTGATTAGTTTTATGTTTTGGAGTTACAAAATATAACAGTGGTGATGAGGAATTTTTAAATGAACCCAAGATGAACCTACATGATGAATTGCAGCAAGATGTTCAAGTTAAAAGAAAAGGGCAGGAATGGATGAATTCACAAGTTCATAAACAGTGAATACCAGGTGTTATGGCTGTTAATGAAAGCCACCAGAGTGACAAGCTGCTGGTAGTATAAAACTCTTTATTTGAACACACAAGCTGACTGTATTTGTGGTCCCTGACCCACCATTACATCACATTGTTATATGTTAAAGAACAAAGGTAAAAGCAGAACAATTTCTGTTGTTGACAATGCACTCATAATGCTTCCTTTGAGTTGCATATAATTTTCAAATACCTAGATCTTCACAACAACACAGCCAAAATGAGTGTTGATTACTTTTGTTGCTGAGCTGCATTCATGCACACTCAGGCATCTCGGCTGAATGGGGTGTTTATTACTGTTACGTACCCCGTAACTGGGTTGCCAAACCAGCAGAAATGGATCACTCAGTTGGAGTCTGGATTACTAGAACTAAGAAAGTTTTATTAAAGAAACAAGCAACACAGTAATTGAAAGGATAATAAATGCAACAGTTCAGCAATGATAAACACACATGTGCACAGAATTAAGATAACAGCATCAGTCAAGCTCTATCGTTGTCTAAGGGTAAATGACCAATTTCAAAGTGACACAAAAGTCCAGTTCGATTTAGTTCAGTTCGCAATAATCATTGCCATGGCAATGGACAACGTGGGGGAGGGAGACAGAGAACAAGAACGACTGATCATTCAGAAACGGCTTCCACTCACAGACCGACGATATTGCTCACAAGCAGCTTTCGGGCAGGTCCTTTGTGATGTCACCTGAGGTCACCGACTGTGACCCCTCCTCCAGATGCGGTCGATCCTCTGCAGTGAACCCGGCACCCAAGCGAGGGAGGACACACACCGGGTTCCCGCTGATCGTACCTTTCCACCCTGTGCATTTATGGTCCGGTACTTCCCACCGACTCGTGAGAGGCACACCGCTTCCAGGGTCTCGTCACCTCGGGTGTCGTGTGTGTCCTGCCTTAGCGAACCTGTCCTTTTTTATCCCCCTGCTGGGGTATCGCCTGTCCATCACTTCAAACAGTTCAGGGTTCAAAGGGGGAGCCGCTCCAGACAGCTCTCTCTCCCGTCCCTTCATTACACATCTCCAGATCGCCTGCCCATCACTTCAAACATTTCAGGGTTCAAAGGGGGAGCCGCTCCAGACAGCTCTCTCTCCCGTCCCTTCATTACACATTTCCAGATCGCCTGTCCATCACTTCAAACAGTTCAGGGTTCAAAGGGGGAGCCGCTCCAGACAGCTCTCTCTCCCGTCCCTTCATTACACATTTCCAGATCGCCTGTCCATCACTTCAAACAGTTCAGGGTTCAAAGGGGGAGCCGCTCTAGACAGCTCTCTCTCCCGTCCCTTCATTACACATCTCCAGATGCTGCTTCATTGTTCCTTATCTCTCCTTCCCCTGAGGACAGGTGGCAGACCAACTGCTGATGCCGCTGATGCTAGCCCAGGCCAGCAAACATCTTAATTTTATGTGTATTCTCGTCACAATTACATTCATGCAAATGCAAACATCTCAGGTCATCTAGGTGTTTTCTGGTCTGCAATTAACCCAGAATGGAGCACCAGGAAGACTATTGTTCTGAAATGCATTTTAAATTTAATTTTACAATCCACACAGATATGAAGCCTGGTTACTTTTGAAATTAATATTTACCATATTCTGTAACAACAGAATACACCCTATCACCAGGTGATAATAATCATACTTTTTAAAAACAAAAATAGATGGCTACATTAGAAAGAAAGACATATTTATTTGCACAAGGGATAACTGGCTGGAGTGTACTGAGCAAATTGAACAGTATTTTGAAGAAAATGAAATAGCCATACAAAGCAAGTGGCAGTTTTGCTGAGTGCATTCGGTGGAAAGGCATACACTTTAATTAGATGTTTGACTGCTGCAACCAAACCAGCCAAAATAAGTTTTACTGATATGGCAGAAGTATCAGGGTGTATTCTGGAGATATGCAATATAGAAAGTATTAATTTCAACAGCAACCAGACTTCAGATCTGAATATGGATTGCAGGTTAAATTTAAAGTGCAGATTGGAACAATGTCTACCTGAAGTTGTATTTTAGAGTAACTTGCAGACCAGGAAAGACCCAATTGACTGAGATGTCCACTGCATGAATGCAATCAATGTCTTGTTAACCTAAGATTCTACATTGACGTGAATAAGAGTCAGAGACAATGATAATTAAGAATCATATTGAGTGTGTTGATTGGTGGGAAGATCCAGATATTTGAAAAATTACATGTAACTTAAAAGATACATTATGAAGACACTGTAACTATAGAAATTGTTCTATTACCTTTGATATTTAACATTTAAAATGTGTTCTGATGCTGGATTGGGGAGATACACAAACTCTTCCCCAATTACTTATCATATTGCTATGTGTATCTCCATCTTTGCTATAATCCCTAATGGCTACCTCAAGGCTGTAAGTAGAGATTGTTCCAGGACTTTAACCAACTGTTTTTAAAATGCAGTTTGTTATTCATATGCTTGTTACCTTCCTCCCTGGGAGCCAATTGCATTTAATCACGTTTATCTTCACCCGTCTATTCTCTGATAGCTAAAAGTCACCAGTGGCTATCAATGGTTCTCTCTGGTCAGGGGCACCAGCAAGGTAAATGTATCATGTCATAACAGAAAATTGTCAGAATCTTGACATCTAGTCTCTCAAACCTTCTCACTGATGTACAGGAGACACTGTGTGTAATTTATTCTCTTTCTCAGTTAGCCTTGCCATTGAAGTTGAGAGATGAGGAACTAATCTCTCTGCTACACCCACACAAAGCAAGTCTTCTGTGATGTCACATGAGCTGAATCCACTGCAACTACTTTACGAATTCTCTTCCCCCTCCTCTGGCCTATTTCACTGGTCCATGATACTGTGGCAGAGTAGGTTGGTCCCATTGCTATCCCCAAATCTAAAATTTCCCGATGGGTTGAGCTTGCGCATTCCTTCAGCATTTTCAGGAAGACTGGGTCATCCTTCCCTGGATTGCTTAATCCTGAGTATTCCTCATAGACTGAGTATTTTCATTCTACGTAGTCCATGGCTGGATCATCAGCTCTCTGAACTACTGACATAACTGTTCCCCAGTTACTCTCACCTTCGCCCAGTCACTGCCTCACTTCCCGCTTAAAGAAGCATATATCTCTTCATTACTAGCATGATCGGTATTGCCCATGTGCTATGCTGCAATCCCTGAACCATACTGTCCCCCATATTCCTTGGGAACTTCGCTCTTACCAACACATATATATTTTTAGAGTGCATCTGCTGAATTTCAATCACTTCCTTGAGTTTGTGCCAGAATTCAGCATTCGCGCAGGAGACCTTAAGTAAGGGTAACCCTGACAAAATGCTTTGTTTCTCCTTGGGGGTGAAAGACTTATTAATGTTTGTATTCAAGGTCAAGTGCTGGCTCAGGTTGCAGGGTTCTTGACCTGATGTTTCCTGACCTTAGTAGGTGCCATCCAGGAAATATATCTGGGGATAACCTCTCCCTCAAGAATTTCCACATTAATTCCCACACTTGGCAAAATATAAAAAGCAGATAAAAATTAAACAGTACATACCTAAACTCACAGAGTACGTACTCTGCAATCTGCCTCTTATGTGCATCTGAACTTATAATGCCTGCTGTATTGCTTTGCATTTAATACTTTTACAGCAAGCTTACAGGCTTATTCTTAAAACACATAAACACAGTTGCAAATACATCTGCTACAATACAGTTCCCCGAATGAGTATGCACACACTCCATTGGCATCCCGAATGATTAGTAACCATCTTTTGCAACTGGTGGCTCTGTCTCACCAAATTAGCACAAACGTTCTAGTCTCTTACGTACACACACATGCATGCACGCACACACCACTACTTTTATATCTACCAGTTCAGGTCTCCACTGTGTTCAATACTTTGTGATCCTGTCGTCACTGATCTGAACAGATCTCAGTGTTAGTAATATTCTTAAAAAAATATACTCACCCATTTAAGCTGCTGAGATCACTGATGAAATATGAATATATCCTGGACAAGACCCCAAATGTTGTAACTGTGAACAAAGTCATCAAAGAGACATTGTAGCTAATGGATATAGAGGTGTTTCTTCAGCAAAACAAGTAACAGGCATCATATTTGAGACATTCTTGGAAGAAGTGTCCTGCCTGACCTAATATTTATATGCTAAAGATCAAAGTTAACAGCAGGACAATTCTATATTTACAATGTATCTACAATGCTTCCTCTGAATTACATATAATATTCAGACACCTCCTTCTTCACACCCATAAGTTGGACACCCAAAATGAATGTTAATTAGCATTGTTTCTCTCTATGTGAATTTGTGCATATGCAGACATCAAGTGAATGGGTGTTTTCTGCTTTGCAATCAACCCCAATCTGTTGAAATTAATATTTATTACATACCCTAACTCCAGAAAATGCCCTAACACACATTTTATTTTATTTTTTAAATTTGAAGTTAATCTAGTAACTTTAAGGCCTTACACTGTACTGTTGCTGCAAATTTTGCATCATATTAGTCAATGATAATCAATCTTTTCCTGAGTTTGAACCTCTACCTGTCTCAATTCATAGCCTTTTTATGCTCCTTTGTCCTTAATAACCTATGACAAAGCATCTTTGCAATATCAATTCTTTTTTCTATTTCCACTGATGCTGTCTGACCTATTTAGTGTTTTGTATTTAGATGTTTCTACAAACATACTGCTTGTTGAAAGCATAATGCATGGTGAACCAAAAACTGACCAAAGAAAAATCCTCAATTTCAATCCTAAGGTCCTGTGGAAAATTCAATATCAATGCTGATTTTTTCAAATTGGTTGTAAGCTGAAAAATAAATTCTGAAACAAAGGCAAACTTTTCTTCTGGATCTTTACTGTGTTATACTGTCATCAATGTAGCGAGCCATCAAAAAACATATTGACACTGATGTATGTGATCACTACATACATTACATATTGACAGTGATCACTACACTGAAGCCTGTATAAATTCATCTAGCATTATAGAAAATTACACGTTCAGAGATAGTAACATCAGGATAATTGCTAAATGCGGAGCATTTAAATACATGAGAGAAGGAGAAGTGGAGAGCAGAAGTAGATACAGTAGATAGACAGATAGACTGACACCTGAGAAAGCAGTGGAAGCTGCAGAATACAAAAGTCCTATTGTTGTTTTTAATATTTTATTTTATACCTTTGGTAATTTCATTTTGTATTATTTACCATATTTTTATTTATATAATTTTATGTGTTTTTTTTTGTTGTAATGGACTTCCTAAATCACTTGCACTGTTTTACGAGTTATAGCTGGCTTTTTCCACCCAGACCGAAATCAGGGAATTGTGAGACAACAGTGAAGATGAGGCAATGGGGGCCAGAGAACTGGAAGTTGTCAAAATGGTGTGGAGGCAAGTGAGGTGTCCTGGATGGAGGTGGGAATAGTGATGCAGGATATTGACCTAAACAATCTACAATTCTTCCCACAAGACACCCACCCTCCACTTCACTAACAGGTTCTACTTGTCCCACTGAGTAACTTCAGCAGATTGTTGCTTTAAGCTCACAGAGAAGCTGTGGGAGGAATGACCTAGTTTCCGCCATGATTGTCCAGCCTTTTATAGAAAACAATACAATGTGCCTCTTCAAGACGTTGTAGGCAGAGCTAAATGTGTAGTTCCACCATTAGAACATCGGAACCTAAAACAAATGGAAAGTTAAAGCGAGAAGAGTACATGCTCTCTTCTCGCTGCTGCCATCAGGTAGAAGGTATAAGAGCCTCAGGACTCACACCACCAGGTTCATGAACAGTGACAACCCCTCAACCATCAGGCTCTTGAATAAAAGGAGATAACTACACTCAACTTCACTTGCTCAATCATTGAAATGTTCTCACAACCAATGATCTCACTTTCAAGGACTCTTTGTCTCATTATCTCTTGTTCTTGTTATTTATTGCTTTTATTTATATTTGCATTTGCTCAGTTTGTTGTCATCTGCACTCTGGTTGATCTTTCATTGATCCTGTTATAGTAACTATTCTATAGACTTGCTGAGTATGCTCACACAAAAATGAATTTCAGGATTGTATTTGGTGACATACAAGTACGTTGATAATAAAATTTACTTTAAACTTTGAACTTTGAATGTATTTAGCAGCATTCAAGTCATTGACATTCTGTTGAATAGTGAAACTGTAGTCTTCTGCTGTAAATGAGAGGTTAACTAAAAACCAAATACAGGTTGAGTACTCCTATGAAAATCTTGCGGATGGAAGTGTTTTGGATTTCATTTTTTTTTTCAGATTTTGGAATCTATTATGGGATAGCTTGGAACACCATCATTTCCAATTCTGAATTCATGTGCTAACGGTATGTTGCCTTTGCCTTACACTTATTTATCACACATCTGCAATTAACAGTAAAACTTATTACTTTATAATAATGAAAATATAATGTATGCAGCACGGCAGCATCAGGAGAATACCTGAATCAGCTGTTGAACCACAAGCAACAATGACAGGTTTTCAGCCTCCACCTGTGATGCCGTGTCTTGATTAAAAGGTTACAGTACACTGAATATGTGTTTTACTTTTTATTAGGCTTTATGTAAGGTATAAAAACAATTAGCATTGTAGACTTGTTCTGGTGTTAGATTTTCATGATCAGAGATGCTTTAAGAATTTGATACAGTGCCTTTTTAAAAATTTCTGCAACCAGCCTGGTGAATATTCACAATTACCTTCAATTTTCAGTTTTTCATGATAGATCTTGTTTCATGATCAGCATTCTGTTAAGTGGCATAAGTTCACTCGGATGCTGATGGTACATGATCAAGATCTTCATTTTTCGCTTTCTGCAGTGTTTTTTCTATTTTTCATTAATTCCTGTTCATTACAGAAATGAGATAACTTCAAAGAACTGTCTTTGATGTGCAGAGACCTGTGCACCGCCTGGGAACCTTCCCAGCATCTTGCGGAATTTTCCATTTGTGATAACATGTCAGCGCTCAAAAATAATTTGGATTTTGGAGGTTTTCAGATTTTGGAATTTTGGCTAAGGGGTGCTCAACCTGTACAAGATATACATTTATTTATAATAATAAACAGATACAGTGGTTTCCATCACCACCAGGCAACCAAATGGAGTGGCAGATAATTTGAGCAGAGCAAATTCCCTGAACAGCCACAGCCAGTTGATCTATTTCCCACTGACGTTGATTGGAGGATAAATATAGACTAGAACATTGGGAATAACTGGCTGAAAAGAGATCCCAAGAATCAGAATTAGGTTTAACATCACTGATATATGTCAAGAAAGATGTTGTTCAATGGTAGCAGTACAGTGCAAGAATAAAAATTACATAAGTTACTTAAACAAATAAAGAGTGCAAATGAGAAATAATGAGATAGTGTTCATGGAACATTCAAAAATCTGCAGTGGAAGAAGCTGTTCTTAAAACATTGTAAGTGGGTCTTTAGGCTCCTGTACCTCCTTCCTGATTAGAATCAGAATCAGATTTAATATCATCGGCATATGTTGTGAAATTTGTTAACTTTGCTGCAGTAGTACAATGCAATATATGATAAATATAATTACTGCAAGTACATACCATATATGTAGATTAAGTAGATAAATTAAAATAAGTCATGCAAAAACAGAAAAAAAAGTAGTGATGTTGTGTTTTTTGGGTTTAACGTTTATTTAAAAATCAGATGGCAGAGGGGAAGAAGCTGTTCGTCAATCGCTGAGTGAGTGCCTTTAGGATCCTTCCTGATGGTAACAATGAGAAGAGGGTATGCCCTGGGTGGTGGAGGTACTTAATGATGGGCATTGCCTTTTTCAGGCACTGCTCTTTGCAGGTGTTTTGGATACTATGGACCCATAATGGGACTGATTAACTTTACTACTCTGCAGTAATGAGAAGAGGGCATGTCCTGGATAGTGAGGGTCTTTAATAATGGATGCCACCTTCTTGCAACACTGCCTCTTGAACATGTCCTCAATAAAGAGATAAAGAGATACAGATTAGCTTTATTTGTCACATGTACATCAAAATGTCCAGTGAAGTACATTGTTTTGCATCAAATAAAATCAGCAAAGATTGTGTTGTACATCCTGCAAATGTCACCATGCTTCCCATGCCAGCATGGCATGCTCACAACTCACAACACATAACCATGCATCTTTGGAACGTGGAGGAAATCAGACCACCCAGAGGAAATCCATGCAGTCACGGAGAGAACGTACAATCTCCTTAAAGACAGTGACAGGAATTGAACGCTGGTCAGTGATTGCTATCTCTATAAAGTGCTTCCCTAACCACTATATTACCATGCCACCCAAAAGGTGCAGAAGGTTGTACTCCTGGTGGAGCTATCTGAGTCGATATCCATCTTGAACCACTATTTGAGTCTAAAACACTCTGCAACCGCTATTTATTACAACCATCTGCAACCACTATCTGTTACAGCCCTCTACAACCACTACCTGAGTCTACAACCCTCTACAACCACTATCTGTCTACGTCCCTCTACAACCACTACCTGAGTCTACAACCACTACCCGAGTCTACGTCCTTCTGCAAACCACTATCTGAGTCTACAACCACTATCTGAAACTACAACCCTTTTCAACCACTATCTGAGTCTACAACCACTATCTAAGACTACAGCCCCTGCAGCCACTATCTGAGTCTACAACCACTATCTGAGTCTACAACATCTATCTGATTCTACAACCACTATCTGAGTCTATGTACAACCCTCTTCAACCACTATCTGTCTCCAACCCTCTACAACCACTACCTGAGACTACAGCCCTCTGCAACCACTATCTGAGTCCACGTCCCTCTCCAGTGATATCTGAGTCTACAACCCTCTTCAACCACTATCTGTCCACAACCCTCTGCAACCACTATCTATGTACAACCCTCTGCAACCACCATCTGAGTCTACGTCCCCGTGCTTTGGAGCCTCCACACAAGGTTATGATGCAGCCTGTCAGAATACTCTTTGCCAAACATCCATACACATCTGCAAGAGTCTTTGATGATATAATTAATCTGTTCAAACTCCTAATGAAGTAGAGATGCTGGCATGCCTTCTTCATGATTGCATCAATATGTTGGGCACAAGTTAAACCCACTGTGATGTTAAACACCCAGGAACTTGAAGCAGCTCATCCTTTCCACCGCTGATCCCAAAGTGAGGACTGGGGCTTGTGATTTCTCCCAGCACTCCCTTCCTGAATTCCACAATCGATTCCTTGGTCTTCTTGTTGTTGAGTGCAAGGCTGCTGTTGCAGCAAAACTCAACCACCTATCTATCTCACTCTTGTACACCTCCTCAACACCCATCCAAGATTCTACTGACAACAGTGGCACCATTTATGAATTTATAGATGGCATTTGAGCTGTGCCAACCTACACATTCATCGATGTAGAGAGAGTAGAGCAGTGGGCTAAGCACAAATCCTTGAGGTGTGCCTGTGTTTATTGACGGTGAGAAGAAAATGCTATTACCAATCCGCACTGACTGTAGACTCCTGATGAAGAAGTCAATGACCCGTTGCAGAGGGAGGTACAGAGGCCCAGGTTTTGAAGCTTGTTGATTAATACTGAGGGGTTGATATTGTTGAATGCCAAGTTGTAATCAATAAACAGCAGTTTGATGTATGTTTTGCTGTCATCTCGGTGCTACGAAGCCCAAAGCAGAGCTAGTGACCTTGTCATCCTGGATTCTCACCTGAGAGAGTTGGGAGTGCCACGATTTAAATTCCATTTTGAAAGGCATCATCTTCAACACTGCTGCGCTCCAGAGTAAAGTATTTGTAGTCAGTTCCAGGGTTGACTTCAAAGTGAAAGTTCTGCTTCAGTTGTCATCTGAGAGTTGCCATTTCTGAATGTGTTGAAATATATTCATTATAGCCTGCGTATTGTCAACCACAGTTGTTTTCTGTTTATGGACTGTGGTTCGAACATAGGATTTATAATTTCCAGCCCAATGATACTTCTGAAATATCCATGCCATAACCTGAAATAAAAACATTAATTCCCCTGTCATTATATTTTAAAACTAGATATTCTGTACAAGAATGTTTCTTATGCGGGAACTATATTTTTGTTTGAATATATATGAAAGCATTTGGAACTTTTTTGACTCCTCTTGGATTCATATACAAAAATAAACGAAGTGGAATTATTTCAAAGGTTCTAATCAATTCATTTCAGGGAGCGATGGATGGCTTAAAATGAATTCTGTGCATTGGTTTATGTATTATGAAAGAGGATTGAGTCCGGATGAGTTCTTCAGTAACAGTGTGGTTAGCAAACAAATCAAAATATTAGTCATAAATTTATCAATAAGGCTATAAATTTACTTTAGAAGGCATTTTTAAAATTAATTCTGTAGAAAGCAAAAAGCTACAGGACAAATGAAGGAAGAAAGTATTGCTGGAATTGGGGCTTTTTTTTTTCAACAATGCAGCCATTTAAATTCAGGAGATATGCTCCTGCAGCAGGGAATGGGAATCTCCATTCCAATGACATGGAAAAAAAAATTCATAGAGATTAGAGGCTGCATATGGCCACTCAGCCCTTTGAACTCCATCTAATAATTTGATTGCAGTTGACTGATCCGATACTGAACTCAACACTGCTTTCTCACCTACCCCTGATAACCCCAGATTCCCTCACTTATCAATAATCTATTTCATTTGCCTTAGAAAAATTAAAAACCAGTTTTCATGGCGATTTGAAGAAGACAATTCCAAAAGCAGATAACACAGAAAATTCCTAGAGGTCGATTCTTTCCTCTTAAAATGTTGACTCCTAATCCTAAATTCTTCCACAAAGAAAAATCCCCTCCACTTTCACCCTGTCAAAATCCATCAGGATTTTATTTGTTTCCTTCCTCTTTTAAACTCCTATAAATCAAAATCTGTCCTGCCTAACCTCTTATTATAACTCAATTCACTTAGTCTAATAAACCTTCTTGGAACTAATTCTAATGCATTTGAACCTTTACATAATGAATTGATTAATACAATTCATAGTCTAGATGTGCTTGCACCAATGCCGTATGTAATTGAAATACAACCACTTTAATATGACAGGGTAAGAATTATATTCTGGGATAGTCACTGGTCAGTTTAATATTCAGAATTCCTTTTGGTCTTTACAACTCAACGATAATTTATATCCTGCTGGTATAACACTGTTGCACTGACCTCTTTTACAATAAAGATGAACTCTTGATCTCTTAAACTATCTCATCATGACCTTTCACCCTTATTTATCTACCTGCACTGCACTTTCCCTTTAACTGTAACACAATCGTATATTCTGATATCGTTTTTCCTTTTATTATACTTTGATGTACTTATGTTTGAAATGATCCATTTAGACCGCATGCAAAACAAAGTATTTCACTCTATCTTGGAATATGTGACAATAATAAACCAACTTAACCAACCTAATGGCATGATATTGATTTCTCCTTCTGGTAAAAAAAAGTATCCCTACACCTCCCTTCTTCTTCCATTCCTCACTCTAGCCTCCTACCTCTTCTCATCTGATTATCATCTCCTCTTGGTGCCCCTTCTCCTCTTTCTCCTATGGTTCACTCTGCTCTCTTATCAGAATCCTTCATCTACAGCTGTTTCCCTTTCCCAATCTCCTGGCTTCACCTATCACCTTCTAACTATCCTTCTTCCTCCCCCCACCACCTTTTTATTCTGGTATTTTCCCCTTCCTTTCCAGTCCTGAAAAAGGGTCTCAGCCTGAAACGTTGACTGTTTGTTCATTTCCATGGATGCTGCCTGACCTGCTGAGTTCCTCCAGCATTTTGTGTAAGTTGTTTTGGATTTCCAGCATCTGCAGAATTTCTCACGTTTATAATTAACCTGATACTTACTCCAATGTATTCAGAATATCTAGTTGGTCATATAAATCGAGAGAGGTTTTAGGGCAAATTGTGAGGCGTCCAGGTATGAACATATGTTCACTCAGACAGCAGAATCAGTTAGCAGATCCTTCATCTGGAGATCTGAGAAATGAAGTTGAAAGTAAATTCATACAATTGCGTTGAAATATGACTCATATGAATGTAAGTTTAAAACGCAACTGTGAACAAAATGTCAAACAAATTGGCTTTTGACAATTATCGACAACTCATCTGTAGCCAGCTATGCAATCCCCCAAGATCAAGTGTGCCAGACAGCCAAGACTGAGAAAACTATACAGTGAAGAAAGCTCTAAAGCACAGTGGAGATGAACAGTTAGAGTTAGCTGCTTCTACTAAGTGGTTTGACATCTTTTATGCTGAATATGGTATGCAGTTTACCACAGAATGCATCTGATACTGCACCTGAGCATTTATAGAAGGAAATAAAGGACACAATCTTACTCATGTATGTCAAATTGATTGTGGTTGTGCCATGAAGGGAAATATCCCCCTCCTCACTTCCAGGCTAATACCAGAAATGAATTATTCTGTCTCAGTTACTGTCTCAGTTGTGCCTCAACATCTTCATTGACAATAATTACTATTAATTCTTGACACACAAAAGAAAATATAAAGTTCCAATTTAAATCAATTTGTGGTGCAAAATAAAACAATACTATTTCTATTGTCACTCAGCCTATTGAACACAGTTGGGTTCCAATATGCCTGAGGCCCAGTAAAAACAGTTGGGCTTCCATGTGCCTGAGGCCTGGTAAACACAGTTGGGTTTCCATGCACCTGAGGCCTAGTAAACACAGTTTGAATCCCATGTGACTGAGGCCTAAAAAAAAAGGGGGGTTCCCAAGTGCCTGAGGCCCAGTAAAAACAGTTGGGCTTCCATGTGCCTGAGGCCTGGTAAACACAGTTGGGTTTCGAAGCACCTGAGGCCTAGTAAACACCGTTTATTCTCATGTGACTGAGGCCCAGTAAACAAAGTTTGGTTCCCATGTGCCTGAGGCCTAGTAAAAACAGGGGGGTTCCCATGTGCCTGAGGCCCGGTAAACACAGTTGGGTTTCCATGCGACTGAGGCCTAGTAAACAGAGTTGGGTTTCCATGTGACTGAGGCCTGGTAAACAGAGTTGGGTTTCCATGTGACTGAGGCCCAGTGTATTTGATGCAAGGAGTAAAGAAGTAAGTTATATACTATTCCTTGTTTCTCATTTTTTACAACAAATTTTGAAAAAAGAAATTAGCTTTCACTATTTGTTACTTGGTTGACTTTAACAAGGCAGAATTTCCATTCAAAGCACAGACACTTGTGTTTGCTGTAAAGGTTTGAAATAATTCCCAATTTATCTCAGTTAGTGTTTTCAAAGGAACTTACAAAGACAGGCTAATCCATAATATTGAGGCTCTGTGGAGTAAAAGGGCCTGACCTGTTTTGGTGTGATCACATGGGATAATCTCATCGAATGAACCTTATGCACAAAACAGGTCAAGTGTAGGTAACAAACAAGAAAATCTGCAGATGCTAGAAACCTGAGTGACACACACAAAATGCTGGAGCAACTTAACAAGCCAGGCAGCATCTGTGGAAAAAAGTATGGAGAAAAAGGAACTCAAAATAGAGTTTTCAAACAATCTGTGTTAACTAAAAATAATAAAAATATCTATGGGTGCTAGAAATCTGAAAGAACAACAATAGAAATGGCAGGATGCACTTACCAGGTCAGGTAGTGGAAAGAGAAGTAGAGTTAATGTTTCAGATCAAAGACCTGATCTTTCTGATGAAAGATCTTAGAGATAATGTTCTACTCTACATAGACCATCTGCCAGCGCTTCATCTCATTTAACTTTAGAAGAATGAGCGATGATATCATGGAATCTACAAGATTCTAAGATAGATTGAGAAACTAGATGCTAAGAGGATATTTCTTTGAAATTGAGAGTCTATAACTGGGGCAAGATCAGGAGTCACTATTTGATACTTAATTAAGGAGAAGCTATAAATCTTCAGAATTTTGTAACTTAGAAGGCTATGAATACCTAGTTTTTGAGGCTGAAATTCTTGGGTACCAGGGTATGAGGGCCTATGGAAAAACAGGCAGACTAGTGGAGTTAAGCACAGGGCCAGCCAAGAACACAAGAAATGGGAGAGTAGGCACTGTGGGCCTTGAGGTCTACTTTTGCTTTTATTTGTAATGTTTTAGTATGTAACGCTCAGTTATATTGGCTCATATATGTCTAGGGGAAATCCCACCGAGCACCTGCCTCAACGCTTCCCACGGAGTCGGTTGCCGCCCGAATCAATCCCAGACATCAATCATCAGCCAGCACACTCAGTACGTTTTACCAAGTACACTTTATAGATATTACTAAGTCTATGACATTAATATAAATTTGATACAGAAAAGGAAGTAATGAAAAAAAGGCACCAAGACTTATCAAGGTCCAAGTTCTTCACGCGCAACCGTTGGAGCTCAATCGATTCCTGACGACCACCCGGATCCTGTCGATTCACGGCTCGGGACCACCCGAAGTGATCAACCAGAGCCTTTCCGCACGTCCGCCGTCCTCCCCGTCTCTCCTCCAACTCTCCGCCAAAAACCCCATCGCCAGTCATATGAGACAGCATTATCATCCGAAAACAAAACGATACATGAACACCCATTGGCTAATAACACCCTGCTGTCTGTATTAACCCAAGCAAGTGTCTAGCTAGAGACTTTCTCAGCATTTAACATAACAAAGAAGCATTCCCAAGTATAACATAACAAAGAAGCCATTTTAAATTTAACATACAAAAAAGAAAGACCCAAAGAAGCATTCCCAAGTATAACATAACAAAGAAGCCATTTTAAATTTAACATACAAAAAAGAAAGACCCCGTACAAGTATGAAGTGCCATGCTGGAACTGTGTACTAAATCCCTCATGGATCCCTGATGGATATTTTGGATGTATATGGTCAACAACTTAGGAAAACTTTCACGAGTCGGGTTTTACCCCTCAATACTCATATGTGTATAACCTGAAATTTCACTGTTCCCAGCTTCAGTCCACAACGTCTCTTTATTTTCCTATAATCACTCCAATGCTCTTCACTGTACCTGCTTTTCCAAACTCCGACTTGCTGTTGCCTCTGCTATTGTAAAGTTCATTACTTCACACAACATACAAAGTATTCCACTTGACCAGAATCTTCACAGAACATCTCCTAAGGCTGTCGCTCTCACAATGGCAACCAATATGCCAAGCATCTGATAACTTGCCCTCAGGGCTCTAGTTAGAACTTACAAACAAATATAAACACAGGACTATTGATAGAATAATTTGTTTAACGGGCAGAAAATATATTGACTATGCCTAATGCAGCTGGAAACGTGAAGCTCTAATTCTAAGAGAGTTGATTAATAGAGCAACTATAATACTCTTGTGTAATTCTTTTATATTTGAATACAAATAAAAAATCCCAATATCTGCCTTGACGTTATATCATTGGAGTAAAACTTGTGTCATACACAGACAAAAAAGAGATGGATTTTGGGCAAGGGAAAATGTTTGCAAAATTCCTTGGTGTTACTGTTTTTTTCAGCAGTGTTACTTCAGAAGAAATGCAGTTAGAAATTCATCTGTGTACGTATGCTGATTCCCCTCAGCACAGAAGAGAGGTGAGAGTTGTTTCTATAAATGTTCCTTTCTGTGTTTTTGTTGGTTTACAAAAGGTGACAGACATCTCCTGATGGCATTGCACTTCACCAAACACATCAATAATTTACCAAATACATGAATAATAGAAGAAAGCAATGTCTGGATTCACTTTCGCTATTAAAGGGATCCAACCCTCCCAGGAAGATGATTACACTTGGATTAGAATTGGATACAAAAAAAAATCAAATTCTTCTGCCCAGATCAGATTGGTGGGTGGATTTACTACTTGTTTATCTGAAATATTATCAGTGTTTTTAATTAATATGACATAGAAAAGACACAAGCAAAAATGCTAGCTCAGTACACAAGACTATGATAATTGAAAATGCTTTCTAATTCCTATCAGTTCATGAGCAACACTTTTGCTGAGTGAAGATAGCTTTCTCGTATACTGAAAGGGATCTAAAAATCATTTAGTGAGCATTGTGTATTATTCACAGAGATGAGAAGTGAAAACCCAGAGCAAAACAGCATGCAAAAAGTGTTTTTTTTTAATTTGTTGAGAGTTATGAATGCAGACAGCTGAGACCAATCTTTGAGCCACCTTTAATAAAAGATGGCAAGAAGGTCAAGTAATCCTAAATTCAATTAATATTTTTGTTTTAGAAACACACAAAACATCATGCCAGACTAATTAATGAGAAAATGATCTGTTTCCACTTACCCAATAGGAGCATAGCTTTTTTTAGATTAGATTATGAGGACACTCAGTCCTCGTTTATTGTCATTTAGAAATGTATGCATTAAGAAATGATACAATGTTCCTCCAGTATGATATCACAGAAACACAGGATAGACCAAGACTAAAACTGACAAAAACCACATAATTATAACATATAGTTACAACAGTACAAAGCAATACCGTAATTTGATAAAGAACAGACCAAGGGCACGGTAAAAAAAAATCTCCAAGTCCTGATAGCCCACCACCTCACGCAGACGGTAGAAGGGAGAAACTCTCCCTGCCATGAAACTCCAAGCGCCACAAACCTGCCCCTGCATTGGAAGCACCCAACTGCAGCTGTGTCTGAGTCCGTCCGAAAACTTTGAGCCTTCGACCAGCCCTCTGACACCGAGCACCAAGCACCATCTCTGCCGAGCGCTTCGACCCTGCCCTGGCCACCGAGCAACAAGCAAAGCCGAGGACTCGGGGCCTTCCCCTCCGGGATTCTGGATCACACAGTAGCAGCGGCAGTGAAACAGGCATTTCAGAAGTTTCACCAAATGTTCCTCCGTGCTCTCACGTCTGTCTCCATCAAATCAGGATTGTGCACGGCACCCTACTTGATAAATAACAGATATTCATCACCGGAGTGGCTGCTGTGCGCTGCGTCGCGCCACCATCTTCTTCTCTCTGATAGAGAAGGAAGACATCGCATCTTTGTCGGGACATACAAAGGGGAGTGGTATAAATTAGAATACAAATCGATATGAAGCGAAGAGAAATATACATGATTGTCCTCCAGTCTGCTGGGTGGAATGGCAGTGCAGGATAGATGTGGATTTTCTGTTATCTTGCAATGAATATAAAGAGGAAATTTAATCTAGTCTCCCACTCAATGAAAATACGACAGGGAGTTTACCCAAACTTATATCACGTTGATCCAGCCAAACTTATTTGTAACTTGAATGTACAGGGTCTGCAGGCAGTGTTAGGACTCCTGAGATGACTTCCTCATCAGTTTACAGCACAGTGCCACGACCTACTAAGATTGTAAGCTAGCGATTATAATACAGGTGTCAGAGATATGGCTGAAATAAAGATTGCTGTGTCCAGCTTAGTTCGTTGATTGACCTATTTTTGGGACAGCTTTTCCAATGATAACAAGTGTTTACAGGTGTTAATAAGAATGACTTCGCACTTTTATATGGACTGAAGTTGACTTTGTCTTGTCCGATTTGATGCTGAGTCAATAGCAATTAGTGAGGCTCTTTCATTAAATTACATTCTAATACACTCGTCTAATTTAAACAGTTCATTTGTTCTGCCTTTTCAGAGACTATATAAGAATGAATTGCATTACTGTGAGTTTGGGGTGGAATTGCAGGATTCCTTCCATAACAGGCAAATTGTTAGATTATTTTGTCATCCTATGGTTTTATGGCCTTTGTTAGTCGTACCTGTATTTAATTGATCAGCATTAAGTACTGCAAAATTACTAGGAGCGGAAAACTGGCATAAAAGCAAGTGTAAACTGCCAAAATCCACATTATCCTCTCATTTATCTTTAATTACAATTTCAACTTGCATTTAAACAGTACCCTTCACATTATTGGCTGGGAGATAATGTACATGTTTCAAGCAGACCCAGCTGCTGTACTGGAAACAAACGTTATGTGGTTCATAAAATCTGCAGCCAATTTTGTTCAGCAATCTCCCACAAAATAATATTCATGGAAACAAGACGAGAGCAAGGAGACCTCTGTTCCACTTTCTACAGGGATCACTCTCTCCACAACTCACTGCTCCGCTCATCACTCCCAATCATCCACTCATATCTATCCATCTCCTGCCACTTTCCCCTTCAACTGTAAAAGGTGCTTCATCCCTCACCACCATCCAGAGACTTAAACAGCCTGTCCAAGAAAGGTAGAGATTCATTTGCACTTCCTCCAGACTGGTCTATTGCACTTTATTCGCAATGTGGCCTCCTCTACATTGGTGAGATCAAGTGTAGATCTGTTGATTGCTTTGCCGAGCGGCTGAGTATTTTGGTAACTGCCATCTTGAGCTCCTCTCATTCCCACACTAACTTGTCTATCCTCGACCTTCTCTACTACCACAGAGAGGTCAGGCACAAACTAGAAGAATAGCACCTCAAATTTCACTTGGCACCAACAGCTCAAATAGCATCAGCATTAAATTTTCCTGTTTTAGCTAATCATGCCTTGTGTTCTTTTCCCACTCCCCTCGATCCACTCAGGATCTGTCTTCAGTTGTTCATATTTTCCATCCCCACCCCTCCCCACCACCATCCTTCACCTGATTTTATCTGCCCATCCTTCACGTTTCTACCTTCCTGTACTTCTCCCTTGATTCACCCTCCAGAAATTTAAAGGATTTTAAAAAGAAAGTGAGGATGAGTTGAACAGGTTTTTACAATTTATTTGCATTTGGTGTATAGCTTTAATTGCTCAAATATTTTGTATTGGTTTTATATTTTGTATTTTAAAATATTTTATCATTAACATTTTGAATAACATTTCATTTTCCAGTTTTTTGAATATATCTAAGTATTAGGGAAAACCATGACAGCTTGACAGAGCCAATAGTTGATGGAAGAGTATCTTTCAAAGTTCAAAGTAAATTTATTATCAAAGTACAATTACCTGACCAAATACAACCTTGAGATTTATTTTCTTGTGGCCATTCAGAATAACTACAAGAAACAAGATGGAGTGAGTGATGTTGAGTGAAGTTATCCCCTCTGGTTCAAGAACCAAATGGTTGAGTGGTAATAGCTGTTCCTGAACCTGGTGATATGGGTCCTGAAGCTCTAGTAACTCCTTCCTGATGGCAGCAATGATTAGAGAGCATGGCCTAGATGGTGAAGGTCCTTCATGATTGATGCTGCCTTCTTGAAACAGCAATCCATGTGCTTTACTTCTGAAGGACTGGGGTCTATATATTATTTTTGTAAGCTTTTTTGTTCAAGTGCATTGGTGTTTCCATACCAGGCTTTGGCGTAACCAGCCAATATACTCTCCACTATGCATCTTTTGAAGTTTGTCAAAGTTTTGGATGACGTGCTGGATCTTCTCATGCTTTATTTATAATGGTACTCACGTGCAGCACCCAGGGCTGATCCTCTGAAATGAGGAATTTAATGCTGCTGACCGTCTACACCTCTGATCCTCCAATGAGGACTAACTCACGGACCTCCTCCTGAAGTCACTCATCATCTCCTTGGTTTTGCTGACTTTGAGTGAGAGTTTGTTGTTGTGACACCACTTAGCCAGATTTTCAATGTTGTCGCCTGTCATAAAATTTCTCAGCAGTCTGTTGCAGAAACACTGTAGATCTGGCCCAACCAGGTGATCTGTTACATTTTCTGATGTATACGTTTGCCACAGTTTGCATCAATTTTCAGATGTACCCCTCTTATCCTGCGAATTCTTCAGGGATAATGTGTGAGGTAAGATCATGGGAACTGCACTTCCTGGCGGCAAATACAGACAGAGTTCAGTACTTGGCGATGTTTGAGCCAAGGGGGATTAGTAGAAAGGGGTGCATGGATAAGGGAATCAGGGAGAGAGCAATCCCTCTGTGGAGAGTGGAGGTAAAATGATTAGTTGTAGGATCCCATTGAAGTTGCAGAGATTGACATGCTGGATGTGGAGGCTCACGGGTTGTAGGTAAGGACAAGAGGAACTCTATTCATATTAAGCATCAGGTAGATAGGATGAAGGTGGATGTCCAGGAAATGGAAGAGTTGTAGGTGAGAGGCATAATGGTGGATGAAGGGACACCCTATTCTTTGAAGAAGACAGACATCACTGATATTCTGGGAAGGAAAGCCTCATACAGTGAACAAATGCAGTGGAGGCAAAGGAACTGAGAAAAGGGAACAGCATTTTTACAGGTGACAGGGTGGGAAGAAGTATTGTCAAAATACCTGTGAGAGTCAGTAAGCTTATAAAGGATATAGGTTGACAGTTTCCACCCAGAGATAGAGACAGAGAGATCAAGAAAGCAGACAGGCATGTCAGAACTGGACCAAGTGAAATTAAGGGTAGGTTGGAAGTTGAAGTAAAGTTGATAAAGTCGACGAGCTCAGCATGGGTACGTGAAGCAGCACCAAATTTCCACCCTTCTCTTCCATTAATTCCTCCACTATTGATGCCACCCTCACCTGCACCTCCTCCATTCTGCAGACATCCGTCCTCACTGCATTTTCCTATCACTTTAACAGGGATGGAGTTCTTCTTTTCCCTACCTACCACCTCATGAGACTCCACATCTAGCACGTCATTCTCTGCAACTTCTGCCAACTTCAATGGGATCCTGCTACCAGACACACCATTACGCCCCCACACTCTGCTTTCCACAGAGGTCGCTTCCTTTGTGATCTCCTCCCTACTAATCTCCCTCCAGGCACTTATCCTGCAAATGGCTGAAGTACTACACCTGCCCGTTCACCTTTTCTTTCACCTCCACTCAGGGTCCTAAATAGTCCTTCCAGGTGAGGCGACACTTCACATGCAAATCTGTTGGGATTGTCTATTGTATCTGGTCTCCCAGTGTGGTCTCCCCTCCATTGTTGAGACGCGACATAGATTGGAGGACTGCTTTGTCAAGCACCTCTGTCCTCAACAAGTAGGATTTCCCGGTATCTAATCATTTTTAGTCCAATCCCCATTCACCTTCTGACATGTCAGTCCATAACATTCTCTACTGCTATTATGGAGTGACTCTCAGGATGAAGGAGCAACATCTCATATTCATTCGAGGCAGCCTTCAAGTTAATGGCATGAACATAGATTTCTCTAACTTCTGGTAATTTTACCTCCTCCCCTTCCCTCTTCTTGCATCCCTCACTCTGGCTCCCCTCTTACCTCTTCTCTTCTCTTTAGCTGCCTATAAACTCCCACTGGGGTCTCTCCTCATTCTCTTTCCCTCATTGTCTACTCTCCTCTCCTATCAGATTTCTCCTTTATCAGCCCTTTGTCTTTCCCACCTATCATTTCAGAGATACTCACTTCATCTTTCCTCCCCATCCACCTGGCTTCGCCTATCAGTTTCTAACTTGTACTCCTTCCCTTCTTCCCACCTTCTTTTTCTGGCTTCTTCCCCCTTCTTCCCCAGTCCCAACGAAGGGTCCCAGCCCAAAATATTGACTGTTTATTCTTTCCATAGACATAGCCTTACATGCTGAGTTCCTTCAGCATTTTGTATGTTTTACCTTGAATTTCCAGCAACTGCAGAATTTATTGTGTTGCTTTCTCTTCCACCTCTGTTTATTCAAGATTTCTACCTGTAATTCAGTGCTATTACCATGTAGGCATGTTCAAGATCCAATAAATTAACTTTTTATCAACTTCTTGCTTAACTTGGAACTTAGAGGGTCCTAGGATCAACACTGTAGCCTGAGAAAAAGACCTATTTATGCTAACTTTCTACAGTCTTTTCAATGTAATAACCAACCTTCAGTCACTTCTAAAGAACCTAACCACTCTTCTGCACTCCACTCTTTCCCAGCAGCTATAGCCAAAGTTTGATTAGGCTCATTTATAATCCATCTGATAAATGCAGTTAAATTTCTACTGCCCCATTAGCAATGAAGTTCTCAGAGGGACCAAGAAACACATGCGAACAAGGCTCTTTCACCACTGTCTAAAATGGTGAACTGACAAAGGTGAAAATAGGTTTGATCTGATTACCATTGAACATGGAAAAAGGTTTATCTTCAGTGACTAGTGCTAAATGCAGGTATTGACATTGAGTTTCAGCTGTACTTTATGTTGCACTTCAATATCTATTGAATTTAACTTATCTACATTTGTCTTAGAAGAGAGTTTCAGCCAATTAATCAAGCATATTTAGGATGAGCAGTCGATTCAATTCAATTCAAATTCAATAGGCATTTTAACCATACATGAATACTCATGAATACAGCTAAATGAAACAGCATTACTACAGCGCCAAGGTGCAAAGCACAGTACTCTCCCATACTGCACAAAACACACATTAGACACACACACACAATCACGCAATGAAAGAGTAAAAAAAAACCTTACGCCATCAATACACAGTCAACTACAGTAGAGTCCGACTCCTCCAAACCAGATGTCATGCCCCAATGCCACCACCGCATCCTCAGCACTGCAGTTTGAGGCCCAGCCCATGCACGTACAAGACTGTAAGCCCATATAGAATATTGGAAATAAAGATACAACCACATAAGATACCCATTGAAAATTTTAGTTGACCACAATGCCCCAGGTGGAGCGCAGTGGCCCCACTGCCCCAACTTTCCTTGTGAAACCGCAGCTTGAGGCACGCCCAGCCCTCGCGGATACAAGATAACAAGCCCTTATAGAATGTCAGCAAAAAATACAGCCAGAACAAATTATACATGTGTATAATCAAAGACAAAATGCCCTCCTAGAGACACGAACTAACCAATAAATAATGTGAAATGCACAAAGTGTCTCTAATTACGTTTCAATAGTCTACATTTCCCTTTCTACTCCAACAGAAGTTATGGTCGATATATGCCCTTTCAGAATTCAGAAAAATATTTTCCCATAAACGATGCTCTTTGATCTCTCTCTACCTGTAGAAATATTCCCAATCTGCTGATTAATTTAGTCAATAAACTCTTTGCAGCAGTATTTTTTTTTTGCTTACTTATGAAAATGGATGATAAGAATTAAACTAGGTATAAGATCTCCTTAAACATAGGAGCATAGGATCAGGAGGTTACCCTACCTTAGCATGGATTGAAGGTTGATTGTTGCATAAAAATCAGAGATTCAGAATAAACAGGTCTTTTTCAAGCTCAAGGGATGTAATTAGTGGACTGCGCTAAGACCTTCAATTATTTACAATTTATATAAATAACCCCAAGGAAGACATGAAGTTAAAGGCATCTGATTTTGCTGATGACATGTAAATAGGTGGCAGGAATATTGCAGTGAGGACTCTGCAAGTGCACAAAGAATGATTGAGTGGGTGAAAACTTAACAAGTGGAATTTAATGAGGAGAGGAATTGAGAGTTGGTGCACTTTTGTAGGAAGAACTGGAAATCAGACTAGTTTCGAAATGAGCAGAGTGCAGATGTTTTTGAACACAAATCACAAGTTCTGTAAGTGATTAGGAAGGAAAATGGTATATTAGACTATATCACAAGAGGGTTGGTATTGGTTTACTATTTCCCCATGTACTGAGATACAGTGAAAAACTTTAGTTTCCATGCCATCCAGACAGCTCATTCCATATATAAGTATATTAAGGGAGTATAATGAAAAACAAAATACAGACTAAAGTGTTAGAGCTACAGATAAAATGCAATAAAGGCAGACAAATAAAACACAAAGTCCATGACGAGGAAGAACAAAAGATTAAAAATTCATCTTTCAGTATATGAGAGGTTCACTCAGGAGTCTGATAACAGTGACTTTGAGCTTGGTGGTATGTGCTTTCTTTGTATAATCGCACACCTGGAGTACTGTACATAGTTTAGATCCTCTTATTTAAGAATTGGAAGCTATTCAAAAGAGATTCATTATGGCACTTTCTAGCAAGAAATGGGTCTTTCTTCTTTAGAGTTAGGAAAATGATAAGTTGTTCCAAATGAGTCAGAAGTTGATCTTAAACATGAGAAAATCTACAGGTGCTGGAAATTCAAGCAATACACACACAAAATGCTAGTGGAAGGCAGCAGGCAGGGCAGCATCTACAGAAAGAAGTTCAGTCGACATTTTGGGCCGAGACCCTTCATCAGAAAGAAGTTGATCTTCATGGGGCCTGACAGAATAGATATTGAGATGTTTTCACAATCTTGGTCAAGGAAACATAGTTACAACATTAGAGGGTGGTCAATTATAACTGATGTGGATAGGATTTTTTTCTTGCAGAGGGTGGTTCATCTCTGGAAACCATTACTTTGTGGATGCGAGATAACTTAGTGCAGTAGTAGATGCATTTTTGAAAGCTGAACAAATAAAGGCTATGGTGAACAACTATGAAAGAGGAGGTGAGACAGGGGGCGATCAGCCCACACAAAATTGAACGAAGGATCATGTTTGAGAGACTGTGGCCTAATCCTGATCCTATTTACTCCTGCTCTCAAGCATGCTTTCCGATTCAGTGTGATTATAGCTTGTCTTAACTGAATTTTGTTGGTTTGTCAACTTTGCAATAACTGATTGCATACAGATCAGATCTCATGCTGTGCCAGCTTCTATTTTATTATTAACAGGTGGAAGCTTTCCACCTCACTGACTTTCCCACAGTGATCCAAACAAAGTGCTGTGTAGCAATTACTTGACATCCTAATCTTTAGGAGTAACTTTTTACTTCAAAACAAGTGACTTCTTGGATTTCTCCTATTTCCTGCGACATGGAAGGGAACCATTTGGTCCACCAAGTCTTTGCAAGATCGAGGATAGATCCTTTCAATCCCACTTGCTCATCCACTTGACTGGAACTATTCCATTGTAAATGCTTATTAATGTTCTGCCTGATACCAAATAACACATCAAACCGAAAATAACAGTAATATATAGTAAAAGCAGGAATCATATGATAAATACACAGCCTATATAAAGTAGAAATAATGTATGTACAGTATAGTCGGGAAGATTAAGCCAAAAGCGATTTGTGGGAAAAAAAATCGGCACGTACGCGCATGCGTACGTCACGCATGTGCACATAGATGCCCGCGCAAGGCTTCATGGTCATGGTAGTCTTTCCTGGGGTAAACACAAGTGTCTCGGGATTTGACTGCCTTTTGTCCCTTATTTGGGAGTGAGAAAGTTGGCAACTCTAACTGTAAAAGACATGTTGAGGTGAGTTTAACCCTACCTGAACACCCCACCCTCCCACTCCGTTTGGCCGATCCGCAAGAATATTTTCAATATTAAACTGGTCCATGGTGCAAAAAAGGCTGGGGACCTTTGTGTTAGGGGAATGAGGGCAATACTTGTGTGAGACTTCCCGGGTTGGTTCACTATTGCCTCTGGGCAATATTGCACATTGCTTTGAAAATATTATGATGGCTGCCCTATATAATTTCAATATTATCTGAAAGCTTTGTTTTATATTTAACCAAGTTGACAGCGACTAAATTTTGGCTATCCATTACCAGATTAACTTCTACTTAAAATTTCACTGTAAACTTGTGTTTTAACATTACCTGCTTTATACACATATTTCTCATGTGACCCACTTGTGACTGGTAATTTTTGTTTTGAATAGTATAGTTGTTTAGGTAATGCTTTTTATAAATGCGAAATAAATTCTAAATGTGTTTTACAGTTTTATTAATGCAACGAACATAGAAATAGTAAGGGGCAAAGCACGGAGATGTCCACCAGGGATATGTTCTGCTTGTGTACAGCCTGGCCACTGGGCTCAAAGATGCCCTTGGGCCAAGGGAACTTTGATAACAGTTTCTGCCTCCACCACCTCTAGCACAGTTTACGGGTTACACAGAATACAAATAGAATTCATAGATATAGAGATACTTAGAATACACAGTTTACTTTAAATAATCCGTTCCCAAGCTGTGCTTAAGAACTTGTATGATTTTAACTCTGTCTATTGATATAAGCCTGCATTTAATTTTTCTTTCACGGCTTTTCCTTCCAATTTGGTACTGAAAAAAATAATGAGAAATGTTACTGGATATGGAGTGTGTGCACACCATGTAACAGCTGAAGTGGGCCAGCTACCTTCCCTCCTGTTCTGCTCAAGCAACTGAACCATTTTGCCTCAACCAAAGCCTGCTTGTTTTCATCCGGTGTTGCTATAACCTTTTACCCAGAATCCCCTTGTGCCTTAGGAGCAGTACATGGAAACTAAGCAGGTTTCTAACCTCTTCAGGATGCTGATAAAACACAATGAATTAACTATGAACCTTTTCCTGCTTTTCAATTACATACTACAATTCTTGTTATAAACGCAGCTCATGCTAATGGGAAGAATGACATAACTAGAGGGAACAAGGAGAGCTGACTCCTTTGTTAAGGCAGCAACAGCAGATCTTAATGGCATTGTAGCACTCCAGTTGATCAGCCTGCCAAAGCTTTCCAAATTCTTTGATGAACTAGTAAAATTGCAGCGTGGGGTGTCAATGGCTGAAAAAGACTCTATTGACTAAACCACACAATGTTTAAGACAATAAGAGATCATGGGTGTAATCGAAAATGAGAGATTCACGACTATACCAAGAAAAGTAGCAGTGACTGAATGATTTACCAGAGACATACACTGCTGGTATCTGCCACTGTTGTGCACTCCCCCGGAATTCATTTGTGTATCTCCAAGTGGACTTTATGCAATTACCTAAATGTACAGGTTGTGATTATGCACTTGTTACTTTGTCTGGAAACTCCTTGGGTAAAAGCTTATCCCTGTCAGAAGAGATGCTGTAACTGTCGCTAATTTTTATTATGGCAATTTATTCTTAAGTTTGGGATGCCCAAGAATTTTCAAGAGATGACAGTCCTCACTTTATCAGTAAAGTTATATATGATTTGACAGAAGCCTTGTAGTGTAAATATAATTTCATCTGCACTTACACCCTCAATCTTACCGGGCAGCTGAAAGACAGATTGGGCCCCTGAAATAGCAGGTTAGCTAAACTGCATGATGAGACCTGGCTAATGTGGCCAAGGGCGCTTCCATTGGCCCTCATGACAATGCACTGGGCTCCATACTGCGTATTGGGCCTGTATCTGTATGAGATATTCGTGGGACATCCCATGCACTTGCGAGTCAACCCACCATTTTTAATGAAACAGATGGATATCAATATTATGAATGAAAGCATGCTGCACTATTGTATTGCACTAACACAAGCTTTTCAAGTTTTCTATCGACAGGTACTTGAAATTCATAAGATCATGCTGGCTGAAGAGTACCACACCTACCAGCCAGGAGATTGGGTGCTGGTGAGAGCAAACCAATGAAAGAACTGCCTGGAGCCCTGCTGGGAAGGTCCATTCCAAGTGCTTCTGACCACATTTACCACTTTAAAGGTCCAAGGATTGCTGACATACATACATGCCACACACATTAAGCCAGCGGTGTCACTGGACCAGGGAACAGGTGGCCAGCAGGACCTTAATGATAATGGCTAATGCACTGAAGTCTTGGTCTTGGCTATTTGCCACCTAAGTAATCTCAATGCATTATAAGTTTTGGGTAACCAGACATCTATTTTCTGCCTAAATGCAGAAGTATCTCATGACTCTAATACTCCTAGCACTTCTCTTCACTCAGTCATGGGTATGCCTTGCTTAGTAATCATCAGGTTGTTGAGTGTGCTCTGGATAGAGACTACACATTCAGAAGGTGCCTTGCCAATGAGCCTATGTCCCTGGATCATAGTAAGCTTGATTCCATGTTTTACTTTGATTACAAAATTAGAACTGTAAAGGGAGCATGCTGCTGCACTGCCATATGACTGATTCTTGCCAAAGTAACTGTCTTGAGAAATAGTGTCAATCTAGTTTCAATGATTACTTAACACCACCCCCCCCCCCCCACTCAAAGTTGCTTCACAGGGATAGGGGTGAAGTATCAAGGGATAGGACTAGACTTGGGTAACACTACTTGCAATGTCTATACTACTGGTGATCCTCCAAGTCCCAGTAATGTCACCTATTGGGTATGTGGCTGATAGACCTCTGACTGTCTGCCAGTGGTTCCCATTCTATAAAGGGATTTTCGCCCTGAACCAAAGCCATGTAGGCGTTTTTGTTTTCTGACCCACATAGATGTACCACTTGTCCACTCTCTCTCTATATCCCAGTGTTTGGGGCTGCCATCGAAGGACTATAGACTGTAGTGCCCCTGTTCTGGGAAGCTGCCAGATTGGTACGTGAAAGCATTAACATGACCTCAGCACTGCTGGAGAAATTGGCTACTAACACAGTTGCATGACATGAGCCAAGCCATCAATGACATTAATGTGGAAATGCTGGCAATCTTCTTTGTGGCCCTTCAAATTCAGCTAGCACTGGTTTAGGTTGTCTATGAGAGGTAGTACACATGCACATACACATTATTAACCAGGAGTGTTGCACATAAAGTATGTCCCAGATGAAAATGTGACAGAGCTTCAGAGAATTTGCACTATTGAAATTCAGTGAGGTTTATGTTGTCCTCTACAGGACAAAGAGGAGGGAGTGTAGAATTTTTGGTGAGGTAGGGGTTAAGGACACTGCACAGACAAGACTAGCCTGTGGCAGTTGTAATCAAGTAAGACATTTGAAGCAAAGACCACTGGAGGCACCGCTGCTTTCTACAGACATGAGGAGGTGACTGTGCAACATGTATTCAAATCAACCAAGTTGGGCCTCTGTAGAGAGAGTTTTCTAGAAAGGCCTTCCTAAAACATGCTGCCACTTTACTCAGTAGGGGATGCCAGAGACAGACAAGATAGGGACAAGCAGAAGGATGTGAAATACATGCACCATCTAAGAGACAATTAATTTCAGGATATCATCGGTTGTCAGCTTAAAGTTTCGATTAGACTTAAACACCTCTATTGTGAATGGCAATTGATCTTGCAAGAAAAAAACTCAAAAGAATACATTTTATCAAATTATCAATATCCTTAACTGATAAGCCAATTCTGTATAAAAATAACAGTTTTCTGGCTTGGCTTCAGAACATTGTGGGTGACAGGGGCCATGCTGCTCTCCTTGTAAACAAGAAAAATAAAAAGAATGCTTGATTCATAAGAGTGCTTGTGTTCTGGACCCAGTTATTTCAATTACTTGATTTTATTTTATTATCTGGTGACGACATTTGCACAATGGCAATAATTAGAGAACAAACTGGTGTAAGTCCCGTGCAAGTAAAGGATGGGGCTTTTCTTCCTGGATTCATCTCCCTAAGCATTAATAATGTCTGGTGGTCCAGGATTTCCCATAATGAGGTACTCATATGTGTTACTAGGAAATGTGGCATGTAGTTTTTTTCCTTATTATTCATTCCAAACTGCTCGTTTAAGTTGTATATGGATCTTCTTTACGAAAAAAGGCTCCAGGACTTAAGGGGCGTTCTCCTGGCCAAGGCTGCCCTCAGTAGCTACCTGCACCCATGAAAAGGCAGCTATATTGGTTTATCCCAATGACTGGTATGCCACTGTTTCCTCATTGAAACCAAACTGGCTGAAATTATAACTTCACAAATGTGGAATTGAAGTGATCTCTCTAATACTATGGGGAGCAGCAGGTTCAAGGACACAGCAGAAATTAGAAGCAGCTGCTGAAATGAGATGGACAGTCTATCTGACTTTGAACTCCATGTCTAAAACTGCAACCTACAGGAGTACGGCCAAAGCTCTTTCCACAGGGTTTCACAAATTTCTCCTCATTGACTTTTGCACAGTACTATATTTATCAATGCGGAGCCAAGAGCAAATTTGTAAACCTGGTGGGAGCAAGGAATGTTGGGAATGATGAGGGTGGAGCCCCATGAGCTGGGTCTGTGATGGGTGGCAGAGAAGGAGAGCCAAGAGCAGAGGGTTGTGTGGGTTCAAACATATCCAGCCCTAAGACACCAGACAAGGTCCTTTGCTAACAAACAATTGGTTTATTGATCATTACAGTATGTCTCTTTGGTGCTTCCCAGTCCCTCCCCTCTCCCTTTCTCTTTTCCCAACCGTGATTCCCCTCTCCCTGCTCCCTTCCCACTCTCAGTCCACAATAGACACCCATATCAGAATCAGGTTTATCATCACTCACATATGTCATGAAATTTGTTTATTTTTATGGCAGCAGTACAGTGCAATACATAAAATTACTACAGTACTCTGCAAAAGTCTAAGGCACCTTAGCAAGGGGTGCAGCTGAGGGGTTACAGGCTTAATTTAAGAAATGAGTTCTTAACGGACCGATTGCAGGGAGTCCTCAAGAATGAAGGTGAACATCTGGAAGTGGCGGTGCATGTCGGCACAGATGACGTGGGGAAGAAGAGGAAAGACATTCTACAGTGGGACTTCAGAGAACTCGGAAGAAGGCTGAAAAGCAGGACTTCCAGGGTGGTTATCTCCGGTTTGCTTCCAGTTCCTTGTGCTGGAGTGGGCAAGAACAGGAAGATAATGGATCTGAATGTGTGGCTGGGGAACTGGTGCAGGAAGCAAGGATTTACATTCTTGGACCACTGGGGTATGTTTCGGGGTAAGGATGAATTGTACAAAAGGGACGGGTTGCACCTTAATAAGCGGGGCACCAGCATTCTGGCAGCCAGGTTTGCCTCTGCAACAAGGGTGTGTTTAAACTAAGTAGTGGGGAGGAGGGGATGAACTGGTAACATAAGGATGGAGATAAAGGGAAAGTGACAATAAGAAAAGTTAAGAATGACAGCAGAATCAACAGAGCAGAAAGCTCAAGAAGGGATCGTACAGTATGGCCAAGTGAAATAGGAATTGATATGGGAGGTGAGGGGAGTAATGAATTAAAAGTATTGTATATGAATGTACAGAGTATAAGAGATAAAGTGGATGAGCTTGAGGCACAGTTGGAAATTGGTAAGTATGATGTTGTGGGAATAACAGAGACATGGCTTCAAGTGGACAGGGCCTGGGAAATGAATATTCAAGGGTATACTTCCTACCGAAAGGACAGGCTGATGGGCAGAGGGGGTGGGGTGGCTCTGTTGGTGAAGAATGATATTCAGTCTCTTGCGAGGGGGGACATAGAATCAGGAGATGTAGAGGCAGTATGGACAGAACTGAGAAATTCCAAGGGTAGAAAGACCCTAATGGGAGTTATCTACAGGCCCCCAAACAGTAGTCTGGATGTAGGGTGTAAGTAGAATCAAGAGTTAAAATTGGCATGTCGCAAAGGTAATGCTACAGTTGTTATGGGGGATTTCAACATGCAGGTAGACTGGAGGAATCAGGTTGGTACTGGACCCCAAGAAAGGGAGCTTGTGGAGTCCCTGTGAGATGGATTCTTAGAACAGCTTGTATTGGAGCCTACCAGAGAGAACGCAATTCTAGATTTAGTGTTGTGCAATGAACCGGATTTGATCAGGGACCTCGAGGTAAGGGAGCCATTTGGAGGTAGTGACCATAATATGATAAGTTTTAATCTACAATTTGAGAGGGAGAAGGGAAACTTGGAAGCATCAGTATTACAGTTGAACAAAGGGAACTATGGTGCTTTGAGGGAGGAGCTGGCCAAAGTTCAATGGAACAATACCCTAGCAGGGATGACAGTGGAACAGCAATGGCAAGTGTTTCTGGGAATAATGCGGAAGGTGCAGGATCAGTTCATTCCAAAGAGGAAGAAAGATCCTAAGGGGAGTAAGGGGAGGACGTGGCTGACAACGGAAGTAATGGACAGTATAAAAATAAAAGAGAAGAAGTATAACATAGCAAAGACGAGTGGGAAGCCGGAGGATTGGGAAACTTTTAAAGAGCAACAGAAGGTAACTGAAAAGGCAATATGCGGAGAAAAAAATGAGGTACGAAGGTAAACTAGCCAAGAATGTAAAGGAGGATAGAAAAAGCTTCTTCAGGTATGTGAAAAGGAAAAAAAATATAGTTAAGATGAAAATTGGGCCCTTGAAGACAGAAATGGGTGAATTTATTATGGGAAAAAGGAAATGGCAGACAAGTTGAACAGGTACTTTGGATCTGTCTTCACTAGGGAAGACATGAACAATCTCCCAGACATAATAGTGGCCAAAGGACCTAGGGTAATGGATGAGCTGAAGGAAATTTATATTAGGTAGGAAATGGTGTTGGATAGACTGTTGGATCTGAAGGCTGATAAGTCCCCGGGACCTGATGGTCTGCATCCCAGGGTACTTAAGGAGGTGGCTTTAGAAATTGTGGACGCATTGGTAATCATTTTCCAATGTTCTATAGATTCAGGATCAGTTCCTGTGGATTGGAGGGGCTAATGTTGCCCCTCTCTTCAAGAAGGGAGGAAGAGAGAAAACATAGAATTATAGACCGGTTAGCCTGAGGTCAGTGGTGGGAAAGATGCTGGAGTCAATTATAAAAGATGAAATTACGACATATCTGGATAGCAGTAACAGGATCGGTCCAAGTCAGCATGGATTTACGAAGGGGAAATCGCGCTTGACTAATCTTCTGGAATTTTTTGAGGATGTAACTATGAAAATGGACAAGGGAGAGCCAGTGGATGTAGTGTACCTGGGCTTTCAGAAAGCCTTTGATAAAGTCCCACATAGGAGATTAGTGGGCAAAATTAGGGCATGTGGTATTGGGGGCAGAGTACTGACATGGATTGAAAATTGGCTGGCTGACAGAAAACAAAGAGTAGCGATTAATGGTTCCCTTTCGGAATCGCAAGCGGTGACCAGTGGGGTACCGCAGGGTTCAGTGCTGGGATCGCAGCTGTTTACAATATATATTAATGATTTAGATGAGGGAATTAAAAGTAACATTAGTAAATTTGCCGATGACACAAAGCTGGGTGGCAGTGTGAAATGAGAGGAGGATGTTATGAGAATGCAGGGTGACTTGGACAGGCTGGGTGAGTGGGCAGGTGCAGTTTAATGTGGATAAATGTGAGGTTATTCACTTTGGTGGTAAGAACAGGAAGGCAGATTATTATCTAAATGGAGTCAAGTTAGGAAAAGGGGAAGTACAACGAGATCTAGGTGTCCTTGTACATCAGTCACTGAAAGCAAGCATGCAAGTACAGCAGGCAGTGAAGAGAGCTGATGGCATGCTGGCCTTCATAACAAGGGGAATTGAGTATAAGAGCAAAGAGGTCCTTCTGCAGCTGTACAGGCCCCTGGTGAGACCACACCTGGAGTATTGTATGCAGTTTTGGTCTCCAAATTTGAGGAAGGACATTCTTGCTATTGAGGGAGTGCAGCGTAGGTTCACAAGGTTAATTCCCGGGATGGCGGGACTGTCATATGTTGAAAGATTGGAGCGACTGGGCTTGTATACTCTGGAATTTAGAAGGCTGAGAGGGGATCTTATTGAAACATATAAGATTATTAAGGGATTGGACATGCTGGAGGCAGGAAGCATGTTCCCGCTGATGGGTGAGTCCAGAACCAAAGGCCACAGTTAAAGAATAAGGGGTAGGCCATTTAGAACGGAGTTGAGGAAAAACGTTTTCACCCAGAGAGTGGTGGATATATGGAATGCTCTGCCCCAGAAGGCTGTGGAGGCCATGTCTCTGGATGCTTTCAAGAAAGAGATGGATAGAGCTCTTAAAGATAGCAGAATCAAAGGTTATGGGGATAAGGCAGGAACATGGTACTGATTGTGGATGATCAGCAATGATCACAGTGAATGGCGGTGCTGGCTTGAATGGCCGAATGGCCTACTCCTGCACCTATTGTTTATTGAGTTACTTATTATAAGCATTTGATCCTCAATGCCTCATAATTGATTGCAATGAATATGTAATCACCTCATCTCTTGCTAACCCACCATTCTCTTAGACTTTGCTGGAAGAGCTTATAGTTGTTGAAAAGCAATGTGTGCTTCTGTATTTGGCATACCATGAGAAATCTGCACTGAAGAAATTGTGTTATTTCTGTACCTGGCCTGCGCATTCTTGCCATTCACTACTGTAGTGCTGTGTTAGTTAATATGTTCCCCGTACTCTAATCACACATTGAAGCAATTCCTGTGAATTAGGTTATGACATTCAATGGGTTAAAATTCAGAATCTGCCCTTTTGAATTGTATTGACTAAATTTCTCTAGCCCACAGCCCAGCTGAGATATTGCTGCCTCACTTTATGCACCTTCAGGCAGAAAGAGTACTTTCAAAACATGTTTGCCAGCACTTCACAATAAAGCAGTGTTCACACATTTCATTGCTCATTGATTAATTTGGAAAGCCCCATAGAATTGGAGAAAGATTGATTCTGATTACGGTTTTGCAGAATCACTACACCAAAAAAGTAAAGTGATTCCACTCAGCAACAATTCTGTTCAAAGATGAATGGATGAAATGTCTGAGAATATGAAAGGCACATTGTGCAACATACTTTGGACAACCGAATTTTCTCTGCGGTTGGATGAGTCAACTTTGCCAGGCACATGTCTTAACTTCTTGGTTATGTTAGATTCATAAAAGATGAAAGCGTGGTTCAAGAGTTGGTATTTGCAAGGAGACCTAAAGCAGTTATGAAGGGAGAGTCAGTACTTCAGGTTATTGAGCAACTTTTCAAACAGAAGGACATTCCACTCACCAACATTCTTGCTTATACAACAGATGGGGCACTATCAATGACAGGACACTACTGTGGGGTTATTACTCTCTTACACTGATTTCTCCAGGTAACCCAAACATATACACCTTCTGTGCTCCTTGATGCGGGTTTCCACCATGCGTCCCATCTGGCTGACATACGCTGCTCTGCGTTCACAGGGAATCCTGTAAACGCTATTCCTCTTAAGTCCCAGGTCATCTTTGATCTGCATAAGCAGTGACTTGAGCTTCTTTATGAGTCTGTAGACAGCATTAATCTAGTATGTCTTCAGGATCCTGGCGATCCTCCCAGAATCTGTGGAAATATAGGGAAGACAGGTGGGAGGAATGGGTTGCTCCTCATTGTTAGATTTCCTGTTTTTTTTTGCCAACCCTTTTAAGGGTCTGATTGATTCCCTTCACCTTGTAGCCATTCTGTAGGAAAGTCTAAGTGATCATCTTATTTCCTTGGGGAGACTCTCCAAATTCAAAATAGCTTTCACATGGCTAATGTAAGTAGAAAGAACTGCTCCACATTGGGAGACATGATGGTGGCTGTTATTGTTGAGGTATAAGTCTGTGTGAGTAGATTTCTATGTCTGCGCATACCGTCCAGATGTTCAGGAATGGGAGGCAGCCATTCTTCTCCGTTTCTTCCTGTTAAAGGAAACCACTGAAATAAAACTAGAGGAAAACAGTTTTAACAAAGACGAAGGTCTCACTCTATGTAAGAACTGGAATTTGTTTGTAAACAAGGTGGGGGAGTGGAAACCTGATTGGATGACGACTAACCAATCAGAAACAACGGACTATGGGGGTATAAATACCTGTAGCCCCCCCCCCGGCCACCCTCAGGGTCACTCGGCTTGCTGTCGTCTGGGAAAGACGCCATTTTAATTAGCCTCGGCAGTAACTTAAAAGTTGAAACCCCCTTACATACCACCGGACTAGACATACCCAGGCATCAACCCTGATGAAGGTGACAGAGTTTATTATCGAAATGTTGTTCAGAATCGATACCTGTACCCGGCTGAAAGTCTGAGAAGAGTTTATTCCATCATATCAAGACTTATGGTTGCAGAAAAAAAATCTCTAACGCTATCCTGCACTGAGTAAAGGTCAAGATATTCTTGACCTTTACTTGACCTACAACTCCTCTTGCCACCATTCAGGGCCCCAAACAGTCCTTCCAGGTGAGGCAACACTTCACTTGTGAGTCTGTTGGGGCCATCGATTGCATCCGGTGCTCCTGGTGCGGCCTCCTCTACATTGATGAAACCTGACGCAGATTGAGGGACTGCTTCGTCGAGCACCTCCGCTCCGTCCGCCACAACAGACAGGATCTCCTGGTTGCCACCCACTTCAACTCTGCTTCCCATTCCCATTCAGATATGTCCATACATGGCCTCCTCTACTGCCATGATGAGGCTAAACTCAGGTTGGAGGAGCAACACCTCATATACCGTCTAGGTAGTCTCCAGCCCCTCGGTATGAACATAGAATCCTCCAACTTCCAGTAATTCCCTCCCCCTCCCTTTCCTTATCCCTATGTCACTCTGCCCCCTCCCCCAGCTGCCTACCACCTCCCTCATGGTTCCACCTCCTTCTACTACCCATTGTGCTTTCCCCTATTCCCTCTTCACCTTTCCTGCCTATCACCTTCCTGCTTCCCCTCCCCCACCCCTTTATCTTTCCCCTTACTGGTTTTTCACCTGGAACTCACCAGCCTTCTCCTTCCCACCCTCCCCCCACCTTCTTTATAGGGCCTCTGCCCCTTCCCTCTACAGTCCTGATGAAGGGTTCTGGCCCGAAACATCGACTCATCGTTTCCACGGATGCTGCCCGACCTGCTGAGTTCCTCTAGCGTGTTGTGAATGTTGCTTTGACCCCAGCATCTGCAGAGTATTTTGTGTTTAAGATATTCTTTATTGCCTTTCCAACATCATATTCAGTGAAGTGTGGTTTCTGTGCAGTTAACCAACTTCTCTTAAAGCAACAAAACATACTGCAAATTACCGAACGTGGGGATCTGAAACTCCTGAGTAACGTTCAGCCTGATGTTGAGAAGCTCATGTCACTGCACCAAGCCCATCTATCACATTGAAAGGTGAAAATCAATGAAGTAATGAATAGTTGGACTACTGATGTACATTCTAAAAAATGTTGATGAAAATTATTTTTAATGTAATTAGAAAGAAAGAAAGAATTGTATTTATAGCTTTAAGTAGGTTTAAAGGTTTGCAATAATTTGTCACTGCTGAAAATTTACAGTTTCTATATTCTTTCACTTTGCATCATAAATCAAAAATCTTTGTAATTTTATTTAAAGGTTGGAAAGGGAGAGGGGGATGCTGAGGATATGGTCTGGGAGCAAAGGAGCCAATAACCCAACAAGTTTGGGAACCACTGGTTTAGATGCAGAACCATTGACCAAAGTCTTCAATTTATTATTAATCTTATTTTGTTTTGACTAGCCTATTTCTTTCTTGCTGATCCTTTTTGAAAACTGCATTCCTGAGGAATCTTTACGCCATCAGGTCTAATTTTCAATAAGTAGTTTCATGTAATTTTTCTGATCATTCATCCTGCACTCTCTCTCTCAATTACAACTAGAAATCATGGGTTAAGGGTGAAAGGTGAAATATTTAAGGGGAAATTGAGGCTTGTGAGAGTGTGGTACGAGCTGCCAGTACAAGTGGTGGATGTGAGTTCTATTTCAGCACTTAAGAGAAATTTGGATAGTTACAAGGATGGGAGGTATATGGAGGGCTATGTTCTGGGTGCAGGTCAAAGGGACTAGGCAAATTAACAGTTTGGCACAGACTGGCTGGGCATGAGATCTAGTTTCTGTTCTGTAGTGTTCTATGACTTTGTTACTCTAATATGACTCTAACAGGGATAACTAGTTCATCTCTGCTATTCATCATTAGTGCCTCAATTTTGTCCTCCAAAGAGGTCCTTGCTTAAGTGCCTGAACTGCAAGGATATTTTTGGTACTGAGCACTTCTTTAGTAAGTCCTTGAAGTGTCATCTTGGAATTTTGTTTTCAAGCCTCCAAATGTTGACTGCAATGTAAGTGCAATAAATGGCTGACAAACAGCTTAGACAAAATGGGCTGAACGGTCTCCTTCAGTAGTATAAGTTTTTCACAGTTCTATAATTTTATTGCCATGTGGTAAACATGCAACATCTTAACTTTTGGAAATCCTGCATATCTGCGGATTTGAATGATGAGTTCACTGAAGCATTGTGCTACTTATAATTAAGGATTCTACTGACAGCATTCATTTTAATTACTAGACAGTATGTTTGGCACATTGCTCTAAGATAATAGTGCTTACTGTACTTTTCATATACATTTTCTCCTTTGAAAAGTAAACCAATTTTTCAATTTATAGCTTCAAGTTAGAATTTCATCATATTTGCTGATCACATCACAACTTCCAGAATATTTAACAGAAACATTTTGTGTCTGCTGAGATCACAAAATCAAGCTAGTATGATCTTTGATTACATCTCATAAAATTCATCGACTCATTAGTTAAGTCAAGTACAGGCTATAATTCCAGTATATCAATCCACTGCTCAAAAGTATACACACTGGTAGGTTAAATCTAGCTTTGTATGTGTAAAGCAGATTAATGTTTCAGTTGTAGCTATATATTTATACGGCTATTTGTCCTTGGCAGATTGTGATCAATATTAACAACTCAGCTTCACAAATTGTTGTGGCAGATTATAGCAACAGAGATCTACATGAGTAGCAAACTCAGTTCCTATCCATTGGACCACAGTTTGCTTGTCTCATTTATTTAAAGACCAGATTGTGTCTGATTAAAAGAATAAATTGACTGAAACAATTCATCACAATCTTATTGATTTAATTGGTAGCTTTCTCTCTTTGCAGCAAAAAGAACTGCTCCATGATTGTGGATGAGCTAGGCATTTACACTTTACAGGACAGGCATTATCATTGTAAATTATTTTCTCCACTCTCCATATGTTTACAGACAGATTACATGAATGGGGAACAAATATCTTACAACATAAAATTAACTAAAATTGATTTTAATTTCTAAGCCTCAAAATAAATCAACCCAAGTCCATCATTTGTTGAGGAAATTAATTTGGGCATACCAATTGTTTTATCTCATCGAAAACTTTCTGCATTTAAGTTCAAGAATCTGTCAATTTGCTGCTGCTCTTATGTTAAGTATTTGTCCTGTCATCAAGGTCAAGAATAAAGTAATTCTAGAAAATGCTTGAAACACTCAGAAAAGAATCTGCCTGACCTGCTATGCGTTTCATGCATTTTCTGGTTTTATTTCAGATTTTCAGCGTCTGTCATTTCTGTTCTTTTATTTCTCCCACTGCCTAGAATAATCGTTATAGCTTCTGCATATCCACTCCCACCTGGACTGGGTACAGAAGACCACCTTTCTGACTCTTCACTTCTTTCAATAAGGCTGTGAAGTTGTAGCGATGCTTTGGCATCAAACAGTATAGAAGAGGTTTTATCCTCAGTCCTTCTCTAAGATACCTCAGATCAGAATTCAGGGACTCTAGGGTCATGAATAGCACTTTATGAGTCTTGGTCTTCCAACTTATATCACATATATGTGGGGATCTGAAACATAATGACTGAAATCCAGCTGTCTGAGCAGAATTATTTATGCCAACCAGCACAATTTGTCCAATTAGACTTCTCATACTGATTCCATTCACTGAAGAATTATTGCTGCCATTGGTCAGATGAACATGACAGGCAACTTGTCAGAGTGCTCAGAGTCAAGGGAAGGCAATCGGAGAGGACACTTACCTTTTCTTTTATAAAAAGTACCTTATAGATTCTTTCCCTTTTTAGTTTAAGTTCTCAGAACAATGGTTCATCATCTTGTGCTAAAAATAGCATTTCATCTTTTAATGTTGGAATGTATTTAAATAGAGTTTTTAAATTAACTGGTTGAGCGGGGAATAAATGTAATCAGATGCATTAGTTTTTACCTTTGAAATCGTGTCACATTTAAAAGAAAATGGGAAAAACATTAAATGTGCTGTAACTTTCTAGGATATGGACCATAAATTGGGAATGATGATTAAGTGGATAGGTTCTTTTTGGCTGCCATGGAAACAATGGCCAAATTACTTCTATCTATAACATAAATTTTGTGATTCTGTACTTAAATTTTAATGGAGAGTAAAGTATCTTCACCCAGAGGACTGTGAATTTTTGGAATTTTTAACTAAGGGGACCACAGCTACTCAAGTCGCTAGTGTCTGCTCAGATAGTAATTGATAAATTTTGGATATTAAGTGGATCTTGAGGGTATAGGGTCACAAGCTGTGCAGAGTTAAAAGATTAAAGATGATCTCATTGACTGGCAGAGCAGATGTGTGGGATCAAATAACCGTAACTTGCTTCTATTCTTTTTATAAAATGTGTCTTCTACCCAATCAAGTCTCTATCCTGCACCGTACTTTAGAATTAATCCCAAAACTGTGATGATTATTCTCTTGCTTGGTCAGTGGGCCCCTTGTTTTATTTTTTTACTAATCTTACTTTCTAAACACAGCAGCTACAACTTGTAAGACCACAAACAGATATACTGTTAGTAAACTTCCAAGTATATGTATTGTTTAACTTCTGTATGTAAAGTGGGAGTCATTCTCCAGTTCATGAAATGTTAATGACTAGCAGTAATCAGCTTGAAGTTTAAAAACACAGCATTGCAATAAAAGACCAGAAGACCATAAGAAATAGGAACTGGATTCGGCTCTTTGTCCCTTTGGGTCTGCTTTGCCATTCCATTAAGGACAATTAATTATCCTTCTCAATCCCATTCTCCTTCATTCTTTCTCTTACCTTTGATACCCTGAGTAATGAAAAACTTGTCAAAGATTCAACAAGATTCAGATGCAAAGTACATTTATTATCAAAGTATGTATGTAGTATACAACACTGAGATTCATCTTTTCAAACACTCGCTCACTTTAGGTCGTATGGGGAAATTCCAGTTGGCGGACAATTTCTCTCCACTCTGACATATTGGGAAATCGTACTCGGCAGGTTACAGCAATGGTTTTCCTTTGCCTACTGCCGGGTGAGTTTAAAGACAATTCCACCTCTTGCAGTGGATGACCAGGACGTCTAAGTGCCTTTCGTGCTCTTAGTGCTCCACCAACGCCTGCTGGCCTGCCTTCTTGACTGTTGGACCATTAATCAGTCTCCTCCGCTCCATCTGCCGGGGCCAGACCTCACACGCTGGAATAGGCAAATCTCCTACCTCACCAAGGGTCGAAGTCCTGGCGGCTACCCTCACCTGGTTTGGCCCGTCTGCCGAGACGGTTTACCGGGGTGTGGCTGCATCCTTGTTGACTTCAATCTTGCCTGATGCTTTATCAGTGAGGTCAGTGTGAAATGGAGTCAATTGTGACATTCCCCGTCTCCAGTTCACACACTCTGCTCAAATCAACACTGAACTCTCTCAGAGTCAGCAAAGCGCCTGAATGCTCAATCAGCCCCAAAACACACCATCAGAATGTCAATCAGTTTCCAACAGTAGCAGAATCACATCTGAAAGAAGAAGTAAAAGAACTAGTTTTGTGAACTGTCTGAAGGACGTCACCTTTGGTCATATTGTTCACTAGCAACATCTTCTCCAGATAACCTCTATCAAACTCTGCTTTGTATTCTCAATGACATAGCCTCCACAGACATCTTTACCAATAAATTCCACAGATTTATCACCATTTGGCTAAAGAAATTCCTCCTCATTTCTGTTCTAAATATATGTCCCTCTATTCTGAGGCTGTACCCTCTGGTCATAACCTCCTCCAGAATAGGAAATATTCTCTTCACATCTATAGCTTTTCAATATTCAATAAGTTTCAATGAGACCCTCTCTCATTCTTCTAAACCCCAGTGGGTACTAGATCAGAGTCACAAAATGTTGCTGATATGTTAACCCTCTCATTTTGGAAACATTCTTGTGAATCTGTTCTGAACCATAGAAACCATAGAAACCATAGAAACTACAGCGCAGAAACAGGCCTTTTGGCCCTTCTTGGCTGTGCCGAACCATTTTCTGCCTAGTCCCACTGACCTGCAAACGGACCATATCCCTCCATACACCTCCCATCCACGTATCTGTCCAATTTATTCTTAAATGTTAAAAAAGAACCCGCATTTACCATCTCATCTGGCAGCTCATTCCATACTCCCACCACTCTCTGTGTGAAGAAGCCCCCCCCTAATGTTCCCTTTAAACTTTTCCCCCCTCACCCTAAACCCATGTCCTCTGGTTTTTTTCTCCCCTTGCCTCAGTAGAAAAAGCCTGCTTGCATTCACTCTATCTATACCCATCATAATTTTATATACCTCTATCAAATCTCCCCTCATTCTTCTACGCTCCAGGGAATGAAGTCCCAACCTATTCAACCTTTCTTTGTAACTGAGTTTCTCAAGTCCCGACAACATCCTTGTAAACCTTCTCTGCACTCTTTCAACCTTATTTATATCCTTCCTGTAATTTGGTGACCAAAACTGAACACAATACTCCAAATTCAGCCTCACCAATGCCTTATACAACCTCATCATAACATAACCTCTCCAATGCTAGCACATTTTTCTCAGATGAAGGGCCCAAAAGTGCTCACTATACTCCAAATGTGGTGTGACCGATGTTTCATGAAGCTTCAGAATTACATCCCTGCTCTTATATTCTAGTCCTCTTGAATTGAATGATAATATTGCATTTGCCTTCCTTACCATGGATTCAACCTGCAAGTTAACCTTTCAGGAATCCTGCACAAGTATTATCAAATCCCTCTGTGCCCCTGATTTTTGAATTTTCTCCTCATTTAGAAAATAGTCTATGCCTTTATAACTTCTACCAATGTGCATGTTATACATTTCCCTACACTGTATTCCACGTGTCACTTTTTTGCCCATTCTCCCAATTTGTGCTTCTGCAGACTCCCTGCTTCCTTAAAACTACATGACCTTCTATCTAAGTTTGTATCATTGCAAACTTGGCCACAAATCTATCAATTTCATTATCCAAATCATTGACAGCTAATGTGAAATGAAGTAGTCCCAACACTGACTGCTGTGGAACACCACTAATTATTCACAACCAGCAGCAAAAGGCCCTCTCTATTCCTACACTTTGCTTCCTGCCAGTCAAACAATCTTCCATCCACGCTGACATCTTTCTTGGAATATCATGGGTTCCTGTTAAGCCGCTTCATGTGCGACACCTTGTCAAAGACCTACTGAAAATCCAAGTAAGCAAGAGCCACTGACTCTCCTTTGTCTATCCTGCCTGTCTTAAAGACCATAAGATCATAATATGCAGAAGCAGAGTCAGATCACTTGTACTATCGAGTCTATTCCACCATTTCATCATGGCTGATCCAATTTTCTTCTCAGTCTCAATCTCCTGCCTTCTTCCTGTATCCCTTCATGCTCTGACCAATCAAGAATCTATCAACCTCTGCCTTAAATATACATGCTTTGCCTCCACAGCTGCCCATGGCAAAAAATTCCACAGATTCACCACTCTCTGGCTAAAGAAATTCTTCCTCATCTCCGTCCTAAGAAGATGCCCCTCTATTTTGAGGCTGTGTCTTCTGGTTGTAGACTTTCCCACCACAGGAAACATCCTCTCCAAATCCACTCTGTCAAGGCCTTTCACCATTAGATAGGTATCAATGAAGTCAGCCCTCATTCTTCTGAATTACAGTGAATACAAGCCCACAGCCATCAATTGCTCTTCATATGACAAGCCATTCAATCTTCAATCCTGGCCCAAAACTGCTTACAATACTCCAAGTGAAGCCTCAACAGTGCTTTATAAAGTCTCAACATTACATCTTGATTTTATATTCTGGTCTTCTTGAACTGAATGGTAACCTTATATTTCCCATCCTCACTACAGACTCAACCTGTAAATTAACCTTTAGGGAATCTTGCACAAGCACTCCCAAGTCCCTTTGCATCTCATTTTTTTGTATTTTCTCTCCATTTAGAAAATAGTCAATTTCTTCAACTAAAGTGTATGACCATACACTTCTCGACACTGTATTCCATCCACCATTTATTTGCCCATTCCCCGAATCTGTCTAAGTCCTTCTTTAGTTTCTCTACTTCCTTAAAACTACCTGCCTTTCCACCTATGTTTATATCATCTGCAAACTTTGCAACAAAGCCATCAATTCCATTACCAAAATCATTAACATATGATGTCCAACAGATTTGTCAGTCAAATTTTTCTCTTAAGGAAACCTTACTGACTTTGCCTATTTTATAATGTGTCTCAAATTACCTGGAAACCACATCTTCAACAATGGACTCCCAACATCATCCCAACCATGCTGACTGGCCTATAGTTTCCTTTATTCTACCCACTCCTACTTCTTAAAGAGTGGAGTGACATTTGCAACTTTCCAGTCCTCCAGAGCTGTTCCAGAATCTAGTAATTTTTGAAAGATCATTACTAATACTACCACCTTCTCCTCAGCTACTTTCTTCAGCACACTGATGTGTAGTCCATCTAACCTAGGTGGGGAGGGGAAGGGGAACATCGACTTAGACCATGAGAGGCCTGCGTCGGGCATTTTCATGCCTTACAAGGCACAGATTGGAAGTCTGTGTGGGCTGCCACACCTCACACAGACGCTAGAGCAATGTGTGGTTAAGTGCCTTGTTCAAGGACACAAACACACTGCCACAGCTGAGGCTCGAACTAGCGACCTTCAGATCACTAGACGAGTGCCTTAACCACTTGGCCATGTGCCCAATATGGATAATCTAGGTGACTTATCCATATTCAGACTTTTCAGCTTCTCAAGCACCTTCTTCTTAGTAATAGCAACTACACTCACTTCTGTTCCCTGACACTCTGAAATTTCTGGAATACTGGTGGTGTTTACACAATGAAAAATTATGCAAAACAATTAATACATTTATTTGCAACTTCCTTGTATTCCATTACTACTTCTCTGGCATAGTCCGATATCCACTCTCAGCTCTCTTTTCTTCTTCATAAATCTGAAAACACTTTTAATATTCATTTTTATTTTATTGGCTAGCTTTCTATCATATTTCAGTTCTTCATCCGTATAGCCTTTAAGTTTCCAACTGTTGGATTTTAAAAGCTTCCCAATCCTGTCCCCACTAATTGTTGCTATATTATATGCCCTCACTTTTGGTTTTATGCTGTTTTTCTTACCTTGTTAGCCAGGATTGCCCCATCCTCCTTTTAGAATACTTCTTCACATTTGGGATGTATCTATCCTGATCCTTCTGAATTGCCTGCAGAAATGCCAGACATTGTTGTCCTGCCTTATCCCTGCTAATATCCCTTTCCAATTAACTTAGGCCAGCTTCTCGCTCATGCCTATATAATTCCATATATTCCAATGTAATACTGTTGCCTCTGACTTTATCTTCTTCCTCTCACACTGAAGGGTGTATTCAATCATATTACGATCACTGTCTCCTGTGGATTCCTTGACCTTAAGCTCCCTAATCAATTCTGCTTCATTACACAACACACAATCCAGAATTGCCTTTCCCCTAGTGAGCTCAACAGTAAGCTGCTCTAAAAAGCCATCTTGTAGATATTCTACAATCTTCCTCCCTTGGCATCCTGCACCATCCTGATTTTCACAACACCAACATATTGAAATCCTCTAACCTTATCATAACATTGCCCTTTATACCTGTGTTTTCTGTCTCTTGTTGTAATTTGTATCCCATATCCTGACTACTATTCAGAGGTCTGTAAATGACTCCCCTCAATGTCTTTTTACCCTTGTAGTTTCTTAACTCTGCCCACAAGGATTCCACTCTTATCCAATCTTATGTCACTATTTTTAAGAATTTGATTTCATAATTTATCAAAACAGCCACTGCACCACCTCTGCCTACCTGCCTGATCTTTTGATACAATGTGTATCCTTGAGTGTTAAGTTCCCATCTATGATCTTTTATTCAGCCACAGCTCATATATGCCTACAATGTTGTACCTTCCAATCTCTAACTGCACTTAAAGATCATCTATTTTCATTTGTATATGGTGTGCATTCAAATATAACACTTTCAGTCCTGTATTCATCATCCTTTACAATTTTGCCCCTATGTTACACTTCAACTCATCCTACTAAGTGCAATTTTGCCCTGTTATCTGCCTGTCCATCCTTATAGTCTCAACACGCACTGCATCTATTTGTATATAAACCGTCCTGTCACTCTGGTTCCCACCCCCTGACGAATTAGTTTAAATCCTCACTGGCAGTTCTAGCAAACCTGCTCACAAGGATATTGGTCCCCCTCAGGTTCAGATGTAACCCACCCTTTTGTCATACCTTTTGGGAAGGTCATATCTTCCACAAAAGAAACCATAATGATCCAGAAATCTGAAATCCTGCTGCCTGCACCAATTCTTCAGCCACATATTTATCTACCAAATCACCCTATCCTTACCTTTGCTGGTGATGGTACAGGCAGCAATCCAGAAATTATGACACTGGAGGTCCTGCTTTTCAGCTTTCTACTTAATTCCCTATAATCTCTCTTCAGGACTTCTTCACCTTTCCTACCTATTTAGTTGGTATCAATATGTACAACCACTTCTGGATGTTCACCCTCCACCTTTACAATGCTATGCATCTAATCTGAGATATCCCTAATCCTGGCATGTGGGAGGCAAAATACCATCCAGGTTTCTTTTGATATCCATAGAATAACTTGTCTGCTCTGCTAACTATAGATTCTACTATCACTACTGCACTCCTCTCCTAACTCTTGCCCTTCTGAGCCACAGAGCCAGACTCAGTGCCAGAGACCTGATTGCTGTGGCTTCTTCCTGATCAGTCATCCTTCCCAACAGTATCCTAAGTGACGTGCTTACTATTTTATTGAGGGGAATGACCACAGGGGTACTTTGCACTGGCTGCCTGTTCCCATCCCCTCTTCTGTCATTCACCCGAGTACATGCCTCCTGCAACTTGGGTGTGACTACCTCCCTGTAGCTCCTATCTATCACCTCCTCATTATCCCTTATGAGCTGAATGTCATCGAGCTGCAGCTCCAGTTCCTTAATACAAGCTCTAAGGAGCAGCAGCTCGATGTACTTTACGTAGACGTAGTTATCAGAGAAACAGGAGGTCTCCCAGAATTCCCACATCTCACACAAAGAGCATACTTTAACTGAGTGCACTAGCTATATTGTTTTTAGATTCAAAAATTTATCAGATTTTGGCTTCAGGGCATCAGAATTGTTGAATATTTTTGGACTATCTACATAATTATAAAGCGAGTGCCGTAGACACGTAACGTAAACAGGAAACTTCTGTTATCTGTATATTGATCAGTTCATATTGTGATCCCGATTGGACACAAGAGTCAGGATGTTAATCCGCTTGCTCTATGCTCATGTAGGTGACTCACGGACGGCAGGGAACATGCAGTCTGCCTTCCCAAATCTCAACATGTAAGTGTTAAACCAAGCAAACATAACATACTGTAACTTCTTCAGATATTACCGTATGTCTCAATGCATCTGGGAGAATATCACAAATTGGACATAAACATGGTAGTTTTACTTTGTGATTATCGTAGGACATTGATGACTCACTCAGCCATCCTTAGGTGAGCTTGTACTCTAAAACAGATGAACGCAGCTTCATTCAGTGTGCTTGTGCTCTTCACTCATATTGTGCTCATATGAGTGAGGAATCAGACAAGGTGTAAGTTTGTAGAACCGAAGTTATATTTTAGATCAAATGATCGCTGCTAGAGATAAACTTAAGTGTGAATGGCGAACCACATGATCATGAACTTGTGTCGGAGTTGGTGTTGGGAGTGAAGTACCAGATCTAGAAGTCAAATTTAAGTTCAAGTTTAAGTTTATTGTTATTCAAACATACACATTTATACAACTAACTGAAACATCATTTCTCGGGGCCAAAGTGCAAAACACAGTATATATAGTCACATACATATAATTATGATCCAGTACATACAGTGACAAAATAATATTAACACAAGTTCCTGAGTGGTATGGACTGAAGATCAACGGGTTGACATAAAGTTCGAGGTGCATATTTAAGTAAGATAGTATAATATTACTGGGACTATTATAATAAAACAAGCTATAGTATAAATATGTGAAGCAGCAGCAATAGTGGATGGAAAGTGACCAGTGCAGGATGAGAGTGTGACCATGAGATGGTAGTCGGGGTGGGTGAGGCATCAGGGCATTCAGATAAGGTGTATATGTGTGCCAAGTGACAGCAGGGTCTATCAGCCTGGCTGGATAAAGCTGTTACCCAGCCTGACAGTTCTGGTTCTTATGCTGCGGTACCTTTTGCCTGACAGCAGGGGATCAAAGAGATTGTGGGAAGGATGGGGGCGGGGGGGAGTACTTGACAAAATCCAACAAAGAACGGAAATTGTCAATGAATTCAAATGCAGAACCAAACAATATCGAAGCTAATTGAGCATCAAAACCAGAAAGGAGCTTTGAAAGATTGGAAGTAAATCACTGGACTGGGCTAGACGGCGTATGTTGTTGCTGTACATTAAATGTTTATATTGTTAACTCAGCGCTGCTTTCAAAAACTGGGATATTCTATCACCTGTGTTTTTATGTGTGCATTCACACATTAATCCAATGCAGGTGGCACAGGCAAGCCCTGTGGCATGCCCACTTTGCCGTATTGTAATGATGTTGCAGACGGTCTGGGGCATTCATTCTGTAAGTGTAATGGCCTGTGAATAGTAAGAGTTAATTCTTGAAAATAGACCATTATTTCGTAAATGCAGTATCCTAATGCACTTGTGAAGCTATTAAACCAAGGCCAATCAGTGTGCCACCAGGGCAGACAAGTATTATATGACATGAATAACTACGGATGATCTGTTTTGGCAAGGTTCGAAATGCTGGCTAGGACCCTGGAGAATGTTCTAGTGTATTTTTTTCAATGGTGATTTGAAATATTTCGCTTCCATTGAGCCAAACATACAAACAGATGAGCCTTTGTTTTTGCATCTGACTCAAAAGAGAAGACCTTCGCAGTGCAGCACTCCTTTAATGGTCTGGATCCCATTCAGTCCAGCCAGTACCTCTTGCCGGCCTCATGTGGAGTGCACCTAACTGTTGCTCATTGTGTAAGTGTAACTTTTCTAAACTTCGGAGATACTTAAAAGCAGTTGGAAAACATGTAGTAATTAGAAATAATCTGTTAGATGTTATTTATAACAGCTAGTTAGTGTTAGTTACGACCTCTGTAAAGTTAACAGTCTCAAAGTGAAGTGTACCTGATGCCTCAGTTCAATACATTACAGAATTGCAGCTTCAAATAGAGGAGCAGGAGTCAGATGCGCCACCTTCCAATCGTCCGTGAGTCCCGTACTCCCGTACTCCCAGTGTTGTGCACAGGAGTGAGAGTCCAGTAAGTGTGAACATGTGCATTGGATCTAGCTAGCTGCCTTATGCAGTGAAAGCAAGATGTAATGTTGAGACTTTATAAAACACCGGTGAGGTCTCACTTGGAGTATTATGAGCAGTTTCAGAAAGGATGTGCTGAAACTGGGGAGGGTTCAAAGGAAGTTCACAAAAATGATTCCAGAATTGAATGGCTTGTCACATGAAGAGCGTTTGATAGCTATGTGCCTGTATATACTAGATTTCAGAAGAATAAGGAGTGACCTCATTGAAACCTATCAAATGGTGAAAGGCTTTGATAGAATGAATGTGGAGAGGATTTTTCCTATAGTGAGGGAGTCTAAGACTAGAAGGCACAGAAGACTAAGTCTGAGTCTTTTTGAGTCTAAACCTCAGGGCAGAGGTGCGTCCTTTTAGAACAGAGACGAGGAGGAATTTCTTTAGTCAGAGAGTGGTGAATCTGTGGAATTATTTGCCACAGGCAATTGTGGAGGCCAAATCTTCATGTATATCTAAGGCAGAGTTTGCTAGATTCTTGATTGGTCAGGGCATGAAGGGATATGGGAGAAGGCAGGAGATAGTTTCTGGGAGGAAAATTGCTTCAGCCATTTTGGAAGGGCAGAGCAGATGATAGGCCAGTGGCCTAATTCTGCTCCTATATCTTGTGGTCTTTTGGTCTCATTAAACAACACAAGGCAAAGCCAAAGGGCCTTAGAACTTGAATTCCATGCTTCATGGCATGGAATATAATTGTAATGAACGTCTGTAGGTGAGTGGTTAGGCTGCAGTTTGAAAACAGTGATCTATTTTCACCATGAGATCGTAGGATATTCAGCAATCTACTTTATAACTTTAGACTCATTAAGTGGCTTACAGAACTGTACATTAAATATATTAGGAGCTTTTAAGAAACTCTTAGAAAGGCAGATGGATGATAGAAAAATGGAGGGCTATGTTGGAGGGAAGAGTTAGATTGATCTTAGACTAGGATAAAAGGTCAACACAACATCGTGAGTGAAAGAGCCCGTACTGTGCTGTAATGTTCTATATTCTTTGTTCTAAGATTACTCTTTACTTAGCCAAGATTTCTTATTATCCTCAGTTTGAAATAAAAATGACTTAACAGCTGTTTAAATTGTAACCTAATAAAGGATAATTAAAAGACAAAGTGAAATACAGAGCTGGCATAAATATCGTTGCTTGCAGGTTATATCTGGTAGGGAAGCAGAGAGAAGAATCATGCCATTGAACATTGAATTTTTCCAATTTCAGGGAAATTGTACACCGCACTGTTCATTTCTCTCCCCTTGTGATCCATTCAGGAGCTCTCATACATAATTTTCCTTCTAACATGCATCCCCATTACCTACTTTCATTGCCCTCTTCCACCTAGCTGCATCTGCCTACCACCACACGGGTCCCCTATTCCCTCCCCTTTCTGTTCCCACCTGCCCACCATCCCCTCCTTATCTGGTTCCACTTGCCACCTTCCTTTCTTATCAGATTCCATAAAATGCAGCCCCTTCTTGTCTCCATTTACACCTCTGGGCCTCCGTCACTGTTTCCACACTTCCCTCTACCAGCTGCCTCCAAATGGCCACCAGACGCTCCTCACATTGATCCACCTATTGCCTTCCTGTTCCGGTTTCACCACACACCCTCATATCTTTATTGGGGCCCTCTCTTCACTACACTCTCAATCTTGACGCAGGATCTTGATCTGAAATTTTGCCTGCCCCCTTTCCTGCACGGAAGCAGTCTGATCTGCTGAGATCCTACCACAGTTGAAATCAAAAGAGACCAATATCCTTGCGGGCAGGTTTTCTAGAGCTGCTGGGGAGGGTTTAAACCAACTTGATAGGGGGATATGAAGCAGAATGAAAGGGTTAAGGATGGGGCAGTTAGTATACCTGTAGATGCTATGTGTAGTGAGACTATGAGGAAGGACAGGGCAAAAGTACAGTCAGTGGGATGAGTTGAAGTGTAACATTGGAGGTAAAATCGAAAAGGGTGATGAGTACAGGACTGAACGTGTTATATTTGAATGCACACAGTTTACAGAATAGGGTAGATGATCTTATAAAACGGTAAGATATTGGTAGGAATGACATTGTAGGCATCACTGAGTCATGGCTGAAAGAAGATCATAGTTGGGAGCTAACGTCTAAGGATACACACTGTTTTGAAAGGACATTGTTGTGGTAGTTTATAGGGTTATTCCGATGTCACTCGGTTAGTCACCCCTACATGGGAGGAGTTCACATATTTTACAAGAAGCATTATAAATAAAGTTCAGTTGAATATCCTGCATGTTGGCCTCAGGACATGTGCACTCTGCATGATCCCTCAATATCCATCACAGCATCGGTCAAAAGTGGTTGAACGTCGATGACTTTGCGCTATATAACAAGTGGACCCCCAGTAAGAGAGAATTTACAGTAAATCTGTTTTTGGTCATATATATCTATGAAAAAAAAATCCAAAGTCTTATCAGCCTAAACTGCCCATGCTTGTTTGCTAACTTGTATACATCAGTAGGCTGAGCTAACTGGCCAGGGTTGCTAAGCAATACCTTTGAGCTCCACCCAAAATGGATACGTTGTCATAATCTACAGGGCACTAGTATGGGGAAGTGCACAGAGACACAGACAGAGCAGAGAAGTCAGTCAAACTCTCAGGGAGAGAAAAGAAGACTTTTGTAGTCCAACTAAATAAAATAGTAAATAAATAAAAAAACAAACAGGAAAATGGAGCAAATAAAAGTCTCCCTGCCACCCCTTCCCAAGACATTTGATTTCTCTAAATCAGGGAACTTTGAGAGATGGCTCAGATGCTTTCAGAGATTTAGGGTTGCTAGCAATCTCGTTCAGACTCCAGAAGAGCATCAAATAAACACACTGATATATGGGTAACAAAAGCAGATGACATCATGGATAAATTAGAACTGACAGATGGTCAGAAAAAGGAGTACAAAACAGTGCAGAACAAATTCAAGGAATATTTCACAGAAAACAAAACGTGATATATGAGAGGGCAAAGTTCAACTCCAGAAAACAGGAGCCAGATGAAAGTGTAAATGGCTTCATCACAGCATTGTATGCCCTGCCAGACAACTGTACATACGGAAATCTGAGAGATGAATTAGAGACAGGATTGTTGACGGTCCATTAGACACCAAATTGTCAAAGAGACTTCAGTTGCAGGCAAATCTCACACTAAAGAAAGCTATTACTATGTCCAGGCAGACTGAGAATGTTCATCAGCAACAGGCAGAACCTAGGCATGAAAATGATGCTGAGATAAAGCTAGAAACTGGAAAAAAAAGAAAGGTACTAACAAGGTCCAGTCAGAAAAACTACAGAAAGAGATGAAAGTAGAGCTCAGCTCAAACAAAACAAACAAGCGAAACAAAGAGCAGGTAAAATGTCCAACAGCAGGAGAAGCAACAAGTCTTCATTAAAGAGCTCTGTCAAAGCAAAGAAGTGAAATGCCACCAAGGCCATAAATTTGGACATTATAAAAAACAGAGTCACTCCAGAACAGTTCTTCAGGAGGTCAACAAAAGGCATGATTCAGATGAGGAGAAAGCTTTTCTCAGGGCTCTAGATTCGAGTACACAAAGCTGGTGTACTATGGCTCAGTTGCAAGATGAAGCAGTGACATTCAACATGAACTCAGAGAGTGGTAGCTGTGTGGAACGAGCTTCCAGCAGAAGTGGTTGAGACAGGTTCGATGTTGTCATTTAAAGTTAAATTGGATGGACAGGAAAGGAATGGAGGGTTATGGGCTGAGTGCAGGTCGGTGGGACTAGGTGAGAGTAAGAGTTCAGCACGGACTAGAAGCGCCAAGATGGTCTGTTTCCGTGCTGTAATTGTTATATGGTTATATGAACACTGGGACAGATATCACAGCCATCCACGAGTGTCTGTTCACAAAACTAGAGTAGAAAACAGACACAATGCTAAACCCAACAAAGATAGAACCAAATTTTGGAGGGACTGGAAGGAACAGTCTGCCACATGAATGATATAATGGTCTTTGGAAGTTCAAGGGAGGAGCATGTCAAAAGAGTGGAAGCTGCCTTGGAGACATTGAAGCAGACTGGAATCACCCTGAACAAAAAGAAATGTAAAGTGATGAAGTTGGAGGTGAAGTTCTTAGACCACCAACTATCCTCAGAGGGAGTGCAACCAGATTCAGACAAACTGACAGGAGTTCAGAATGTGGAACAACCTATGAATGTACCAGAGATCTGCAGTTTCCTTGACACGGTAAACCAGCTGTGAAAGTTCATTCTGAATTTGTCAGAGAAAACAAGGCCACTATGAGACCTCCTCTCTCAGAGAAATGCTTGAATCTGGGATTCACCACAGGAGAAGTCATTCTCATCACTTAAGGCAGAGCTTATCTCTCCACCAACAGACAGACAGATAACAACAAAGAGAAAGACAGTTATAATGATACCAATTCTTTTCTTATAAAGAGAGAGGGAGAGACCATTAAAAACAAAGAGAAGGACAGTTATAATTTTGGCAATTCCTTTTTATGTTTATGTAAGGAGCATAAGTTATGAGCAATGGCTAAGGAGAACTGAATCACTCAGTCTCAGTGATTATGATTTCAATGCAGTTCTATAGACGAGAAGTACATACAGTACCTATTTTTTCTTTTTTTGAGAAGGGGAGATGCTGTGGTAGTTAATAGGGTTATTCCTGTGTCACTCAGTTAGCCACTCCCACATGGGAAGAGCTTACATATTGTACAAGCAGTATTATAAATAAATTTCAGTTGAACATCCTGTGTGCTGGCCTCCTGGTGTGTGCTGTCTGTACTATCTGCCAACATGGAACACAACAGACCGGCAGGTAGGATTGTGGGGGTGGGGGGGCGTGGCTCTGCAGGTAAAAAAAAAATGAAACCCTTAGAAAGAGGTGACATAGGATTAAAAGATGTAGAATCCTTGTGGGTAGAGTTAAGACACTGCAACGATAAAAAGAAATTGATAGGAGTCATATACGGGCCTCCGAACAGTAGGCAGGATCTGAGATACAAATTACAATGGTAGATGAGGGGAAATCTTGCCTAACAAATCTGCTAGAACTCTTTGAAGAAATAACAAGCAGGATAGACAAAGCAGAGTAAGTGGATGTTGCTTACTTGGATTTTCTGAAGGCCTTTGACAAGGTACTATTCATGGGTTTGTTTAACAAGATAAGAACATGGTATTACAGGAAAGATACTAGCATGGCTAGAAAGAAGATTGTCTGACTGGCTGGAGGCAAAGAGTGGGAATAAAGGGGACCTTTTCTGGCTGGACACAGTGGTCAGAGTTGTTACTGCTTCAATATGTCAATGATTTGGATGAGAAAATTGATGGTTTTGTGGCCAGGTTTGCAGTAATACAAAATTAGGTGAAGGGGCAGGAACTATTGAGGAAGAAAGGAGTCTGCAGAATGTCTGCAGAAACACATTGAGAGACTGGGCAAATATGTGGGAGATGGAATATTGTGTGGGGAAATGTATGGTCACGCACTTTGATAGATGTAGTTGATCAATTTAACCTAGAATTTAATTCGTCCATCACATGCTCTTTTTTTCACAGTAGAGCCTAAAAAGCAGGGAAAAATGTAAAGCATGAAAAACTAAAAATTCAAAATCTGAAACGTCAGCAGTTAAAAATAATCATACCTCTTTGCTCAGTACTTAGTTGAACTACCTCTAGCAGCTATTACAGCAAGAAGTCATTTTGGATAAGTACTTTGCACAATATGATGGAGCAAGATTTGCCCATCCCTCCTCACAAAATTTCTCAAGCTGTGCCAGGTTAGTGAGGGTACAGTAATGGGAGCAAACTTGAGGTATTGCCAGAGACGTTCAATCAGGTAAAGGTCCAGATTCTGTCTGGGCCACTCAAGGGCATTATTTCTCTTCATTTGAAGCCATTCTATGGTTTGTTGGGTAGTGTGCTTTGGATCGCTGTCCTGCTGAAAGGTGAACTTCCTTTGCAGTTTAAGCTTACTGGCAGATGCTAGCAGGTTTTTATCCAGAACCCTTCTGCATTTAGCAGCATTCATCTTCCCATCAATCTTGACCAGATTTCTAGTGCTTGCTGCTAAAAAGCATCCCCTACCTCCTTCATCCTTTACAGAAGGATGATGTTACCTGGCTGATGTGCTGTGTTAGATTTATTCTAGTTTAGTCTCATCCAACCACAAGACTTTCTTCCACATCTTTATAGTATCTTCTAAGTGTCGCTTTGCAAAACCTTTACCAGCAAGGGTATGCTTTATTTTAGCCAGGACTTCTTTCTTGCCATTCTTCCATCAATACTTTTATTGTGCAAGGCCTTAGAGATTGTGGTGCCATGAGCTCCATTTTCAGTTGTAGCCGCTGACCTCCGCAGCTCACTCAGAGTGTCTGTTGACTTCACAGTAGTCTCCTTTACAAGTGCCATTTTTCTCCAGCGACTAAGTTTAGAGGGGTAGCTTGCCCTAGGCAGTAGGGCTGTCGTTTCATATTTTTTTCACTTTTTCATGCTGGCCTGCAGTGGGCTCTGAGGGATGTTCAGTGCCTTTTGGATGGTCTTGTACTCTTCCCTAGATTTGTGCTTCTCTATTATCACTTCCCTGACTTGCATTGAATGCTCTTTTGTCTTCGTTTTGCTTTGGTCTGTTAAAAATCTACCATACAGTCGGACCTTACAAAGAGAGGGGGTATTTATTCAGGTGATCCTTCAAATTTCTGCATCAACAAATTGGGCGAGTTGTTAAGGTAATACATAGTATTGTACCCGATGAAAGTTAGTGTATTAATTTCAAAGTGGATGAATATTTCTGCAGCCTCACAATTTTGTTTTTTAATTTTTAGTAAGTTGTAGACGTGTTCCAGAATTTTTCTTTTCATTTGACATGATGCACATCAGCTCAGAAAATTCAACATTAATATGAGACAGTAAAATTTGAAAATAGTTGGTGGGGCTGAATACTTCTTCAAGGCACGATATGCCCATTTAAAACAGAGATAAGGATGAATATCTTTCGACAGATTGCAGTGAGTCTATGTAATTCATTACCACAGGTGACTGTAGAGGCCAAGACGTTGAGTATATTTGAAGTGGAGGTTGATAGTTTCTTGATTAATCAGGACATCAAAGATTATGGAGAGAAGGCAGCAGCATGCGATAGAGGCATAATAAAAAATAATGAATCTTATATGTCTCATTAGTGGTCATGTCTTGTAGCTGCTATTCCAGGAAGTGAAGCTGATTTTGCAGAGCTCCAAGTGCCGAACCGATTTGGTGAGATTGAGAACGGCTTCAGGCAGGATGGCCCAGGTATATCCACTTGCCTGGATTCAAGTCCTAGAACATGGAACTACTCAGTGCTTGGATAATTTAAACACCGGCCCAGATAGACTAGAAGCCTAAGTGTCGGGTATGGAGGACTTGGCTGATTTTCACTCGCTCTCCTGTGAAAGTTCATTCTTTTCTCTGCGGCGCTGCGGCTGTGAACTGATCCAGCTGCTGTGCATTTTCGCCCCCTGGTGTGAAAACTGGGTACCAAGGCTTGGTTTGGACCTACTCCGGCTGCTCTGGGATCAGATTTGGTACTCAGCCTAGTTTGGGATACAGTAGGCTTGTTTCTATTGTTTGCACAATGTGTTTTACTCTCTCTCTCTTTCTCTGAGCAGTGTTTTTTTGGTCTTTTTAATTGGGTTATTCATGTTCTTGCTTTGTGGTTGCCTGTAGGCAGTCTAATTTTAAGATGTATAGCTTATACATTCTTTGATAATAAATGTGCTTTCAATCTTTGAAATGATGCACTACGCTATCATACCTTATACAGTCATACCCCTTCCTCATGGCCACACACTAACTGACCCAAGCTCCATATTTTGTGACTTTAACTAAAGTGCCACTGGAAGCACAAAAAAAATTGTACTACTCTAACTACAGATTCACAGTTGCAGAGCCTGACTCCACCACAGAGCCAGCCGCAACCAATCAGAAAATATGGAGCAATGTTTCCCTGGTGATTGTTCCCATTTCAAGGAAACTCTTTTATAATTGCTTTTTCATGGACACCCAGGGGAAATAACAGTTGAAAACTCAAATGCTATAAAAAAATAGGATTCCTAATGTGTTGTAGGCAGATATTTGCACAGCAGGTAGCATGTGTGTTTGAATCAATGGATCTATGCAGCTGCATTGTCTGCCTCCATAATGGTTCCTGTTCCCTCTGTAAGCATTCATTGCCTAATGTTTAAAATGCATCTGACAGTCACAACTTCTCTGGACATACAGTCCTTTTGTTGTGGTCTGTCAGACTCATATAGTTATAGTCGTCAAGTCATACAGCACAGAAGCAGACCCTTTGGCACAACTGATCCATGCTGACCAACATACCCACCAAAACTAGTCCCACTAGCCCACATTTGGCCCTTAATCTTCCAGATTTTCCTATCCATGTACCTAACCAACCGTCTTGTCATTGTAACTGCCTCAACCAGTTTGGCTGGTAGATTATTCCACATATGCATTACCCTTTGACAAATTTCCCTTCTCTCCTTAAATCTTTGCCATGGAGTTCTTACTCTTCCAAACCTCGAAAAAAGTGCGTAAAATATTCTCCTTATTTCACATACCGTACATATTGTAACCACAGCTTATCCTTTCTTATGGTGATTGTTGTAGATTTCATTTCATTTTATATCATGTTTCCTGTGTTACAGCATATTCTGGAGATAGGGTATATAGCAAAGGTTAACTTCAGCAACCAATTTTCAGACCTGAATATGGATTGTGGATTGAAAGTGCAACTCAGAACAGTAAATTGCAGACCAGGAAATACCCACTTATCCAGTATATGTCTGCTTATGTGTGAATGCAATCAACATCCCATTGCATGAATAGGACTCAAAGACCACAGTAATTAAATTATTTTGGGTTGGTAGGAAGATCCAGGTATTTGAAAACTACATATAACTCAAAAAACACAATGAGGGCCTTGTAACTATAGAAATTGTTCTGGTCCTGTTACCATTGTTCTTCTGTTCTTTTCTTTTCTCTTGCTCTCTCTCCCTCTCTTTCTACCTCTCTACCTGTCTCTCTCTCTTGACTCCAAAAGGCTGTCACCTTATTTGTTTGTGTGCTGAATAAAAGACTACTTTACATCTACCAACTGCGTCTCTCTGGTGACTTTGTCCACGAAACAACACCTCAAATATCCCGACTTTGGAATTCTAAAATACTACCTCAGCACCAGCATCATGCTTCTGTTCTTTTTTTTTTAACAAACTTTCTTTAGATTCCTGAATTTGGAAAGAAAATCAATTTTGTAGGATTTAAATCTGTAACAAAAAATCAATTTGCAAATTTATTCTCCTCTCTTTCATTCTTCTGAGCATGCACAATCACAAGTTATTTACATGCCATAATGTATGAACATCTCATCTAATGATACATGAAAGTGGCCAGCTGGTGGCGCAGTGGCATCAGCACCGGACTTCGGAGCAAAGGAGCAAGTCGGACCACCCCCCAGGCACACTTCCCATCTGTGCCGGGTTGAGCGTCGAGCTAGCCACTCGGCCTCATAAAAAACAAGAGTCTGGTCAGGAACGTTCATATCATGACCCGGTTAATCCGAAAGGAGACCAATCCTGGCACTACATGCCAGACAAGAATGGCTGACTGTCTGGTGCGACACAGTAGGAAGGAAGGATACATGAAAGTGGACACTGATTAGAAGCAATGCAGAAGCACATTGATTAGGGATCTACATGAAGAGCAAACAATGTAATTTAGCTTCTCAGCTTTTGTGAATTCATGAACAAATCAGTGTGTAGTTGATCTATTTTTCAGAAAAGTGATAACATTCTGTGTGAATCTTAAAGAAAGCTACCTGCAAAATCTTGTGACTTCTAAAGGCAAGTTTTTCTCTTTCCTGGCATCAATTCAACAGCATCTCTGACATCCTGCAGTATTTCGTAAAGCTGACTGAGTTGTCTGATGAGCCCAGAAATAAAAAAGTACTACTTTCTGCCTATACTATTTTACAGAGTATGTGGTAAAGATTGTGTCATCTAGATAAGATTAGAGTAGAAACTGAAATGTCATGATAAAATTTTAAGGAATAAACCAAAAAAATGTGGTATTTAAAAAGAGATTATTGAAGGCAATTAGACTCTATTCAAGTGAAATGTTTTTCCTGAACTAGGGAGGCCATTAAGCAGTAATTATGGTTTAATTTGCAGTTGAACCTCAGTTGCACAAAATTTCAGCCGAGTAGAACAACTTTCAGGGTTTGCAGGAAAGTTGAAGTTCTCATCATTTCAATGATAGGTTGCATTATGGACTGGTGTGGAAACACTAGTACCCAAGCATGGAAAAGCCTGCCAAAAGTGATGGTTACAGTCCGGTTCATCGCAGGGAAAGCCCTCTCCACTACTGAGCACATCTACAATGAGCACTGTGTGCAAGAATGCAGCATCCATCATCAAGGATGCCCACCATCCAGGCCATGCTCTCTTCTTGCTGTTGCCATCAGGAAGGAGGTTCAGGAGCCTTAAGTTCCATACCACCAGGTTCAGGAATAGTTATTATGCTTCAACCATCAGGCTCCTGAACCAGAATGGACATCTTCACTCACCATAACACTGAACTTAACATTAAATACAATCTAAGCACTCACTTTTAATGACTCTACAGCTCAGTATTTGTTTATCTATCTATCTATTTACTTATCATTGTTATTTGTTTATTTTTGCATTTGCAGTTTGTCAGTCTTTTTGTGTAGTTCTTCACTGATTCTATTGTAATCTACCAGCCCACACGATGAAGGAAAAGTAACTTCTGTGCTTCCATGTTTATCTGACCATGTATACAAAAAAATTCAAAGTTTAAAAGAAAATCTTATTATCAAAGTGCATATATGTCACCATATACAACCCTGAAATTAATTTTCTTGTGGGCATGCTCAAGAACATTTATAGAACATTAACTATAACACAATCAATGAATGGCCACCAAACTAGGGCTTTCAACCAGGGTGCAGAAGACAGCAATCATAGATGTAGCTCTCATGTTTCCTCTATCATAGCAGTAACTGTTGCTCTCATCACAAATTCTGAGGTACTTGTCATGAATTACAATCAATTGGACAATTCTTTAGCTGTTCAGTCAGATGCAATCTTGCATTATGTTAGTAATCTAATTTTTCCCTATTCAAACTTATTCAAAAATTGGTACACCTATTATATGTGACACTACCGTTACAATTGTAATGCAGAGTGACCTATCCTGATGAATGGTCTCAGTCCAAATCTTCAACTTCAAATCTCCAAATCTTCATTTCCCTCCATAGATGCTGACTGACCTGTTGAGCTCCTCTAACATTCTTTAAGTGATGCACAAGACTTACAACGTCTACAGAATCTCCTGTGTCTGCAATTAAGATTTTTTTTCTCTCTGGACAGTAATAATTCACAGCCAAAGTAATGCCTCTAATTGTTTTTATGGTAATAGAATTGACCAAGAGTAGTATATCTGAGTTACTAATTAGGTTAAACATTGCACATACATATAATTTATAAGAATTTGTATTTTATCTATTAGAATTTATTTAAAAATCTAAGTGGTTTTGACTTAGAGAATCAATATCTTAGAACTGCACAGAATGAGACCATTTAACCTTATGTGATGATGATGGCTCCCTGGGGAGCAATCCCATTAGTCCTATTGTTCCTCACTTTATTTCCCTGTGCATCTTCCTGACAACTCCCCTTAGATTCTTGTTGCTATTAACTAACATTAAAGCATGATTTTCACTGGCTAATTAGCTAGCCAACACACTCTGGAAATGTGGAAGGAAACCCATGCGGTTGTGAAAAGAAGATACAAACTGCATAGAGAGCAGGAACTAAATTGGGACCCTGGAATTGTGAGACACCAGGCTCCATTATATGATTGTCCCACCCATAATGAAATATTTACAAAATATGAAACCAGCTGCATCATGAACATTATACTTGCTATGAACAATTTTTAATTGGGTCATGGAATTCAGGATTTAGAGAGATTCTGCATCACAGCAAATGCAAAATGGTCATCCCAAATAGTGTTGAATTTAAGGAGAACGGTTCAAGAGCGAGCTTAGACTAAGTGCCTTTCCTAGTTCTTTTAAGACCATAAGACCACAAGATACTGGAGCAGAACACACAAAACGCTGGAGGAAATCAGCAGGCCAGGCAGCATCTATGGAAAAGAGAACAGTCAACATTTCAGGCCAAGACCCTTCAACAGGACAGGAGAAAAAAGCCCTGTATTTGGCCATTTGGCCTATCAAGTCTGTTCCGCTATTTCATTGTGGCTGATCCAATTTTCATATCAACCCTAATGCCATGACTTCTCCCCATAGCCCTTCATGCCGTAACCCATCAAGAACCTAGCAACCTCTGCCTTAAATTTGCTTAAGGACTTGTCCTCCACAGCTGCCTGTGGCAGAGAATTCCACAGATTCACCACTCTCAGGTTAAAGAAATTCCCTTTTATTTCCATTCTAAAAGGAAGCCGCTCCATTCTGAGGCTGTGCCCTTTGGTCTTAGACACTTCCTCTTCAGATCCACTCTATCAAAGTCTTTCACCATTCGATAGGTTTCTAGCTTAGTTAGGAACTTGACTAGTTTTAAGTAAACTGGAACTCTACTTTAGACAGCATTTCCTCATTTAATGAGTTAAACAATGTAAATGTCAAATAAAATTAATCAGCAAAGCTGGGAACACGAAACAGATAGATCAGTGGCTGTGGGAAATACAGATAGGCTTGGGGTGTAGGAATTAAATATATTAGCTGATTAAAGCCGGATGAGCCTTTTTGCAAACTTCATGTACTTGGTTTATAGACAATAGACAATAAGTGCAGGAGTAGGCCATTCAGCCCTTCGAGCCAGCACCGCCATTCATTGTGATCATGGCTGATCATCCACAATCAGTATCCAGTTCCTGCCTTATCCCCATAACCTTTGATTCCGCTATTTCTAAGAGCTCTATCCATCTCCTTCTTGAAAGCATCCAGAGACTTGGCCTCCACAGCCTTCTGGGGCAGAGCATTGCATATATCCACCACTCTCTGGGTGAAAAAGTTTTTCCTCAACTCCATTCTAAATGGCCTACCCCTTATTCTTAAACTGTGGTCTCTGGTTCTGTACTCACCCATCAGCGGGAACATGCTTCCTGCCTCTAGCGTGTCCAGTCCCTTAATAATCCTATATGTTTCAATAAGATCCCCTCTCAGTCTTCTAAATTCCAGAGTATACAAGCCCAGTCGCTCCAATCTTTCAACATATGACAGTCCCGCCATCCCGGGAATTAACCTTGTGAACCTACGCTACACTCCCTCAATAGCAAAACTGTCCTTCCTCAAATTTAGAGACCAAAACTGCACACAGTACTCCAGGTGTGGTCTCACCAGGACCCTGTACAGCTGCAGAAGGACCCCTTTGCTCTTATACCCAATTCCCCTTGTTATGAAGGCCAGCATGCCATCAGCTCTCTTCACTGCCTGCTGTACTTGCATGCTTGCTTTCAGTGACTGATGTACAAGAACACCTAGATCTCGTTGTACTTCCCCTTTTCCTAATTTGACTCCATTTAGATAATAATCTGCCTTCCTGTTCTTACCACCAAAGTGGATAACCTCACATTTACCCACATTAAACTGCATCTGCCCACTCACCCAGCCTGTCCAAGTCACCCTGCATTCTCATAACATCCTCCTCACATTTCACACTGCCACCCAGCTTTGTGTCATCGGCAAATTTGCTGATGTTACTTTTAATTCCCTCATCTAAATCATTAATATATATTGTAAACAGCTGTGGTCCCAGCACTGAACCTTACGGTACCCCACTGGTCACTGCCTGCCATTCCGAAAGGGACCCGTTAATCGCTACTCTTTGTTTTCAGTCAGCCAGCCAATTTTCAATCCATGTCAGTACTCTGCCGCCAATACCATGTGCCCTAATTTTTCCCACTAATCTCCTATATGGGACTTTATCAAAGGCTTTCTGAAAGTCCAGGTACACTACATCCACTGGCTCTCCCTTGTCCATTTTCATAGTTACATCCTCAAAAAATTCCAGAAGATTAGTCAAGCATGAATTCCCCTTCGTAAATCCATGCTGACTCGGACCGAACCTGTTACTGCTATCCAGATGTGTCATAATTTCATCTTTTATAATTGACTCCAGCATCTTTCCCACCACCGACGTCAGGCTAACCGGTCTATAATTCCCTATTTCCTCTCTTCCTCCCTTCTTGAAGAGAAGGACAACATTAGCCACCCTCCAATCCACAGGAACTGATCCTGAATCTATAGAAAATTGGAAATGATTACCAATGTGTCCACGATTTCTAAAGCCATCTCCTGAAGTACCCTGGGATGCAGACCATCAGGTCCTGGGGACCTATCAGCCTTCAGACCCAACAGCCTATCCAACACCATTTCCTGCCTAATATAAATTTCCTTCAGTTCATCCATTACCCTAGGTCCTTTAGTCACTATTATATCTGGGAGATTGTTTGTGTCTTCCCTAGTGAAGACAGATCCAAAGTACCTGTTCAACTCGTCTGCCATTTCCTTGTTCCCCATAATAAATTCACCCGCTTCTGTCTTCAAGGGCCTAATTTTGGTCTTAACTATTTTTTTCTTTTTCACATACCTAAAGAAGCTTTTACTACCCTCCTTTATATTCTTGGCTAGTTTACCTTCGTACCTCATTTTTTTCTCTGCGTATTGCCTTTTTAGTTATCTTCTGTTGCTCTTTAAAAGTTTCCCAATCCTCCGGCTTCTCACTCGTCTTTGCTATGTTATACTTCTCTTTTATTTTTATACTGTCCATTACTTCCCTTGTCAGCCACGGCCTCCCCTTACTCCCCTTAGGATCTTTCTTCCTCTTTGGAATGAACTGATCCTGCACCTTCCGCATTATTCCCAGAAACGCTTGCCATTGCTGTTCCACTGTCATCGCTGCTAGGGTATTGCTCCATTGAACTTTGGCCAGCTCCTCCCTCATAGCACCATAGTTCCCTTTGTTCAACTGTAGTACTGACACTTCCGAGTTTCCCTTCTCCCTCTCAAATTGTAGATTAAAACTTATCATATTATGGTCACTACCTCCTAATGGCTCCTTTACCTCGAGGTCCCTGATCAAATCCGGTTTATTGAACACTAAATCTAGAATTGCGTTCTCTCTGGTAGGCTCCAGTACAAACTGTTCTAGGAATCCATCTCGGAGGGACTCCACAAACTCCCTTTCTTGGGGTTCAGTACCAACCTGATTCCTCCAGTCTACTTGCATGTTGAAATCCCCCATAACAACTGTAGCATTACCTTTGCGACATGCCAATTTTAACTCTTGATTCAACTTACACCCTACGTCCAGACTACTGTTTGGAGGCCTGTAGATAACTCCCATTAGGGTCTTTCTACCCTTAGAATTGAAGTGAGCTTGTCCACCATCACATAAACTGCTCATTTTTACCCAAGTCACATTACCCACTGCCTCAGTCATGCCTTTGTTACCTATTGACTAGAGTATTCCCCATGTATCCCAGCCACCTACTGTTAACTTGAGGTCATCTACACTCTACTATTTATGTCCAAGTTGTCCAAGCCCCATTCCATTTATTTTGTCTCCTGACTAAGCCAAAAACCTTAATTTTATTATAAACACTTCCAGTTTAAGATGGAGCTACTAAACACATGTGACAGCCCACTGGTAGTTCATAAGACAAGGTATTCAACTGAAGACGTTACTAATAACACCTTTTTAGAAGTAAATTGTGTTAAATTTTCACTGCAAACAATGAAGAGGCGAGTAAAGGTGAAGCAAGTTTGAGGGATGAATGGTGTTGGTACTTTGCAGAATCTATTCAGACGGAGTGAGCCAATCAGAGAGGAGAGGTCGAGGCAGGGGAGTTTTGATGCCCATACAGCTGGCCAGGCTGTGAGGTGGGATAGCTCTGGGCACTGAGCAATTTGGAGAAATTGAGAGCAGCTTCGGGCTGGGCAGAGTGTTCTAGGACCAGAGCTTTTTGCTGCAGCGGAGGGTTCTAGAACCAGAGCTTTTTGCTGCGGTGGAGTGCTTTAGGCCAGGGGTCCCCAACCTTTGGCGCACCGCGGACCGGTTTAATATTGACGATATTCTTGCGGACCGGCCGACGGGAGTGGGCGGGGGGTGTTCAAGTTCAACAGAGCGTGACAGGGAATGAGGAAAGGTGCAGCTGACTCATATCGTTTCATATCGCCAAATCATATGCTTTCCGCGTGGCCCGGTAGCACATGCTCGCGGCCCGATGGTTAGGGACCACTGCTCTAGGCCCAGAGCCTTTTGCTGCAGTGGTGCCTGGGTCCTAATGCAAGGTAAAATATGCTGTTTGGACAATTTAAACAATTAACTGGAAAGACAGGGCAGAAGGACCAGAGGCGGGAGCTGATTTTCTTCGCTCTCCCGCAACGTTCACTCCCTCACCTGTGATGTTATCTCCTCTCTCCCTCCATGGTGCTGAAGCTATGAAGACTACCCTGGCTGCTGTGCTCCATGCCTGCAAACATGATGGACTGATACAGAGGCTTAGGCCTACTCCAGGCTGCTCCGGGGTTCGGATCTAAGGGCTCATTTTGGTTTGGAATGTTGTTGTTTGCATGATTTGTGTTTTTTTTTCTCATTTCTCTCTGCATCGGGTGTTGGCCTTTATTTCATTTTTTTAACTGGGTTCTTTTGGGTTTCTTGCTTTGTAGCTGCCAGCAAGCAAACAAAACTCAAAGTTGAATAATTTGTACATTCTTTTAAGTGTACTTTGAAATCTTTGAAATATTTTCAATCCTTTCATGGTCTTATTACATAGAAAAATACAGCACTGTGTTGTACCAAACTCATTAAATTAGCAATGAATAATACTCAAATAATCCCTTCTGCCTACATAATGTCTATATCCTTCTATTTCCTGCACTTTCTTGTTCCTATCAGAGAGCCTTCTGAGCACCTCTGTCATAGTTCCCTCTACCACCTACCAAGGCAGTGCATTCCAGCATCCTTTAGTCTCTGTGTAAACATTTTGTCCTTTACATCTCCAACTTACCCCCTTTCAGCTTAGATGCACGTCCTCTGACATTAGTTATTTCAACCTTGAGAAAATGATACTGGTTGTCTATTTTATCTATGCCTCTCATAATCTCATAAACATTTAACAGAGACCAAAATTTCAAAGTAAAACAGATGTGTTGCTGTAGTTAAGTACAAGTGCAAGGTAATGCCTTGCTCTGAAAACCATGAACAAACAAAACTATTTGATGCCTATAGATCAAAGTTCAAAGTGAATTTATTATCAAGGTACATACAATATATGTTACCATATGCTACCCTGAGATGCATTTTCTTGCAGGTATTCACAGTAGAACAAAGAAATACAATAGAATCAATGAAATACTACACACAAGCAAAGACAGACAAATAACCAATAGGCAAAAGAAGAGAGACTGTACAAATATAAAAAAACAAATATTAGTTACACTGAATGATTAATCAAAATAAATAATATTGAAAACATGAGTTACAGAGTACTTTAAAGTCAGTCAATAGGTTGTGAAATGAGTTTAGTGTTGAAGAGAGTGAAGTTACGCACTTGTGGTTCAGAAGCCTTGATAGCTAAAGGGGGATAACTGCTCCAGAATCAGGTGGCGTGGGACCTGAGGTGCTTGCACATCTTTTCTATTGGCAGCAGTGAGAAGAGAGCATGGCCTGGCTGTTGGTGGACCTTGATGATGGTGCTGCTTTCTTATAGCAGAGTTCCTTGTAGATGTGCTCAATTGTGGGGAAGGCTTTTCCTGAGATGGACAGGAAAAGCCCTCTGTATCTTGGAGTATCTACCTTACCTTGTTTTCCTTACAATGTCTTTCGACTAAATTGGGTACCAATTAAAATGTAGTTTCACTATTTGACTGAATTGACTGAAATTGACTGAAATCTCCAGAGATAATTGTTAAAATTTGTTCTAATTGTCAATGTGTTGCATGACAGGCCTTTGTAAAAAGATAGTTACACTAGAAACATCACATTGAATGTACATTCAGTAGCCAAACTATTAAATATATATGTACACCTGCCCATTAATGCAAATATATAACCAGCCAATCATGTTGCAACAACTCACTGCATGTAGACTTGGTCAAGAGGTTCAGTTGTAGTTCAGACCATACATCAAAATGAGGAAGAAATGTGATTCAGATGACTTTGACTGTGGAATGATTGTTGGTGCCAGATCGGGTGCTTTGAGGAACTCAGAAAAGTTGACCTCCTAGAATTTTTCTCATGCAACTGTCTCTGGAGTTTACAGAGAATTAATAAAAAAAAAGAAAATAAAACTGTGAGCAACAGTTCTGTTGGCAAAAATGCCGTGTTAATAAAGATCAGATGAAAATGGCTAGACAGGTCCATACTGACAGAAAGGTGACAGTAGCTCAATTAACCACACATTACAACTGTGATGTGCAGAAAAGCACCTTTGAATGCACAGCACATAAAACCTTGAAGTGGACTGGCTACAACAGCAGAAGAACACAAACATACACACAATGGCCAATTTTTTTAAGTAGAGCAAATACCTAATCAAATTGCCACTGATTGCATGTTGCAAAAAATGCATAAAATCTCCAGTTGATTCTCCCAAAAAAGAAATACAGGGTTGCTAAAAAGAGTAGTAATTTCTCAGGGGTAGAAATCTGTGCTATTTTAAATTTAAAAAAAAAGACATGATTATATACAATACTAATGAGACTCCAGTAAAAAAATAAGGAAGATGTATCATATTAAAGCAGGATTTTGAGGATAATTTTGTTGGCAACAGCAGAAAAAAATTCAGCCAGCAATTAATGATCCTTTGAGAAACGCCAAGCATGCAAAAGCAGAAAAGGGAATCAGAATAATAAAGTCAAAATACAAGTAAAAGCACATTTTATAGCTGGTAGAATGGCAGAGTTTCTTGTCATTTAAATGACACAAAATGTTGGATGAATAGCACCTTTGGATATTGTGATGAGCACAGTGTGATTGATCATTGTTTGGATACTATGCAACTGGCAATCCAAACCACCTGACTGAGCTGGCAAGAGTACACAATGGATTATTTTTTTATATACCCTATTATGTTTTGTTCACTTGTGTTTGATGTTATTAATTTCTGACAGTCGTTGTAATGTGAAAGGAAAGTAAGTGCCTTAAGAACAAGTCTACAGTAGATGCCATTTCATTGGCTCTCCACTCAACTCTAGAACACCTAGACAGCATAGACGCATACATCAAGATGCTTTTCTGTGACTGGAGCTCGGCATTCAGTACTATCATCCCCTCAAAACTAATAAGGTTCAACACCTTGGCCTCAATGCCTCCAAGTGCAACTTCATCCTTGGTTTCCTTACTTGCAGACACCAGTCAGTTCGGATTGGCTACAACTTCTCCTCCACAATTTCCATCAGTACAGGTGCACCACAAGGCTGTGTGTTTAGCTCCCTGTTCTACTCACTTTATACACACGGCTGTGAGGCTAAGCACAGCTCCAATGCCACATTTAAGTTTGCTGACGACACTGCTGCCATTGACCACATTAAAAATGGTGATGAATCAGTGTCGGGGAGGGAGACTGAACAACTGGCTCAGTAGTGCCACAACAACAACCTCTTACTGTATATCAGCAAGCCCAAGGATCTGACTGTTGACTTCAGGTAGGTGAAACCGTAGTTCCCTGCATCAGTCCTCATTGGGGAATTAAAGGTGGAAAGCATCAGCAACTTTAAATTCTTCATTGTTTTCCTTTCAGAGGACCTGTCCTGACTCCAGCACGTAAGTGCAATTATGAAGAAAGCACTGCAGCACCTCTACTTCCTTAGAAATTTGTGAAGATTTGGCATATCATATAAAACTTCTAAAAAAACTTCTACGGATGTATGGTGAAAAGTATATTGACTAGTTGCATCATGGCCTGGTATGGAAACACCAATGCCTTTAAATGGAAAAGTCTATAAATATAGTGGATCCAATCACAAACAAGTGAAAATCTACAGATGCTGGAAATCCAAGCAACACACACAAAATGCTGGAGGAACTCAGCAGGGCAGGCAGCATCTATGGAAAAGAGTACAGTTGATGTTTCTGGCTGAGACCCTTCAACAGGACTGGAGAAAAAAAATGAGGAATAAAGTTAAGAGATGGGATGAGGGGAGGGAGAAACACAAAGTGATAGGTGAAACTGGGAGGCGGAGGGTTAAGTAAAGAGCTGGGAAGTGGATTGGTAAAAGAGATACAGGGCTGGAGAAAGGGGAGTTTGATAGGCAAGGACAGAAGGCCATAGAAGAAAGAAAAAAGGAGGGAGGAGCACGAGTGGGTGGCAATGGGCAGGCAAAGAGATAAGGTGAGAGACGGAAAAGGGGATGGGGAATGACGAAGGAGAGGGGGTTGCCATTACCAGAAGTGTGAGAAATCGACGTTCATGCCATCAGGTTGGAACTTCAGGTCTTGTTCCTCCCAGTCCATCATGAGTAAGTCACAGAGAACCACAATTGCGTACAACTACGTGGAGCGCTGAAGCAGGAAAGCAGCATCTATCACTAAGGACTCCCATCATGCAGGACATGCTCTCTTCTTGCTGCTGCCATCAGGTAGAAGGCAAAGGACCCATACCATCAGGGTCAGGAAAAGTTATTACCACTCATCCATCAGGCTCTTGAACCAAAGATAACTTCACTCAACTTCACTTGTCCCATCACTGAACTGTTCTCGTAACCTATGGATTCACTTTCGCCAACTCTTCATCTCATGTCCTTGTTATTTATTGCTTATTTATTGTTGTAATTTATTTTTTCTCAGTTCAAGCTGGTGAAACCTGAGGTAGGAGTATGGCCAAACACACTCATTTCTCAATTGCTAAGAACTTTCGGACTATTCTAGTGGTGTTTAATCTTGTGGCTTTCTGAAAATTTACATAGATATTGCTGTGTAGACCTAATTGTTTAATGCTATCGTGTAGTGACTTTTGGATGATACCAGTTGTAGATTTTATTATTGGAACAATGTATACCCTGTTCATGTTTGAAAGTCTTTTAATTTCCTCTTTTAACTCAGTATATTTCTTGTGTTTTTCACACTGATATCTGTACGTTTTGTGTGTATGGAATGGTGATAGCTATTAAATTGTTCTTGCTTGTTTATCCTGTATTATTATATTATGTTATTATTCATTGTCCTGTCTGATTGGTCATAATATAATCTGTGGTATTCTGACTCCAAACCTGGATCAGGTTTCTATTTTAGTAAGATATGATTTCTTTTATGAGTTTGTATTTTAAAGCAAGATTTTGCTGAAAGATGTTTGCCAATTGATTGTGCCTGTGTAAGTAATCAGATTGTATTAAACTGCTTCAAAATCCTGTAATGTTTTGGATTGTTTCTAGTTTTCCTTAATATATTCTTCATTTATCATCTTGAATTTGTTGGTCTTTCATTATGCATTTTTGATATTTTTTAGTGTTAACCATTTGGTTCTGTTTGCCACAAGGAACCCTTCTATTTCTGGGAAGAGGTCTCCAGCTCTGAGCCAGGTGTTCAATGCTTTCTTGTCGACATCTATTCTGCTCAGGTCATGGAGATGCCTTCCATGGAGGGTCATGCCTTTTTATTGGTTAACTTTTTCTTCCATTGTGATAATTTCTTCATTTTTCAGGGCTGTGCTCTCATTTAAACTTAAATTTAAATGGGAGAACAGCCCTGAATGACAGCACTTAAATGAGAGCAATTATAGTGTATACTGCTTTTCAGAATTGTAAATGCCCATGTGGAGTGCTGATTCCTGTTTTTCTTGATAAAAGTATATCCTCAGAAGTATTATCTGACTGTTGTGTAGATTTTTATTGTCTGTTATCCCTCTCCTTCCTTTTGTCCTTGGTAGTGTTAATCTATTATTATTGAAATTTATTTTTTTCTCAGCTCAAGTTGGTAATCCCTGAAGTACAGGCATAGCCAAGCATGCTCATTTCTCAATTGCTAGGAACTTTTGGACTGTTCTAGTGATGTTTAGTATTGTGTCTTTCAGAAGATTTACATGGATATTGCTGTGTAGCCTTAATTATTGAACGCTATTGTGCAGCGCCTTTGGAATGATACCAGATGTAGATATTACTATCTGAATAATATATACTCTGTTCACGTTCTAAACTCTTTCAATTTTCTTTTTATTATTATTATTATTATTTCTTTTCTTTCTTTTTGTAATCGCACAGTTTGCTCTTTGCACATTGGCTGTTTGGGTGCAATCTTTTATTGATTCTATTGTGTTGCTTGTACTTACTGTGAGTGCCCTTGAGTAAATATCTTGACATATGGCAACATGTGTACTTTGATAATGTATTTACTTTGAACTTTGAACTTTACCTCCTTTGTCACCTTATTCCCAGACAATGGTAGCCACCTGTGCACCCAGTCATGTTCCCAACAACTCCATTGACTTTACCAGTGTTCTCCAGTCCACAATGATGATATGAGGTATCAACTCCTACATATGCTTCACCACTTTATAGAGTGCAGTCATGAATTTAGTTATAGCTGGTGTCCAAGACTACTGAAATTACTTACAGATGATGAAAAGGCGTGACTCCTAGTTTAGTATGTTTTTTGCAAGTTTGAATTTTTAATGTTAAATTCTCCCTACATCTAGATTTGGCAGCAAAACAAAGATTCCATTTTAATATCTGAATTGCTCAATATCGCAAGGAATGACAATTAATGTAAGAACTCTTTCAAGTTCTGCCATTTCCTATTCCTATTCTATTACCCCTTTCTCAAAGTAAGAAATGCTCTAGATGGTAACAGATGCTTCTCTGAACCATCTGTACAAAAGTATCTTTCAACAGCAAAGGTACAAAAATTTAACATGTATTGGAGTACCAACAAGCAGACCATTGTGAAGGAAAAAGTGCCAAAGATTTTTTGTATACACTATAAAATACTGTGTGCTATATCTCTCTCTGTTACTTGGGAGGGCTGATTGAGTAAAGATCCATGTTTGTATGATAATCCCATTGAGCAGCTGTTGGAGCAAACAGTGTAAAGGAGAAATACCCTACTTCGCTGTGCAACTAGCTGTGCTATCAAATTGAGCATTTAGAGTAGTCTAATTTTTCTTATTAGCCAATGTTTTTAATATCCATTCATACAAAAGTAAGTACCAGAGAAATTGTTGAGGTTGAAAGCCAATAATTCCCAAGGATATAAAGATTTGCATTCTAGTTTTGAAGGAAAATGTGATGGAAGTAGTGTATGCTTTGGTTGTCATCTTCCAGAGTTTCATGGACTTCGAGTCATAGTGTTTATTCATACTAACATCAATGGATTTTGAGAATATCAAGGGAATCAAGGCATAAGCTGATATTAACGGAAAACCAAGTTCAGGAACAATTGTTACCCATCAACCTTCAGGCTCCTGAACCAGCGTGCATAACCTCACTCACCCTAAACACTGAACAGGTTCCACAACTTATGGACTCAGTTTCAAGGACTCTACAACTCATATTCTTAATATTATTTATTACTTATTTATTATTATTAGTTTTTTTTTGCATTTTCACAGTTTGTCTTCTTTTATACATTTGTTGTTTGTCCATCTTTGTGTGTAGTTTTTCAGTGATTAGATTGTATTTATTTCCATCTAATGTGAATGCCCACAAGAAAATAAAACTTAAGATTGTATATGGAGAAATATATGTACTTCCGTAATAAATTTACTTTGAAGTTTTAAAGAAGAATATCAGCCATGATGGGTGAATGGCTGAGTAGAAATATAAAGGGTCTGAAGCTTCTTTAACTGTTCTGTAAGTACTAACCTATGCTGCTCTTAGGCTCTTTGTAGAATCAGTGTAATGCAAGGTGCTTGTAATCCGGAAACATTCCTGAATATATATAGCACCCCACATGCACAGATTTTTATTTAAATTGGCACATAACCCTTGTGTGGCAGCAAACGAAAATATACACTTCTTCAGAAGCTCACAAACAACCCCATATCTGTTGGTGATATTCATTTGATCTTTCAATTCCAGCCTTAACACAGAGCAGTTGTGGTTGTGCCTTCAGCAATCTGTTGCTATTCTCTGTGTGCTGCCTGCATTAATCCCCAGCTCCCTGGTGGGGAAGCAGGTTATTTCTCCTTTGTCCTGCTCAATGGGGACATTATCCAAACAGGGTGTTTTATTCAGTAAGCCCTTCTGACTGACACGGAGAAAGATAGTACACAAAATTTTACAATGGATTATGAAAATCTTCCTCTTAGGCACTTTTTCCTTTATAATAATTGGCTTTTGGAACTAGTCTTTCAGGAATGCCACAGGATATTTAGCTTGCTAGCTCTTCAGAATATTACCTCAGCCCATTCTGCAAGCTTTTCTAAATTCCACTGTGTAGAAGCCAGTTTAGCCAGGCATACGCATACGTGTCCTCACCACCTTCATACCTACAGCCAGATAAGGAACTTGGCCTCCAAGCACATTGTCATCACTAGCTGGTTGAGTCAATTTAGTGTCATACAGCACAGAAATAGGCCCTTTGATATTTACATTCACATTGACTGTGACCATAAGATGTAGGAGCTGAATTAGGCCATTTGGCCCATCGCGCCTGCTCCACCATTTCATCATGGCTGACCCTATCAGTACTAGTCCCATTTGCCTGCAATAGGTCCACAGCTCTCTCCACTCAGAGGTCTCCTTATTAGCTTCACCCATATATCTGGTTGTTAATGGAAATATCTAATCAGCCAATCATGTGGCAGCAACTCAATGCATAAAGGCATGCAGACAAGATCAAGAAGTTCAGATGTTGTTCAGACTAAAGATCAGAATGGGGAAGAAATATATCTAAGTGACTTTGACTGTGGATTGATTGTTGGTGACAGATGGGCTGCTTCATCAAGAACATACTTAATAAATTGATCAATGTGGTGATTCAAGAGCTTATTTGGTTACTTCTTAAAATGTTGTGAGAGTATTTGGTTTTAAAACATTGTCATGTCAAATTCCAAATATTTTCAGTGTGAGAAAATCTGTCCCCCACCCCCAGGACTGCTCTAGTAATCATAGTCATGGTCATAGTCATACTTTATTGATCCTGGGGGAAATTGGTTTTCATTACAGTTGCACCATAAATAATTAAATAGTAATATGTAAATTATGCCAGGAAGTAAGTCCACGAACAGCCTATTGGCTCAGATGTCTGACCCTCCAAGGGAGGAGTTGTAAAGTTTGATGGCCACAGGCAGGAATGACTTCCTATGACGCTTTGTGTTGCATCTCGGTGGAATGAGTCTCTGGCTGAATGTACTCCTGTGCCCACCCAGTACATTATGTAGTGGATGGGAGACATTGTCCAAGGTGGCATGCAACTTGGACAGCATCCTCTTTTCAGACACCACCGTCAGAGAGTCCAGTTCCATCCCCACAACACCACTGGCCTTATGAATGAGTTTGTTGATTCTGTTGGTGTCTGCTACCCTCAGCCTGCTGCCCCAGCACACAACAGCAAACATGATAGCACTGGCCACCACAGACTCGTAGAACATCCTCAACATCGTCCGGCAGATGTTAAATATATACCTCCAGCCTCTCAAACTAAATTCCTGCCCTCTTGATTTAGACAACATCTCCATGGAATAGAAGTATTTCACTATCTAATCTACTTCCATCACAATTTTATATGTATATAATCCATAGCAGCTTAGGTTCCAACACACTAAACCACTGCTATATTAAGATAAGGAATGCCTACCGTACAATGCCCAGAAGACATTTTGGAAAATCTAATCAATTGGCTGTCTTTGCCTTTACTCAGTACAGTCAGAGGCTAAAGTGTGAGGCTCCAGAGATAAGGACAACAAAAAGGTAGTTGCATGAGGCAGAGGTGCAGATATGGGATGGTTTCAAGTAAGTGGACCAGAGGCTGCTGAAGGGCTCATTTGTGGATCTGAATGAACACATCATGGTTGTCATAGACTTCATAGAAACAGTCACAGATAAGAATGTCCCCGAAAGATCTTTCAGAGGCCCTGACCTAACCGGAAGCCCAGGCTAAACCATGACGGCCATATCAGAGGCATTCAAGTCTGGTGACCCCCGCCCCCCCCCCCCCCCCCCCCCCCCCCCCCCCCCCCCCCCCCAAAGACAGTTACAGTAGTCCAGGTATGATCTCTGGAAAGCCATCTCTCAAGTGAAGTGGCAATTCCGGAATAAACTTGAGTCAGTGAAGGATGCCTGACAGCTGTGGCAGGGCTTGAATGCTATCACCTCTTACAAAGTGAAATTAAGTGACAAAGGTGACAGCAGGGCTTCACTTCCAGATATGCTCAATACCTTCTATGTTCACTTCTATGTTAAAAATGTGGAGAAAACATCACAAGTTCTTACATCCCTTATGACCCTGTGATTTCAGTCCCAAGGCCGACATGAGAGCATCCTTCAGGAGGGTGGACCCATGGAAAGCATCTGGCCCTGATGGGGTACCTGGCCGAGTACTAAAGACCTGTGTGGATCAACTGACTGGAATGTTAAGATCTTTACCCCTTGCTTCGGTAATCTGAATTACTCACCTGCTTCAAACAGGCTTCAATTACACCAGTGCCTAAGAAGAACATGGAAACCTGCCTCATTCATCCAGTAGTACTTAAATCCACTCTGATGAAGTGCTTTGAGAGGCTGATGGTGAAAATATCAACTCCTGTCTGAGAGCTGACATGGATTCATTCCAATCTGCCTACCATCTCAACAAGTCTAAAACAGATGCTATTTCATTGGCTCTTTGCTCAATCCTGGATTATTTGAACAGCAAAGTTGCATTTATCAAGATGCTCTTTATGGACTACTGTTTGGAATTCAGTACTATCATCCTGTCATAACTAATCAGTAAGTTTCAAGAACTTATGTGAAGAGCAAGAGGATAAGATGTGAAAGAATGGGACCAATCAAGTGTGACAGTGGAAAAGTGTGTATGGAACAGGAGGAGATAGCAGAGGTACTTAATGAATAATTTGACTCAGTATTCACTACGGAAAAGGATCTTGGTAATTGTGGGGATGATTCACAGTGGACTGAAAAGCTTGAGCATGTAGATATTAAAAAAGAGGATGTGCTGGAGCTTTTGGAAAGCATCAAGTTGGATAAGTCACCAGGACTGGATGATATGTACCCCAGGCTACTGTGGGAGGTGGGGGAGGAGATTGCTGAGCCTCTGGCAATGATCTTTGCATCATCAATGGGGACGGGAGAGGTTCCAGAGGATTGGAGAGTAGCTGATGTTGTTCCCTTTTATTCAGGGAAGGGAGTAGAGATAGACCAGGAAATTATAGACCAGTGAATCATAATTCAGTGGTGGGTAAGCTGATGGAGAAGATCCTGTGTTACAGTCTGGTCCATTGACTCCTCATTTCAGTTAATTTTCCCCATGTTCCACTGAGCTCCTTGATTAGGGCACCTGATCCTCATTCGTACCGGCAGCATAAATACTCTGGCTTACATTTACTTGCTGCTGGTTCATCACCTCAGCAGAGTGGCTATGCTCGTTCCACGTCGCTGAGAATGATTCGAGTCGAGAGCCTGTCATCCGCTGTTCCTATGTCGAGTCGAGAGCCTCTCATCCACTGTTTCTGGGTCGAGTCGAGAACCTGCCGTCCACAGTTCCTGGGTCAAGTCAAGAACCTGCTGTCCAGCTGAGTTTTGCCGGCTGTTTGCCACTTCACATGTTACCCAGAATTGAGATACGAATGGACTGTCGTTGGTTTTTGTCATTTCATGTCCGGCTGAGTATTGCTTGCCGTTTGCCGCTGCTCCAAGCCACGATACGTATTATCTGTCGTTGTATGGTGTTGTCATCTCCATGTCCAAGTCCGAGTCCCAGCTCTGTGTCCAAGTTCCGAGTCCTGGCTCTGCGTCCAAGTTCCGAGTCCCGGCTCTGTGTCCTAGTCAAGTCCAAGTCCAGGCTCCGAGTCCAAGTCAATTGCAAGTCCAGGCTCCATGGCCAAGTCCAAGTCCAGATTCTTCCTGTTTTTGGTCCAACGCTTACATCTATGTAAGCATCTAATCCTCGCTCTCCAGCCTTCCAGGCAACTATTAATAAAATACACTTCTGCTAATGTTACCTCCGTGTCTGTCTCCTGTTCTTAGGACCGCTCCCTACACCCCTTTGTAACAGAACGGACCAGTCAAACATGGTCCCAGCGGACTCAAGACACTGTCTTACAAACTCTCGCTAACTAGATTCCACTTCTGCCAAACCATCCCCCCACCCGCCCGGGTCGTCGATAATCCGGGCTAGCCTGTTAGGTCACCTGGAGGCTCCCATTGAGGAGGGTGTGCTGTCGTGGTCTGGTCCGTTGACTCCTCATTTCAGTTAATATCCTTTTCCCCATGTTCCACTGTGCTCCTTGATCAGGGCACCTGATCCTCATTTGTACCGGCAGCATAAATACTCTGGCTTACATCTACTGGCTGCTGGTTCGTTACCTCAGCAGAGTGGCTATGCTCGTTCCGGGTCGTCGAGTCGAGAGCCTGTCATCCACTGTTCCTGGGTCGAGTCGAGAGCCTGCCGTCCAGATGAGTTTTGCCAGCCGTTTTCTGCTCCATGTGGGTCATATTCTGCATGGAGGTTGGTGACAAGTGGTGTGCCTCAGGGATCTGTTCTGGGACCACTTCTCCATGATTTTTATAAATGACCTGGATGAGGAAGTGGAGGGATGAGTTAGTAAGTTTGCTGATTGTCAGAGGTTACAATGGGATATTGATAGGGTCCAAAACTGGGTTGAGAAGTGGCAGATGGAGTTCAACCCAGATAAGTGTGGGGTGGTTTCTTTTGGTAGATCAAATATGATGGTAGAATATAGTTTTAATGTTAAGGCTTTTGGCTGTGTGGAGGATCAGAGGGATCTTGGGGTCCGAGTCCATAGGACACTCAAAGCTGCTGCGCAGGTTGACTCTGTGGTTAAGAAGGCATACATTGGCCTTCATTAATTATGGGATTGAGTTTAGGAGCCAAAAAGTAATGTTGCAGCTATACAGGACCCTGGTCAGATCCCACTTGGAGTATTGTGCTCGGTTCTGGTCGCCTCACTACAGGAAGGATGTGGAAACCATAGAAAGGGTGCAGAGGAGATTTACAACAGTTTTACAAGGAGGTGTTGCCTGGATTGTGGAGCCTGCCTTATGAGAATAGGTTGAGTGAGAGGTGACATGATAGAGGTGTATAAGATGATGAAGGGCATTGATTGTGTGGATAGTCAGAGGCTTTTTCCCAGGGCTGACATGGCTAGCACGAGAGGGCACAGTTTTAAGGTGCTTGGGAGCAGGTACAGAGGAGACGTCAGGGGTAAGTTTTTTACACAGAGAGTGGTGAGTGCGTGGAATAGGCTGCCGGCAATGGTGGTGGAGGCGGATACAATAGGGTCTTTTAAGAGATAGGTACGTGGAAGTTAGAAAAATAGAGGACTATGGGTAACCCTAGGTAATTTCTAAAGTAAGGACATGTTCAACACAGCTTTGCGGGCCAAAGGGGCCTGTATTGTGCTGTAGGTTTTCTATGTTTCTATGTTTCTAACTTTGCCTCAATCCTTTCTTGTGTAATTGGACCCTCAATTTCCTCACTTGTAGACCCCAGTCAGTTCTTATTGGCAAGAACATCTCCTCCACAGTCTGCATAAGCACAGGTGCGTCACAAGACTATGAGGTTAGCCCCCCCATCTGCTTGCTTTACACTTATGGCTCTGTGGCTAAGCATAGCTCCAATGGCATATTTAAGTTTCCTGACAAAACCATTGTCATTGGCTGAATCAACAGTGGTGATGAATCAGCATATGGAAGGCAGATTGAAAATCTGGATGAGTGGCGTCACACAAAAAACTCTCGCGCTATGTCAGCAAGACCAAGGGGCTGATTATTGCAGGAGGAGGAAGCTGGAGGTATGCACACCCTCATTAGGGGATATGAAGTGGAGAGTGTCAGCAACTTTTAATTCCTTGGTGTTATCATTTCAGAGGACCTAGCCTGGACCCATCACATTAGTGCAATTACAAAGAAGGCACAGCAGCAGCTCTACTTCCTTAGAAGTTAGCAAAGATTTGGCATGACATCTAAAGCTTTGACGAACTTCTATAGATGTGTAGTGAAGAGTATATTGACTGGCTGCATCACAGCCTGGTATGAAAACACCAAAATCCTACAAAAAATAATGAATAAGGCCCAGTGCATTATGAGTATAGCCCTTCCCACCACTGAGCACATCTGCATGGAGCGTTGTCACAGGAAAGCAACATCCATCACCGAAGAAACCCATCACCCAGGTCATACTCTATTCTCACTACTGCCATCAGGAATGAGGTACAGGAGCCTCAGGTCTCACACCATCAGGTTTAGGAAGACCCCTCAACTATCCGGTTCCTGGACTAGAAAAGATGACTTCACTTACCTCATCACTGAACTGCTCCCACAAACTATGGACTCACTGTCAAAGACTCTTCATCTCATGATCTCAATAATTGTAGCTTATTTATTTATTTGTCTGTCTGTTTATTTATATATTTATTTCCCATTTGTATTTACACAGTTTGTTGTCTTTTGCATACTGGTTATCCGGTCTGTTGGGTGTGGCTTTCCATTGACTCCATGATGGTTATTGGATTTATTGAGTATGCCCACAAGAGTGCTATATGGCGACATATATGCACTTTGATAATATAACCATATAACAATTACAGCACAGAAACAGGCCATCTCAGCATTCTAGACCGTGCCAAACGCTTACTCTCACCTAGTCCCACTGACCTGCACTCAGCCCATAACCCTCTATTCCTTTCCTGTCCATATACCTATCCAACTTAACTGCAAATGACAATATCGAACCTGCCTCAACCACTTCTGCTGGAAGCTCGTTCCAATATATTTACTTTGAACTTTGATATACTGTGCCTCAGTCAGATTAGATCACATCATAGCGTCCTCTGGTCTAGGGAAACAAAACGTAATCTTTCCTTATGACTGAAATACTTCAATCAGGGCAACGTCCTGGTGAAACTCTTCTCCAGCTTCCCATTATCATTTCTAAAGTGTGGTGTCCAATACTGCACCTGATATTTTAAGTGCGACCTAATCAAAGATTTATAAAGTTGTAACATGACATCCCAACTCTATAACCATGCTAGTGTCAATGAAGGCAATCTTCTTACAAACTTTCTTACCAAATTCTCCACCCCTGTTGTCACTTTCAGGGATTTATGAATGAGTACCTCATGGTTCCTTGTTCATCAACACTTATTAAGACCTTACTATTTACTCTTTAAACCCTATTCATATTTGCCATCCCAAAATGCATTTCTTGTGCGATATTTACCTTTAGCCTCATGTAAAAAAATAAAAATGCTGTGAACTTTCATTTCATTAGGCAGCATTTATGAAGAGACAGTTTCTGGTTGAAAGCCATTCATTGAAATCATTAAAAATTGTGGATAAATTAATATCAGGTTGTGGGTATCATAAGAGATGGATGATAGGTCAAAAGGAATATTTTCTGATATGATGAGGTTGCTTTGGGGACAAACTGTAAATTAAATCATCTGCTTAATGGGTGCAGTTAGGGAAAGAGTAAAAAAAGTTTTGAAATGACAGTGTTATGTCATTTGGAAAGTGTTTGAAATGACCTTTAACTGTCATTCATTCTTTGGAGCACTCCTCTGTTTTCATGGATGTTTGCGAAGAAGAAGAATTTCAGGATGTAGATTGTATACATTTCTCTGACATTAAATGTACCTACTGAAATCTATTGAAACTATTGTTAGTAAGTGAAAACACGGACAGAGGTGTGTGAAAGTTGTGAAATGTAGATGTGCAGGATGTGCCTGGCAAGTCAGCCTGTGCAAACAGAGGGAAAATAAATCATCCAGTATTACAGAAGGTTGACCTGCTCTTTTCTGATAAAGACATCGAAAGCCCATTAGCTGAAATTGTACAATACAACATTATGTCTGTAGTACTACAATATGACCAGATGGAAAATGAGGTGTTTTTCCACGAGATTACATGGGGCCCCATCATAACAGCGTAGGAGATCACATACAGATCGCGAGATGGATGAAAATGTATAGCGGCAGGAAGCAGGAAGCTTCAAGTTGCTGCTGACTGAGCATAATTATTCAATCTGCATCTGTTTTCCCCAACATAGAGGAGTCAACATTATGAACACTGAATGAGCTGCACTAGAGAGAAAGTACAAATGAATCATTGCTTCAACTGGGAGGGGATCGTATGAGATGGAAAGCAGTGAAATCTCAAGAGTTGCATGGAAGAATGCCACAAGAAGGGGAATAGTTGGTAATGTTGGAAAATTGACCAGGGAACCAGAAAGGAAGTGGTCTCCGAAAAAATAAGAGAATGTTTTGTGGGGTAGAATCTTAATGAAGCTGGTGGAATCTAGAAAATATGATGTATTGAATTCAGGAGGAGAATGTCTGAGGATAGTGGCAAGGGAAACATATGAAAATGTGTTCAGTAGTTCTTTTAATTATGGTTTAGTGAAAACAATGATTCAGCAAGAAGGAAGGCCTTTCAAATGAACCTGCTTAGAAAATCTCATCATCAGACTGAGTAAGATAGAGATGGGGAACTGGGTGGATGGGATGGCGTCCTTACAGGAGCAGAATGCAACAAACAGTTGAATGTTTACAAATTTACACTCAATGGCCACTTTATTATGTACATATGTACACTTGCTCATTAATGCAAATAACTCATCAATCAATCATGTGGCAGCAGCTCAATGCAAAATAAAGTGTGCAGACAGGGTCAAGAGGTTCAGTTGTTGTTCAGACCAAACATCAGGATGGGGAAGAAATGTAGTCTAAGTGACTTTGACTGTGAAATAATTCTTGTTGGTTTGAGTGTTGCAGAAAGTATTGATTTCCTGGGATTCTCAGGCACAACAGAGTTTTTAAAAGAATCGTGGGCAAAACAAACCAAAACCAAAAAAGAAATATGGACAAAGCCGCCTTGTTAGTGAAAGAGGTCAGAGGAAAATAGCCAGAATGTTTCAAATTGACAGGAAGGTGATGGTATCTCAAATAAAAATGTGTTACAATAGTGGTGTGCAGAAGAGCATCTCTGAATGCACAGCATGTCGAAACTTGGAGTGGATGGGCTACAGCAGTAGAAGGCCATAAGCATACAGAAATACACTCAGTGCATAATGGATACCATGATTGTCTAATGGATGGTTCTGGCTAACCTATCCTGTAAGATGGAGAAAGAGAGATTCAGAAGGGGATGAGACAGAGATGGAGCATGTGAACATAAAAGAGGTTGGTAACAAAAATAATGAAATATTCAAGCTCAGCATGAGTTAAAGAAGCAGCACCAATACAGTCATTAATGTAGCAGAGATAAACTAGAAGGAGAGCGGTGAAGAAGGAGTGCAGCAAAAATAATTCCGTATTCTGCATGTCACTAAGGACAGGTCTAAATTGGACATGTGTGATTTCTTATAGCTGCAGCCGATCTAGCAGTGGTAAAGAAGATATTCAATGCGAGAATGATTTTTGGTCATCTCAAGTTTCAGATTCATGTCTAGCACTTATCTCTCTCCATATTCTCTATCATTGCCTTAACTTTATTCAAAATAGCGTCATAAAGAACTACATCACAGAAAACAGCTACCTCTGAGCAAGCAAATCTCAGGGTTGTACAATTTATACATTCTTTGATAATAAATGTACTTGAAATTAAACTTTTAGTGTTAGCTGCACAGGGATGATTTTTGGTGAATAATTCCTTGACAAGTATTTGATTAATATATCTCTGTGTTCTATAGGAAATTTCCTATTACTCACATATAATGAATCAGTCAAACATTAATTAAATTACTTTTTAATTAGCTCAACCAATGTATTTTTAAGACAACTATGCTTATGCTTCTTCTTTCTCACAAACTTTCTCTAGTAATTTGGCAGTGTTATTGAAAAATAAACTATCCTCAACTTTTTTGTAATTGTTTCTTTACAAATATAAGTATTGGCTTACTTTGTAAACATATTATCCACAAACCTTTAAAGGCTTCCTTTGGTCTGCTTTTTAATTATGAAGCAAAAAAAAACATTGCTATCTTTTTGATCGATTTTTTGCCTTTTGGTTTGAAAACATTCAATTTTTACACATATTTAATCAGAAATTGAAATTAAAAGTCACAATCTGGAGCATTCTTTAATGTATCTAATTAAAGTAATAATCTCAGTCAGGAGGAAATCCTCATGTATTCAGCAAATGTACTATGTTTCTTCCGGACTATTTCTTCAAGAGCGTTTCTCTAGTTTGTGCTGAATTTTATCAATGAACATAATGTCATGAATTAATTATTGATAGATGAAAATGTAATAGTTCTGTATTACTTCTGTATCTAGCTATAATGCAGCCATGATTTTCAGAGAAAACCATAACTAGTACTTCAAGTTAATAACTTTTCAGATTAGCTGAGATATTCCTCTCTCCAAAGATGCTGCTTGGCCTGATGACTATTTTGAGCAAAATACTCATGATTATCTCTCTGTAAATGTATGAAGTAAATAGACCTTACATTTGTCCTAATCTGTTTGGATGTAGTTCCTTTTCTTTTTCCAATATTTTTATCAATTTATATGTAAGAATACAGAGTACAGGAAAAAAATGTTAATACATTAAACTAAATCGCGTATAAAGACTCCTTACCCTATATTCGTACAAATCAATTAGTCGTAATATTGAAAAATAATAACTTTTTAATATAAAAAAAACTAACCCACTATCAAGACCGAAGCTGATTAATAGAAAAAAAAGAAAATAGATTGTTAGTCATCATCTGTGCTTTAACAGCAAATCAAAGATTTTGAAAACAATTCGGAAAGGGTCCCCACAATGTTTGAAAGTCTTGATTAGATTCAAAGATTGGACATTGAATCTTCTCTAAATTTAAACATGACATCACAACATGTAACCATTGGGTGTGAATAGGAGCGGCCACATCTTTCCATTTAAGCAAAGTGTCCTTCTGGTCATAAGAGACATAAAAGCCAAAATGTGCAAATCAGATGGCTCCAAAATAATATCCTTTCCTCCAACAATACCAAATAAAGCAGTCAAAGATTAGGCTTGAAATTTACTTTAAAAAGTATCGAAAAGGTTTGTAATACTTCTTTCCAATATTTTCCAAGACTTGGACATGTCCAAAACATATGAATGAGTGAAGCTTCTCCATTATTACATTTATCACAATATGGAGATATATCTAAATTAAAACAAGACAACTTATCCTTAGTCATACTATGGACCACTTTCAATTGAAGGAGAGGGTGACGGGCGCATAATGATGAAGTGTTGACCAATTTAAAAATTTGATTCCAAGTTTCCTCAGAAATTGAAGTCTGTAAATCTTGTTCCCAAAGATTTTTAATTTCATCTAAAGGATCACTTCTCATTCCCAACAGCATATTATAAATATTAGATATAGATTCATTATAAAAAGGTTGATGTGGTTCCTGAGTGTAATTTTTCTTGGCTCAGATGCAATCAAAGAAAAATTAAAACAATCTGAACATCATATCACAATTGATGTGAATATGCCTTGAGCTTTCAGTCAACAAATCTCATTTTCACAGGAATTTACCCATATTATTGCATATTTCATTTCTGAAAAGTTACCTCAAGCAGGGCATACTATTAGGCATTTTCAGAAATCTCTACAGGAATACCACATCAATGGACACTGCTAGTTAAGAAACTTATTACTTCATTTTTTAGCTTGATGAAAATGCTCCTTCCCACAAATAGCAAGCAATCTTCTAGGAAATAGTCATCTGAAAAAAAAAGATCAGCATTTGAACTGGGAGACTGACAGCTCTGTTGACAATCGATTCTTGAAAAGAATTTCCATTTCTGTAATATAGATGCACAGGGAACTGATTCACTGGTTCAAAACTGGGTCATTTTCTTCTTTCTACAATTTGTAGGAAGCAAGACAACGTTGAATTGCCTTTGAATGTACCAATAACATTGGACTAATAAAATTAATATAGTGAACAAAGTCTTGAATACTTTACATTTTTTTAGCATCTGCAATTTTTGAAAATAATACAGTGCACCATGAAATAGGAAACGTATTTGTATTCACTGCTGCACTATTAGATACCATTCTAATGTATCCATTTGTGGAGATCAACATTTTGTCCCATGCTGGCCTTAGGTTCTGGCATAAGCTTTACATCTTGTACAGAGGATTAGTTCCAATAAACTGCTGCATGATCCTGTTGACTCAATCATTGCAAACGTTTAGCTGAACTGTTTATACAGTAAACTAGTATACGAGGGGTGCTTGATAAGTTTGTGGCCTAAGGTAGAAGGAGTCAATTTTAGAAAACCTAGCACATTTATTTTTCAACATAGTCCCCTCTTACTTTTACACACTTAGTCCAGCAGCCGTGGAGCATACGGATCTTGAACCTCCAGAAAGTGTCCACAGCAGGGGTGATTGATAAGTTTGTGGCCTAAGGTAGAAGGAGATGAGTTATACAGCTCTCATTACATGGTCATGCAGTTCAACTGTGTGAGTGATTATGCAGAAAGTTTGAAGTTAATAACTCATCAGGGGTGATTGATAAGTTCGTAGCGTAAGGTAGAAGGAGATGAGTTACTAACTTCAAATGTTCTGCATAATCACTGAAAGAGTTGAACTGCATGTGCATGTAATGAGAGCTGTATAACTCATCTCGTTCCACCTTAAGCCACAAACTTATCAATCACCCCTGCTGTGGACTCTTCCTGGAGGTTCAAGATCCGTATGCTCCACGACCGCTGGACTAAGTGTGTAAATGTAGGAGGGGACTATGTTGAAAAATAAATGTGCTAGGTTTTCTACAATTGACTCCTTCTACCTTAGGCCAAAAACTTATCAGTCACCCCTCGTATTTCCGATTACCTGCTGGAAATTTGATAATTGCAAGTGGGAGTCTCCCTATCAATGAACAGAGTGCAAAAATATTTACTAAGTTAATTCCAAAGGTAGTGGTCCATTGCTTAAAAAGAGATTAAACAGACTATGCCTTCACTGTCCCGAGTTTAGAAGCAGAGGTGACCTCATTCAAATATAAAAAAATACTTTGGGATTTGACAAAGCACTAAGGTTAGTCAAATCCCATTGGTCGGGGTCAAACATAAATATTGCATCCTAGCTGTCTGCCAATACACAAGCCAACAAGCAAGCCAGAGTAGTACGCTATGGAGAGCAAGCTGTTGCCCATGCAGCAATACACAAGCTATTGCCTATGCTGCCAATAGACAAGCCAATATGCAAGCTAGAGTAGTACGCTATGGAGTGCAAGCTATTGCCCATGCAGCAGGCTCCCCCTCTCCACACAGCAGTAGAATCAAAAGGAACGGCACAGAGCCATACCATTCGGCACCAGCGGTGTCACTGCAGTTGCCAATCAGCGTTGAACTCAGCAAAGGACTGCTTTAAGAACTCCAGCTTCAGGTATTTCCTTGGGGTTTACTCCCAAAGCCCTCCTCATTAGTGGGTATAGCTGCAAGGCAGCAAAGGTTTGAAATCAGTTTTCCTTCTCCATGACTGATGAACACCATCTGCCCAGAGTGGCTGATTTTAAAGAGCCAGCTCTTCTCAATAGAAATGGTTCCTATGTGTTTTGTAGCTAAGCCACACACGAAGGCAAGGATTAATAGGTAGTGGGAGCTTTTTCTAGTAACTCCACCTGCACCCCCCCCACCCAACCCCACAGTGACTATGACAACCAAAGGAACCTTTTTAAGGTAGTTGATAGAAATCAATTAATCCAAGATTGTTGAATCTATGAAGGGTAGTGAAGGCTCAGTCATTGTGTATGCAGAGATCAATTATGTTTTTCTTTCAAATGTTAAAGAAATCAAGAAATGGACTTTGTGCAGGAAAGTGGTACTGAGGTAAACGATGGAACATGACTCAACTAAATACCAGAGCAGGCATTTGGGAGTGGGTGACGCCACCTGCTTCTATTTCTTATGGTTTTCTGGTTTAAGCTATATGCTTGCCTGAGGCAGGGTCTCAGCTGAAAACATCAATCATCCTTCTACCTTGATCTGCTGAGGTCTACCAGCACTTTGTCTTTTGCTACATCTACTTCAAAGTTCAAAGTAAATTTGTTATAAAAATGCATATATTTCATCATATACTACTGTGAGATTCATTGTCTTGCAGGCATTCACAGCTGAACATAGAAATCCAATAGAATCAATGAAAAGCTGCACACTGAAAACTGCCTATGTGCAAACAAAGCCAAACTATGTAAATCAATAAATAATACTGATAACATGAATTGTAGAGTCTATGAAAGTGCATCTACTGACTGTCAAATCAGTTGTTTTCTCAATACCTGCAGAACTCTGGGTGAAAGTGAGTTACCTGCATAGCTGCAGCATGTTCACACATCTCACAGCACATACACAGCTGTTGAACATAGAACATAGAACATAGAATAGTACAGCACATTACAGGCCCTTCGGCCCTCAATGTTGTGCCGACCCTCAAACCCTGCCTCCCATATAACCCCCCACCTTAAATTCCTCCATATACCTGTCTAGTAGTCTCTTAAACTTCACGAGTGTATCTGCCTCCACCACTGACTCAGGCAGTGCATTCCACGTACCAACCACTCTCTGAGTGAAAAACCTTCCTCTAATATCCCCTTTGATATTCCCACCCCTTACCTTAAAGCCATGTCCTCTTGTATTGAGCAGTGGTGCCCTGGGGAAGAGGCGCTGGCTATCCACTCTATCTATTCTTCTTATTATCTTGTACACCTCTATCATGTCTCCTCTCGTCCTCCTTCTCTCCAAACAGTAAAGCCCTAGCTCCCTTAATCTCTGATCATATTGCATACTTTCTAAACCAGGGAGCATCCTGGTAAATCTCCTTTGTACCCTTTCCAATGCTTCCACATCCTTCCTATAGTGAGGTGACCAGAACTGGACACAATACTCCAAGTGTGGCCTAACCAGAGTTTTATAGAGCTGCATCATTACATCGCGACTCTTAAACTCTATCCCTCGACTTATGAAAGCTAACACCCCATAAGCTTTCTCAACTACCCTGTCTACCTGTTGAAAGTTCATGAGTGGCACAGTAGCATAGTGGTTAGCATAATGCTGTTACAAGTGCTGGTGATGCATTTTCAATTCTGCTGCTGTTGATAAGGAGTTTGTACATTCTCCCTGTGATCAAGTGGGTTTCCTCGAGTTGCTCTGGTTTCTACCCACAATACATCCAAATACGTAAGGGTTAGTAGGTTTAATTGGTTGATGCAGGCTCATGGGGCTGGAAGGTTTGACGTGTTGTGTGTTCAGTTATTTTCTTCTACACACCATTGCTAAAACACATGGTTATTTGAGTTACTATTGCCTTCCTGTCAGCTTGAACTTATCTAGCCATTCCCCTCTGAGCTCTCTCATTAACAAACTGCTATTCTGTGTATGATTTTTGTTTGTCACACCATTCTCTGTAAATTCTAAAGAGCGTTGTGCATGAAAATCCCAGGATATTAGCTGTTTCTGAGATACTCAAATTACCCCATTTGGCACCGACCATCATTCCACGGTAAATCACTTATATCAAATTTCTTCCCCATTCTGATGTTTGGTCTGAACAACAACTGAATCCTTTGACCATGTCTCCATGTTTTTAGCATTCAATTGCTGCCACATGATTGGCTGATTAGATAATTGCATTAGTGAACATGTGTACAGATGTACCTTATACAGTGGCTACTGAGTGTATTTCCTGATGCGCTTGTATAATTGTTGAAGTTATTTGAACATAACAACCAGAAATGCAAATATAGCAAGCAAGATATAAGTTTCTGTTTTTTATAGCAACTTTCAAAATTTAAGAAACGTATTTTATCTAAAACTCATTCCCTATGGTTTACCAAATACTGCATCTTCAGCGAACGGAAGCTCATTCAATGAATTGAAACTTTGGTTTTCAAACCCCAGAAATAAATAGATTGCTATTAATTTACTCACTTTCTTAGTTGCTTCACAAACAAGAGAAAATCTGCAGATGCTGGAATTCTAAGCAATACACACAAAATGCTGGAGGAACTCAGCAGGTCAGGCAGCATCTATGGAAAAGGGCAGTCGATGTTTCAGACTGAGATCCTTCAGCAGGACTCCAGTTGAATGTACTTTTTTCTATTGATGCTGCCTGGCAGGCTGAGTTCCTTCAGCATTTTGCGTGTGTTTTGTGGTTCCTTGCTTGTTTGTAATGATTGCTATCTATTTATAGTCGTTTAAATTTTAGTGCACCTTAAATGAAATTGGAAAAATAACTTTGACATTGGCAATATGTTTGTAGTATTGACATATTTTCAGGTGTAATGTTCATTTCCACCCAGGGAGCAAATTCTAGATCTGGTACTTCGAAACAAATTTATACTTGACCATTGTCTCTTTCCTTTTATGTCCTGAATTGGAACTGAACAACACAAATGTTCATTTCTGGAAGATATAGCTTTTTTTTCAAATATTTGAAGATATATTCATTTGTTTCACGATAGAAAAAAATACAATCATCTATTCCATCACACAGTGGTAAAGTTGCTTATACAGCAGTCCAGTAGTACGCTGGGAGGTATCTTTTCTTCACAACCAAGTGATAGAAAATTCAGGAGGAAAGGCTATCTGGCAATTCAATTTATGAAAGGAGTGAACTATTGCTACAGAGAAAATTTTGATTGAAGTGAAATGACCCTGGACTTTGTGACCCAATAAATCGATTTCGTGCCTAAGGACCAACACATCTTATTCCTAGAGTCAAATATCAACAAATAAACATGTACTGACATTTCCTTCTTCCTTTCCAACAACTCCAAGATTAAACTACCTCCAGCATCTTTTATTCTGTTCTCTTGATTTTCATTGCTTCCCAACAATAACCTTGGGTCCAAAATCCAGGTATTCCCTCATTAATCTTCTTTGCTTATCTATCTTGGATCACTTGCTTCAAAGGCTCATCTCATTCTGACTGTTAACTGTTGAAGATAAGATCCAGATGCAGCTCATAAGAATAGAGGAAACAGAAGAAGACATGGGGTCAATTGGACTTTTAAGCCTGCTCCACCATGGATGAACCAGTCTTGTTTCAATTGTCTTTTCACATTCTCTTCCTATAACCTGGACATCATTGTGGCTCTTACGTCTATTAAACTATGCCCACTAAGTTTTAGATCTCCTTACAGAGAAACTATTGCCTGGCATCCTCTCTGCAAATCTCCCCCAAATCTCATATGCTTCAATAAGGTCATATGTTACTTTCCTCAACCCTGTGAGTATAGTCCCAATATGCTTAATATCTCTTCATACCTTATACTTTATTGTTGCCAAACAATTGGTACTAGAATGTACAATCATCACAGTGATATTTGATTCTGCTCTTCACACTCCCTGGATTACAAATATTAAAGACTAAAGATATTAAAAATAGTTAAAATTAGTAAATATTAAAAATTTAAATTATAAATCATAAATAGAAAATAGAAAAATGGGAAGTAAGGTAGTGCAAAAAAAACGAGAGGCAGGTCCGTATATTTGGAGGGTACGGCCCAGATCAGGGTCAGGATCCGTTCAGCAGTCTTATCACAGTTGGAAAGAAGATGTTCCCAAACCTGGCTGTACGAGTCTTCAAGCTGCTGAACCTTCTCCCGGAGGGAAGAGGTACGGAAAGTCTGTTGGCTGGGTGGGTCGTGTCCTTGATTATCCTGACAACATTGCTCAGACAGCGTGCGGTGTAAAGTGAGTCCACAGACGGAAGATTGGTTTGTGTGATGTGCTGCGCCGTGTTCACGATCGTCTGCAGCTCCTTTCGGTCTTGGACAGAGTAACTTCCATACCAGGTTGTGATGCACCCTAGAAGAATGCTTTCTACGGTGCATCTATAAAAATTAGTGAAGGTTTTAGGGGGCAGGCCAAATTTCTTTAGTTTTCTCAGGAAGTAAAGGCGCTGGTGGGCCTTCTTGGCAGTGAACTCTGCTTGGTTGGACCAAGTCAGGTCATTTGTGATATTTACCCCGAGGAACTTAAAGCTTTTGACCAGTTCCACTTGCGCACCACCGATGTAAGTTGGGTCGTGCGGTCTGCTACTCCTTCTGAAGTCAACAAACAATTCCTTACAGGAATCAATGTGATCATCATTCTCCGCACTGGCTCAAATGCCGAGTATATCTATCCATAAGTCTGGACACCTAAATTGTGTACAGTTCTGCAATAGCAATCTCACTAATGCTTGCAATGGACTTATTTAAATAAGAAAATCTGTTGACTTTACATGAACCAAGATAGAAGGGAACACAGTCAAGATAGATGTGGGAGTCCAGGAAGTCAATGGAGGTCCTTTTTTTTTTCTCTGCCCCATTCAGTCCACGAGTATCTGCCAGCCGTTATGGAAGAGGAAACTGAATTCGTGTTTCAGGCTGATGACTCTTTTCCAACATTGTGAGAAGTTAATGGTAATAGAACATGCAAAGAGAGAATGAAAGAGTAAAGGGAACAAAACGGAAGACCTGTGATCAGGTGAAGGTCAGAAGAGAATGAATGGTACAGTCACTGTTTGATTCAGTTGACAGTAGACTTGAGAGATAAGATTTGCTAAGAGATACAGGCACAACGGTAGCATAGCAGTGACTGCATCACTATTACAGCTCAGAGTGTCTGAGTTTGGAGTTCAGTTCTGACACTGTCCTGAAGGAGTTTGTATGATCCTCCACATGAATGTGTGTGTTTCCTCCAGGTGCTCTAGTTTCCTCCCACATTCCAAAGGCATACTGGTTAGTAGGTTAATTGGTCATTGTAAATTGCCCTGTAATTAGGGTAGGGTTAAGTAGGTGGGTTGCTTGCGGTGCAGCTTGTTGGGCTGGAAAGGCATGTTTCGCACTGTATCTCAAAATAAATAAGGCAATAAATGACCAAAAGGGAGAAGAAGTGTTGATGCAGGTTCTTGACCTGAAACTTTAATCTTTGCCTCCGCAGATTCAGCTTGTTCCTATGTGTTCTTCCATCAGTTCACTTTTTATTTGCTAAACAGTCACGCACAGTATCTTCAACTAAGAATATTATACTGTTCTGGACTCAGCAGTGAATTCAACAATTGCAGAAAATCATCTATTATACCTCCAGCATTTTGTCTTTTTGCCTCTACCAATAATTTAAAATCTTGTTCATCAGCTTTGATTTTCACCTCCCCCAGATATACTTTTGGTTAGTATCTTGAGCTTACCACCTTCTCTCATAGGTTCTTGCCCTCCACCCTGTCACACTTGTTTGTTCTCTTTCTCTTCCCTTCCTCAACCATTTAATTATTTTTCTCTGACAATTATTCAGTCCTAATGACTTGGAACATGTGCACCATTTGCCCTTTACATTTGCTTCTGAATAGTTCCAGTAGTTCTGCTTTTTATTCTGATAAGTGTTTCTGTTGCTGTAAATATTCAAACATGAAGTCTAACTTTAAATGAGAATATTGAATATCACAGATAAAGCCTAATAGTGAAGTATTTTAATATTAAAGGCAAACACTTTACTCAGTCTAGAGGAAAACACCTTGACCTTGATTCTGATTGCCTTTATTTTTAATTTGGAAGCATTACCAATAGATTCCCATGCTTCAAATTACCAGCTTGTTTTTTATTGAGAATGCCGATGACTCAAACATCTCAGCATGAGCGAACAATATCTTTATTCTATTTAAAAAAAAATAATAATTTTCCACAAACTGCCTGGCCAGCAGTATGTTAGATGAGCAAATTATTTTCTTCCCGATCGTCAATGGACTGTTTTCCTCTAAATGAAGCAGGAAAGAGAAAACAAAAACTTCCCCAATTCTGATATAGGTCCTTTGACCTCAAATATTACCTCTATTTTCCTTTTTACATAGTTACCTGACTGCCCATGGTTTCAAACATCTTTTTTTTATATTTATAGCAGATTTTTTTTATAATTCAAGCCATCAATCACCTGCTTCATGGATTATTTTGGTGATGTAGCCTCCAATTGCTTACTACCATAGCCCAAAAGTAAGTAACCACTAGAGCAGAGATTCCCAACCAAGAGTTCAGGGACCCCTTGCATAATGGCTTTGGTCCATGGCATAAAAAGCATTGGGAACCCCTGCACTAGAACATACACACAATGCAGTTAACCAGAAATCTACAAATTACATCCACAAGGTGTCTTGCTGTTACACAGTGTACACTGCTGCAGTCCTCTCTGTGCATGAGGAACTCAAATGTTTGCAGTTATATAAGCACAAAGTGTCTAAATGTTCTTGAAGTTGAGATTATATTTGATACAGTGGAATAGAGTGCCCTCAGTTAAAATTAATGTTAAAATTAAAATTAATGACATGAACTTAATCTGTAGGTGCATAACTTTTGATAACAGAGCAAACCACACACTAAATGCACTTCAGGTATTGAATCTCCCTGGGGGATTACAATAAAGACATTTTAACCATGACATTGGCAGTTATCTGAAAGTCACTTTGCGATTGCAGACTCTGCAGTTCACGTCCAAGTATTATTTCTTTAGTTTTTTTTATTATTTACAGGATGTTCTTTTTTGCACATTGGATGTTTATCAGACTTTGTTGTGTGCAGCTTTTCATAGATTCATTTGTGTTTCTTTGTTTAGTGGGTGCCTGCAAGAAGATGAATTTCAAGGTTGCATATTTTTTGAAATTTGTTGTCTAACACCAATACATTATCACTTATTGTACTATGTTCAACACATTACTCTTTGAATGACTGCTTTTCTTACTTGTTCAGGTCATAAACAGCAAATTTGCTTGTCAGTAAAGATTGGCCATGAAAATACATATAGGTTGAAAATCCCTAAAACTTCATTTCAAAATACTATTATATATTAAGCTAATATATATTTTAATACATTTATATTCACCTTAATCATTTGCCTGTGTCACTCCCTATTCAGGGTTGTATAAAATACTTCAATAGGCAATTAATAATTACTATATGCTCATTGACTGCTGGTTTTATATCAGAATCAGAATCAGGATTAATATCACTGGTGTATGTTGTAAAACTTGTTGAGTTTGCAGCAGCAGTACAATGCAATACATAATAGAATAAAAACATGAATTGCAATATGTGTATATATATCCATACAGTACATATACATTAGATATAATAGTTACATTAAATAAGTAGTGCAAAATAGAAATAAAAAAGTAGTGAGGTAGTAGGAATTCTTTATTATTACGGACTGTTCGGCCACCTTATGGTCAAACAGTTGTAATAGGTCAGGTATTGCCTTTCAACAGATGCCTGGGAAAGGGGAAGATACTGCCATAGAGATTGCTAGTCTATTAAGTGGTCAATTGCAAGTGCAGTTGGTCTACTAGTGAATGGAAAATTCAGGACAATGTTTTTAATCAGCTTTTGATTGTGACATGATGAGTGGTAACAGATCATCATTGTCATGAACCCACCACCTAAGGCACACTGTTATATGCTTCCACAAGTGTCCTTGCTAACATGATCATTGCTCCCAGATCCTGTATCATTGATGAATGAGCTCTGTTGAGTTGTTATGAGCCAGACTGTAACAGTCCTCAACATTACTGGCTGTTATTGCTAATAATAAGCTTTAAGGTCACAGGGTCAGATGGAATTTCACTGGAACTATGTAAAGATGCATGACTTGTGAGCTTTGTGCCTGTTTGTCAACTATATTTGTAGTGCAATGCTGACCTGTTTAGCAGGGAGATGACAATTGCTGAACTTATTCAGCCATACAGCTCTCTGTAGAATTATTATGTGCTCTGGCAGCCAAGTAGAACAAGCTTCAAGGCTAAGCCTGTACACAGTATGCCTCAGCAACAAGATAAAAGGATTCTTCTCAAATCTGGTTTTTGAATAAAGCCACTTTCTTCGGGGCCGGAAGAGGCTGGATTGCTCTCCCAGTGCCATCGCTGTCTCATTCAGGCTCCCGGTTAAAATCTTATTTAGCGCTTCCTCCAAAGTTGACCTGAATGCACCTGTGATGAGGCAGAAGGCCTGCAACTGATCTTTCCTTTCAAGCATACTTGCATTTATTCATCGAGGCAATGAATTCAAGAGTCAGGAAGTTATGTTGCAACTTTATAAAACCATGGTTTGACCACAACTGGAGTATTGCATTCAAATCTGGTCACCCCCCCCACCCCGCGCCCCCCCCTCCTTAGAGGAAGGATGTGAGAACCTTGGAGAGTTTGCAGCAAATCGTTTACCAGGATGCTGATTGAATTAGAATGCTGTAAGGAGAGGTTCAACAAAGTATGGTGTTTTCACTAGAGTGTTGGAGGCTAAAAGAAGATCTGACAGATGTTTATAAAATTATGAGAGGCAGAGAAAGTATCTGCTTCCCAGGGTCAAAATGTCTGATACTAAAGGTCATGCATTTATAAGGGGCACTATTTAAAGGAGACATGCGGACTAGGATTCTTTCAGACAGAAATTAATGGGTGCCTAGAATGCACTGCCAGGTATGCTGGTTGAGACAGTTACAACAGAGGTGTTTAAAACAGACACATGACTGTACCAAGGATGGAGGGATGTGGACCATGTGTATTCAGAAGGGATTCATTGAATTAGGTGACATTACCTTCTGTAGTTCGGTACAACATTAACAGCCGATAGTTCTGTTCCCGTGCTGTATTGTTCTGTGTTCTTTGTTCAGTGATACGCACATGAATATGTAGAAAATCGGGCTACTTCGACCATGTGCAAGCAGAAGGGATTAGGTATGATTTGCCAAATTAGTTTGGCACAACATTGTGGATCAAAGGGTGTGTGCCTGTTCTGCACTTTTCTATGTCCTCGATGAGCAGACTATGGAAGCACAGTTGATATAAATCAGATCTTTTACAAACAAGTCTATAGTCAGTCATTTGTCTAACTATTCTCTGGCTTCTTGATTTCGTGTTCCAAGTATAAATTAAGAGTTATATTCATTTTAATAATCATATAGAGATCTGTGTTCCTCTATTTGATGTAGTCAGCTTTCTATGTAAGTTGGCAATGGGTATTCAATGGCGGTATGACAGACACCAAAGGCTTTGCAGATGCTGGAAAACCAGAACACCAGACAGAGAAAATGTTGGAAGAAGTCATCAGCTCAGGCAGCGTCTATACAAAAGAATAAACTGTTGAGGATTCAGGCTGAGACTTTTCATCAGGACTCCTCTTCTATCAGATTCCTTCTTCTTCAGTGCTTTACCATTTCCACTCATCACGCCCCAGCTCTCAATTTATTAATAGGCAATAGACAATAAACAATAGGTGCAGGAGTAGGCCATTCAGCCCTTCGAGCCAGCACCGCCATTCACTGTGATGGTGGCTGATCATCCACAATCAGTACACTTTTCCTGCCTTCTCCCCATATCCCTTGACTCTGCTATCTTTAAGAGCTCTATTTAACTCTTTCTTGAACTTATTCCTTCATTTTTATGTTATTTCTTAATAAAGACAAGCTTCTTGTGGGAAAATGCTAAAACATTTTATTACTCAACTGTGTTCAACACTAAGCATATGCAACCAGCTCACAATCGAAGCTTCCAGTTCCAGGTGAACCGCCTGCTTTGCCCACTGTGAACTGAAGTTCTTTATTATGCACACACATAAAAACAAACCTTCCCCCTTTAAACAAAAAAAAAAGTACTATGTCCTCATAATCCTGCAACAATCAGTAATCTTTTCCAACAAAGATTTCTATTCTATAGCCTTTTCCACTCATCGACCTTTCTTATTCTGTAGCCTTTTCCACTCAGCAACCTTCAATCGGAGTCTGTGGTGGTTTAATGACTCGTTCTGGTCTGCCATTTGTTTCCATGGGTGTATTGCTTGCATTTTGTACAGTAATAAAGTTGTGTCTTTCTGAGAACTCTGATCAATATATTCATTTTTTGTTTCTGCTGGCTCCATTGGTGTACTGACAAGTGATGTGTCACACCTCTGAGTTGGAGTTTGTGGTTATGGATCCATGTGGTTCCTTTACAGAAGTGTCCCTTACTCTGTCTGCATAAGGTAGGAATATGGAGCAACTTCCTCTTGCACGTATTCTTGCATGGACCATGTGCCAGAACTGTGATCATAAGACCATAAGACAAAGGAGCAGAAGTCGGCCATTCGGCTCCACCATTCCATCATGAGTTGATCCATTCCTCCATTTAGTCCCACTCCCCCGCCTTCTCACCATAACCTTTGATGCCCTGGCTACTCAGATACCTATCAATCTCTGCCTTAAGTACACCCAATGACTTGGCCTCCACTACTGCCTGTGGCAACAAATTCCATAGATTCACAACCCTCTGACTAAAAAAATTTCTTCGGATTTCTGTTCTGAATGGGCGCCCTTCAATCCTTAAGTCATGCCCTCTCGTACTAGACTCCCCCATCATGGGAAACAACTTTGCCACATCCACTCTGTCCATGCCTTTCAACATTTGAAATGTTTCTATGAGGTCTCCCCTCATTCTTCTAAACTCCAAGGAATACAGTCCAAGAGCGGACAAACGTTCCTCATATGTTAAACCTCTCATTCCCGGAATCATTCTAGTGAATCTTCTCTGTACCCTCTCCAAGGTCAGCACATCCTTTCTTAAATGAGGAGACCAAAACAGCCCACAGTACTCCAAGTGAGGTCTCACCAGCGCCTTATAGAGCCTCAGATTCACACTTGATCTTCAGACTTCAGGACTCTTAGGCTTTTTGCAGTCTTGTCATGATACTGTTTCTCTTTCCTTTTCACATTAGCTAATTTGACCTTGTGTGCTCCTTTAGGTGTCAACAGGTTTTTGTGCATTGGATGGTCAGTACATATACATTGACCCATCAACATATAGGCTGGTGACAGGCCATTGTGCAGTGGTGCACTTCTGTAAGTCATTAAACTTATGTATATTGTCTCGTCCATCTTGTACCTTCATCAGGAAGCCCTTCACTAACTTAACCAAACTCTCTCTCGATTTTGGGTGATATGGAGGGGAGGGAACGTCGACTCAGACCATGATTTGGGTGATATGGGGTTGAAGTTAAATATCAAAATTCCCAATTATCGGCAAAGGACTCAAATTCACAGCTCGAAAATTGTGGACCATTGTCTGATACCACTTCATATGGAACTCCATGCCTCACATATAGAGCTTTCAGAAAGGTCCACATTGCTGGATGTTGATTGCAGTGTTTTAACCTCTGGGTAATTGGAAAAATAGTCTGTTACAACAATGTGATTCTTCCCTTTACAATCAAACAAATCTACTCCAACTTTGACGTACAGCCTGTCTGGTATAGGGTGTGGTGTAAACGGTTCTGCTTGCTGCTTTGATCTGTAGTTAAGGCATATTTCCCAAGATGCAGTGGTCTGGCTGATGTATTGATTTATTCTTGGCCAGTACATCACCTCATGATCTTTTTGTTTACGTTTTTCCACACCAGGATGCCTTCATGTATCTTCTGGAGCATTTCCTTGTGTGGTGACACTGGAATCACAAACCTGTTTCCTTTGAAGACCATATCTTCCACTACCAACAGTTCAGCTCTGCATGCCCAATAATCCCAAATACACGTTAGGCAGTCATTCTTATTTGCAGGCCATTCTTTATGTATTGTAAACTTGAATACTTTCTTTGTTTCATCTGTCCCTGCTGCTATCCTAATCTTCTCTTTTCTATCGGGAGATACTGGAATGGAGGCGACAATCAGGTCAACAGAGACATGTATATCGACATTAATCTCTTGGTCACTCTTTGCTTTCTTGTTGACCGCTCGAGACAGCACAGTAAAAGCAAGCATGTATTTTCCAGGTGTGTAGATCATCTTCACATGTTATTTCTGCAGCCTTATAAACATGCGCTGTATCTGCATGGGACAGTCATGCAGTAGTCTGGACATAATTGAGACCAATGGTGTATGGTCTGTCTCCACTTCAAAAGCTTGTCCATAGATGTACTGATGGAACCTTTCACATGCATAGGTGCTGATGAGAAGTTCTTCTCTAACTGTGTATTGTTATCTACTGCATTTGTTAAAGCCCTTGCTGCATAGGCCACAGGTGGCCATGTGTCATCATGCTGCTGCAGTAGTACTGCTCCAAAACCATACTAGAATGCATTATGTGAGATCCTGGTATACTCTTCAGTTAGGATTCTTTTCAGCATTTGGAAATACACTTCTTGCCTGTGAGGCAAAATCCACTTATTATGCTGCTGAAGGAGCGACCTAAGTGGTACTGACACAGTAGACAGTCAAAGGATGAACTTTGCCAGGCAAGTCACCATCCTCAAAAAATGTCTCACCTCATTTTTTTATTTGGCCTCTTCATGTTTTCAATGGCTAACATCTTTCTTGGATCAGGCTTCACACCCGTTTCCGATATGACATCTCCAATGAGAGTTAGTGTCTTAACACCAAACTCACACTTCTCTTTATTTAATTTCAAATTAACATTCTGTGTCACATCTAGCACCTGTCTCAGTCGTACATCATGTTCATCCTTGGTGGACCCCCAGACAATGATATAATCCATGATCATCTCGACACCTGGTAAGCCCTCAAAGGTCATGTGAATGGTTTTATGGTAGACTTCTGGTGCGGACAGAAGCCAACACGGTAGCTGGAGAAAGCAATATTTTCCCCGTGATGTGGTAAAAGTACACAGTCTTGAACTTGCCTCATCAAGCTTCATCTGTCAAAACCCAGAGGATGCATCGAGCTTGCTAAATTACCTGGCACCTGCAAACTGGGACAAGATCTCCTCCCATGTTGGTAATATAAAATACTCTGTCTTGATGGCTTTATTGAGATCTCTGGGTCCAGGCATACAGTACCTGCAATGCACAAAGATCAGTGAGCTCATCCAATCTGTTGGTTTTTCAATTTTCTGTATAAAATTTCTCCAGTCTATGCTTGCTAGTTCTTGTTTAAGTTTGTCTCTAGATGCGAAAAAAAAACTTTCCTGCATGCATGGACAACAGGGTCCACTGTCTCATCTACTGTATATGAATTTTGTTTACCCCAGGTAAACATCCCAGAATCTCAAAAACATCAGCATACTCTTCTGTGAGTGTTTTGTGGTCATCTTTGGTCTGTGAAACCACTATGAAAACTCTTTTCACCAGACTGAGCTTTTCACATTCACTCAGACCCAATATTGGCCATATTTGCTTTCTACAAACAGCAGCTGTGCCTTTAGGTGCTGCCTCTTGTGCTTGAAGGTCACATTACAGCCCCCTTTTACTGGAGCGTTCTCTCCTGTATAGCATGTCACTTTTAACTTCACTAGGTAAATTTTGCTCTTTACTTTGAGAAGCTTATAATTATCCATAGATAACAGATTTACCTGGGCTCTGGTGTCAAGCTTGAATGGAATTACTGTCTCATTCACAGTCACTGGAACAATCTATTTGGTCTTATCAGCACCAGCAGTCTATAGAGGATCCACAAAGAATTCTTCCATTTCCTCATCAGCTGTGTGCACCTTTCTCTTGGCAGCCACATCTTTGCAGAACTTTGCAAAATTCTTCTTCTTCCCACTATTATTGCAGAATTCTCCATAAGCAGTACACATCAATGGAATGTGACTATGTCTATATTTGCTACATTTGCTGTTCGATCCTACCTCTTTGCTTTGCTGTTGCTTTGGGAAATGCCTTGAGCACTGGTCCTCTGTTTTCACAGTATGCACTGTTGTGTCTATCCTGTGCAGTTCCTTAGCTTGTGTTTGTGTGCTCTCTGCTGCTCTACATATATCCACAGCCTCTTCCAGTGTTAAATCTTTTTCACAAAGAAAGCATTCTCTAAGTCCATCATCTGAAATTCTGCAAACTATTTTGTTTCTAACTAGAGAGTTTCTCAAATCTCCAAATTCAGAGGACTTACTCAATGTGAGGAGCTCAGCTAAGTATTGATCAAAGATTACACCTTGCTTCTGGTCACAGGAAAATAACTTACGTCACTCAAACATGATGTTTTTACTTGGGACAAAATACTCCTCAAATGTTCTCATCAGAGTGTCCATTGTAAAGACTGCCTCATCAATGTGGAAGCTGTTATAGTTATCCAAATCATCTTCTCCAATTACATGCAGAAAAATAGATGCTTTCAATTTTTCATCAGCCCTTCCCTCTCCATTGGCAATTAAGTATATATTGAATTGCTTTTTGAAGTATTTCTAGTTATCTGTTAAATTGCTGGTAAACTGCATAGATGTGGGGGGACTTAGCTTATCCGTGACAGGAAAATTTGGCTTCTCACCTGAGTTTCTTGGTAAATTCGGTGACTGCTGAGCTTCAGGAACAACACACTGGCCAGCCTTACTCCGTCGTAACCTCACTTGCTGCTCACACTTTTCATACTCACACCAACCTCTGACACGTTATGTTTGATCTTAGTAAAGACAAACTAGGCATGGATAAACATTAACACTTCTTATTACTCAACGCTGTTCAACACTGAACGCGTGTGATCAACTCACTATCGAAGCTTTCAGTTCCGGGTGAGCCACCTGCAGTGCCCACTTGGAACTGAAGTTCTTTATTGGGTACACACATCATAACACCACCCCCCATCTTCCTGACTTCAACTATTACCTCCCAGCTTGCGCTCCTTCCCCTCCCCCACCTTCTTATTCTGGTTTCTTCCAACTTCCTTTCTAGTCCTGATGAAGTGCTCTGGGCCAAAGCATCAACTATTTATCCCTCTGCATTGATACTGCCTGAGCCTCTGAGTTCCTCCAGAAAGTTGTATGTGTTACTCTGGCAGTATCCACATTAAAAAAGTGCTTGAAACATACATGATTCTGTGATTCTGTGAGTGATTGACAGGATAGGTGCCAAGGGCCTGCTTCTTATAGTTGGAAAGTCCAGAAAAATCAGATGGGAGAAAGCTATTTAGGATGAGATGAGAAGAGATTTCTTGACTCCAAATCCCATAAATCTTTCATATTCTCTGCACCCAGGGGTTTTAGATTTTGCTAAACATATGCATCCAAAAGTGAGACAGATACACTTTAGGCTATAATGAGAAGCGGGGTACATGTGCAGATCAGACTGGAAAGTGCAGTTGAAATACGGTATTAGTCGTGATCTTATTAAATGAAGGATCAAGCTCAGGGGAGTGTCTGGCCTTTTGCTGTTCCCAATTTATTTTTTTTCATCCTTTGTCTTCTAGTGCTGTCAGTGTGAATAAAAACAAGCATGTGTCATGTTATTCTTGTAAACTTCATAGCAATTATTGCACGTTACTTTAGCACCAATATTAAGCAGAATAATTAATAACTTATGTATAAGTAGAAGTTTGTTTAATCAGTAGGATTTCATGCTGGATGTAAATGGTTTAATGAGCTAGGTATGCCAATTAGAAGAAAAAGTTCTGCTGAATCTTCTCACTCTTCTTCGACACTGAAGCAAAAATCTGATCTAATTGATTGTTATTACCGCTGCAATTTTTTTCCCATTCCTCTTACATCATTCAGACAAATGAGCTGTTGGCAAAATCCATTACAAAACAATAAGCCCATCTAATATTAAGTGACCAATTTGCCTTACCGATGCTTGTTCAGATAAGCACAACAATACAGCAAGGATCTGTCCATTTCTCAATATTCCCAGGCATATGACCTTAAATCCAGGTTATTGCCAGTTTTATCCTGTCTTAAATCAATCAGAAGCCAAACCAACACTCTCGTTATTTCAGAAAATGTGTACACTGGTTCTATAACTTGTTCAGAGGAAAAAAAATCTGTGAGGCTTTCATTGAGCTCAGTCTATATCAACGTGGACCTGTTGTTTTGTTCCTCATTTATCGTGGTTATCTAAGTTAAAGACAAACAATAAAAGCAGCAGATTTTGGAAACATTTAGTAGAACAGGTAATATTGTTAATACAGTACCTCAGGTCAATGACATTTCATCAGGAGAAAGGTAGATAGCCACTGATTTTCACCATTTTTTCCCAAAGTACGTGATTATCAATATTTGTCAGCCTCAGAATTACTTGTTACATACACCTGTTAGGGTGCATTCTCCAATTACCTTACAAGGTAACCGTAGCCTTCAGCCAGGAGTAGATATCGTCAGGTGGTTCTCAACCTTCACAGAGTGTTTCAACCCTTAACCACAACACTTTCCAGTTGGTGGGTCGGTAGTGGTGGCCAAATCACTGCCCATCTGCACCTGGCTTCCATTCCCCTCCTCTCGCCTTCTCCAAATCCGGCAAGGGGCTTGTTCTGCCTCTTCCCCCATCCTATGACCTGCTTGTTTTTTGCTCCTTTCGTCCAGGCCCAGATCTGACAACAACCGCCATGCTGATTTGGCTGGCAAACCTCTGCAGCCAATCTCCACAGGGAACAACCATGCCTGCCATCCCTTGTCTTTACACTCCTGCACTAAGGGCTGGTACTTCAAGGCCTTTCTCTCGGGGACCTCTTCCCATCCCTTCTCCCACATACAGTCAGCTCAACCAGAACTATTTTCTTGTCTTCGGTTGACCACAGTACAATGTCCGGGCGTAGGGTTGTGTACACCACATCCGGGAACTGCAACCTCCTTCCCACATCGACCCTCATCTCCCAGGACCTGGCTGTTAGCAGCTTATTGGGCTTTGGTTGTTTGGTTAAGAAAGGCCTGGCTCCCTCTTTGATGAAGGTGATGGCCTTCCTCAGATCTGTGCCAGCCGTCCTCTTCTTGCATCTCTCCCGCTCTACTGTGTCAGCAAGAGCCAGAAGCACCTTATCATGGCGCCACCTATACTGTCCTTGTGTTAGAGCTGTTTTACACCCAGACAGTATATGAGCCTGTGTCCCCTTTTGACCCCAGAGCTTACAGTTCGGGTCCTCTCTCATCCCCCATGTGTACAGATGCAATGGCGAAGGAAGGGTGTCATACACGGATCTCAAGAAGAAGGAAATACAGAAGGGCTCCAGTCTCCATAACTCTGCCCATGAGATCTTGCGCTTAGACAGATCCCATTTTGTCCAGGCACCCTGGGACTCTTGATCCACTGCCCTTGACATCCGCTTCTCTTCCTCACAGATCCGTACTTCTGCCTGTACTATGTCCCGCCTGTTCCTTATGCTTGCGTTTCCCCACTGCTAAAAGTGAACTGAGTCGAGGCCTTGCCACCCGACGCAGGGATTGCCGATGATATCTCGCAGCTTCAGAGAACACACTGCTTCCTCCACAGCTGCGTTGGCTGCCCAGATCTGGTTGTAACGCCTGCTTGAAAACTAGGCTCTGCATTTTGCCACCTTGAATTCCTCCACAATAGATGACAGGGGAAGCTGCAGTTGCCCAGAACGAATGTGGAGGCCCACTGAAGAGAAGCTTGGGGGAACTCCCAACCATCTCCGCAGGTGCTTGTTGGTTTTCCTCTCGGTGCCCTCTATGGCAGTCATGGGGAACTCATAAAGTGTGAAGAGCCAGAGAAGCCTGGGCAGAATGTCGTATTGGTACAGCTAGGTTTTGAATTTACCGGGAAGTCCGGATTTGTTGATCTTCTTCAGCCATTCATCTGTCTGCTTCACAGCATTGGTAACATTGGTCCCATCTGTCAGTGACACATTAAACCACTTCCCCAAGCATTTTATCGGGTTATTTTCGATGGAAGGGATGGCCTCACCCTGAACTTGGAGGTTAAACTTGCTATTAACTTTGCCCTTTCTGATCACCATGCACCTGGACTTCTTGGCCTTGAAGGACATCCTTGTCCAAGTGGCTACATTACCCAGGGTTTCCAATACCCATCTTGCTCAGATATGTGACACAGTTGTTATAGTGATGTTGTCCATGAACCCCTGTAGAGCCAGCTAAACAATGCCCGACTCCAGCGTCGGGCAGCGGGTTATTATGCCTTCAGGACTATTGGCACAAATCCTAACTTCGTTTACTTTACAATATCACTGTGGATTGAAACAATTTTGACTTTTACTCTTGCTAACTTTTATAAACCAAGATGGCACTGGTGATATACGGTGACATTCTGTGGGCAGCTCACAAAACTGCTAGTTTTTCTACTAGATATACTTCTGCTGGGCTGGAATCACTGCAATCTGCAACCTGTAATTTCCCTATAAGAAATGTGCTTCAGAGCGTCTAAAGGAACTAGCGATTTTACGATCTTCTGAACGATTCGGTGAACTTGATTCTTGAGAATGCATGTATAGCCATCACTGGGGTGACTGCCAGCGGCTTATCCAACATCAGGCCAGATTAAAACATTGAGGCCCAAGAGCAGAAAATGAACCAATGTTCAGCCTCACTACTGCACACCGTTTAAGGCATCAATCCAGATTTAAGCATCAAGGACTGAGAGGTGGCTCTCTCTTTTCTCACTGCTAGCATTGGATGAGAGATACAGGGGTCTTGGGTCCCACGCGATCAGGTTGGAGAGCAGTTATTGTCCTACAGCCGTTTAGTTTCTGGACCAGCTTCGCTTGCCTTAGCACTGAACTGCCTCTGCAGATGTGAATTCACTTTCCAGGACTCTGCAGCTCATGTTCTATGTGTTATTTGTTTAATTTTTAAATTATTTCAACAATCGTTCATTTTCTACACAGTTTGGATATTTGTGGGTCTTTGCTATATGTGTTTTTTCATGGATTCTAGTGTGTCTCCTTGTTTTCTGGCTGCATGCAAGAAGGTGATTGCAAGGTTGTACATGGTGTAAATACTTTAATAGTAAAATGTACTCTGACCTTTGAGTTTTTGAATGTTTTTATGCAGTTGCAGTTTTGCTGCCGATATTGTGCTGTTGATCTCATCTTCATTAACTTTTTCTTTCTTAACTTGTATGGGGTGTCTAGGGAGGGGTAGCACCTCTGGTAAGGGGGGGGAGGCTGCCGTGCCCTTTTTTTAAGACAGCTCATCCACCTTTGGTCCCCACCTGGCGCTCAGCTCTCACCTGTGGCTCCAAGTAGCTGTAGCACGTGCAGCGGTCACACCTCAGAAACCATCTCGGCAGACGGGCCAAACCACATGAGGGTAGCCGACGGGTCTTCGACCCTCGGTGAGGTAGGGGATCTGCCTGTCCCAGCGTGTGAGGTCTGGCCATGGCGGATTGAGCGGAAGAGACCAATTCATAGTCCAATGGTCAAGAAGGCAGGCCAGCAGGCGTGCTGGAGCGCTAAGAGCACGACAAGGCACTTAGATGTCCTGGTCATCCACTGCAAGAGGTGGTGATCTCTTTAAATTCGCCCAGCAGAAGGCAAAGGCAAAACACTGCTGTAACCTGCCGAGTACATTATTTCCCAATATGTCAAAGCGGCGAGGAGGGAAATCGTCCGCCAACTGGAAATTCCAGATGCGACCTAACGACGAACTTGTATGTCCGATTTTTTTTTAGCCTGTAGAATTTGTTAAGTCATATAATCATCACAAAAAAACCTATTTTAAAGATTTTTATGAAGTGATGAAACAAAACACAATTGCAATCCTCTCCTCTTTTCCAGGAACTCTGAAACTCATGTTATCAGTACTTTTTGTTTCTTACTTTATTATCACTTTTTATTAGTTGCACTATTGTCCTTTTTGCACATCGGATGTTTGTTGGTTTTTCATCTCATGGATTCTATTGTATTTCTTTGTTTTCCCATGGGTGCCTGCAAGAAAATAAATCTCAAGGTTGTACTTGGTATACATACTTTGATGATAAATTTACTTTGAACTTTAAACATTCCATTTGGAGCAATAGTCAACAATTAAGTAGAAGTTGGCTCAGACCTTGAAGAACCCTGTGATGAATGGGGTGAAGTAATGCTGCTACAGACTCCCTCCATCTGCCATGTGCTTGGCTGATGTACTGTAGATTTGGACCTTTGCTGATCCAATGTGTGGTTAGCTGAGTTGCATTGCTTTACTTGTGGATCGTTTTCCAGAGTACCTGTTGGAACTATTTCCATGTGTGCTTAGACACAGAGTCACGAAGAGCTAATGCACTATATAATAGTTCTCATTTTCAGTCCTGCATAGTGTTCACATATCTTTCACACCCACGTGGAGGCCCTGGTTTGATCATCAACAATGTCCCCTTAAGATTGGCAGCATTTATTGTAAGTCATACTGTTGCCAAATCAAAAGAAATTTGGCCAAATGAGAAGGGAAGGAAGTACCCAATTAACATTGGTCTTAACCTTCCAACAGTAAGGCATTAAGCAACCAAAAAAAAAATGCTCCCATCTGGTTTCTTGAAAAACTTACAATATATTTAAATCTTTGCACATGTTTCATATGAAGTAATAGATAAAGACAATTCAGCTTTGCTATGACAATTTGATTATCTTTCACAAAATGCAAGGTTTATATCATTTATGAAGGTCAAAGTTTCATTTTGATTTATGAAGTGATACATTTATTAAACATATCCAAGGGAGATAAATTTTATATCTAAAATTGTTTTCATTGCAGTCACAAATGAATACGCACAAGCACCCCTGAGAAAAATATTATCAAGACTCAAATCTAATTTGTCTTATATAAAGGCTGAAAAATCATCTCGGTGAACTTTTGAATTGAAAATAGAATACAATTCTATTTATTGATGTGCTGTACATGGACTTGGTTGCCTAATAGGCTTGTCAACTGAATTGACACCTGTGGAATAAAAAGGACAGAAGCAGAGCTGATAATTAGCTGAAACAGAAAACAGCGAATGGCAGTGAAAGACTGTTGACTGACTGCAACAATCTCTATTCCAATTTCCGTATTTCCCATCACACAAAATTTGGATGCACAGCAACCTGAAAATGAATAGCAAAAGGCTTCAGAAGGACACAAGCAGGCTGTTAGAATGTGTGTGGATGTGGCAATTAAAATTAATACTGAAAATTGCCAACTGCGACACTTCAGTCAGAAGAACCAAAGGGGGCAAAATAAGCAAGAGAGCAGAGTTCTGAACGGTGTTGAGAGATAGGGATAGTTGGAGATACATGTGAATAAATCATTGAACCTAGCACGGCTGATTGTCAAAAGGTAATAAAAACGAGACCTTGGGTTTTATGAATAGAGGCAAGCAGTACAAGAAACAACAATTCATGATGATACTGAAAACAAAATGCTTGCTTGACCACAATTGGACCATTGTATCTAATTCTGGGTGCCATGAGTGAAGAAAGATAGGATGCCTTTAGAAAGGTCAGTTACAAGATTTATTAAAATTATTCCAGAGATGAGAGTTTAGGGAAGTGGGCCAAGGATTGGCTAATGGATTTCAATATGGATTGAAGATGAGGTAATGCAGTTTGGCAAGACAAACTGGAGTAGGACTTGTACTGTGAATGGTAGGGTGCTGTGGAGTGTAATAGAACAGAGGAGCTTAGGGGTACAGGTACTTAGCTTGTTGAAAGCATCATCACAGTTAGCTAAGGTGGTGATATAAGGCATTTAGCACACTGGCCTTCAGTCAGAGCATTAAGTACAGGAATTGAAACATTATGTGTATTTGTATAAGTCATTGGTGAGGCCACATTTTAGTAATTCATTACAGGTTATATGTGAAGGTATGTGAAAGGCATAAGACATAACACCAACATGACGTAAGTGCATGCCTTGCTTAAAGTAAAAATAAAGTACATGAGTTATCCTCAGCTCTCCCATGTTTTTCTTCCAATTATTTTTGGAGTTACAAAACATAACAGTGGCAATGAGAAAGTTTTCAAACTACCTGTTGAAGCACAGCAAGATGGTCAAGTTAATAAAAAATAAATGCAGCATGTCTTTTTTTTTTCTTTGCAGCAGCACATTTACTTCACGAAAAGAAAGAAGAACGAGTGAGAAAAAGGCAAGAAATGGACAAATTCATGGGTTCATGAAAGTTCTGGGTGATAATAATCATAAATAGAAAAAAAGCAGAAATACCTAGCTACATCAGAAAAACAGACATGTTTGATTGCATAACAGTTAACTGGCTCCTGTATACTGAGCAAATTGAACTGTATTTTGAAGCAAATGAAATAGCCAATGAGAAGTGAGTGTCAGTTTTGTTGAGTAAATTGGGTTTAAAGGCATCTAGTTTGTTTAGAAGTTTAACCCCTCTAACCAATCTAGTTGAAATGAGCTTTGTTGATATTGTGAAAGTAATGCATGAACATTTAGAACCAAAAACATTGTTGATTGTAGAACTCTTCAGGTTTTATAATTGGAATCAAAAGGAAGGAGAGTCCATTTCAGCGTATATGGCTGAATTGAAGAAGTTGTCAGAGCACTGTCAGTTCACTGATAGGCTTAATGATGTACTGAGAGATAATTTAGTTTGTAGAATCTCATAAAAAACATTCAAAAATGTTCCTATCTAAAGCACAACTGAGTAGTTTAAAGTGAACTTAGACGAGGCCTATCTACAGATGGAGATGGAAGAAGATTTCAATGTGTTTCTCGCCATAAACAACCACAAAGAGCTTTATCACTATAATAGACTTATTTTTAGAGTAGCATCTGCGCCTGCTATCTGCCAAAAATCTATGGAACAGGCGCTGAAGGGCTGCCCAGTCATTCAATGTAACCTGGATGAGATCACCACTACCCATAAGGATGATAAGGAACAACTCCAAGATATTCAGTGTTAAAAAGATTATAAGGTTATGGTCTCAGAGCATGATGCAACACATGTGAAGTCTTTAAACCAAGCACTGTGTTTATACAATTGACACACAAGTATTACACAAGCATGCTGAGAAAATTCAAGCGGCAGCAGATGCCCCAGGTCCAAAGGACGTGTCACAGTTGTGGTCCGTTTTAGGAATTGTCAAACCTGCCTTACTGTATTCCACCCCTTGAACTCATTGCTACAGATTTGGAAGAAATGGCAATGGAGAAAGCAGAGTGAGATAGTTTTGAAAAGATAGAGGAAATGGTGACATCAGACACTGTACTCGTCATCTCGTGAAGCTTGCCTGTGATGTCTTGTGTTATGGCATAGGTGCAGTCATGTCACATGTTATGAGTGATGGAAGTGAATACTCCAAAGCCTTTGCATTATGTTGACTTACCACTGCAGAGAAAAATTATGCACAGATTGACAGAGAGGCCTTGAGTCTGGTTTGAGGTGTAAAGCATTTCAGTCAATACTTGTATGGGAGAGAATTTACTCTTGTCACTAATCATCAACCACTAGTGTCCATTTTCAATCCATGGAAGGGTGTTCCACTAACAGCAGCAATACAAATGCAGAGATGGACTCTTTTTCTTGGAGAACAGAATTACAAGATCAAATTCAAGAGAACTAATCATGGAAGTGCTGATGGATTGTCCTGTTTACCCTTGGAAAGTGAAATACATAAAAAAATTTACAAAATTAATAAACTTTTCTCAATGTATTCTCCCCAAATGCAAATCAAAAGTCTTCATATTATGGCAGAGGTGATCCAAAGAGAATCCAGAAAAGATCTCACTCTCTCTCAGGTCTACAAGGCAACCCAGAATGGCTGGGGTGTGCAATATCAATCAGAGATCCCCCATTTTTACCAGCACCAATATAAACTTGCCCTTTTTATGGGGGTTGCCTTAAGGAGGGATTGAGAGTTGTTGTACCGTTCAAACTGAGAGCTAAAGTGTTGGAGGAGCTACATGCCGGTCATTTAGAGAAGGTCAAAATGTAAGTGTTGGCTCAAAGCTTTGTCTGGTAGCCTGGGATAGATCAACAGATCGAGCAGCTTGCCATACACTGTTTGGGATGTCAAGATGTCTAAAAGAAAGATACCCAGAACTGTCAGAAACACATCCTGCAGTCCTAGAGTCAACGCCTACAACCACCATGGAGGAGGCCCCAGAACCTCTGATTGTTTCACAGCCACAAGTCTCACCTGCCAAGCAGAGTGATCTCCCCTGTCAGAAAAGATGTTATCCTACAAGAGTAAGAAATCCTCCAGAACAATTAAATCTTTAGGCCTGATTGGGACAATTAATAATTTACTGTGCTATATATATATTTAAATAATTGATTATATGTAAATGTATGTGAATGTCATGTCATTTTGCCACTATGTCAGTAGTGTGAGCCTCACTTAAAGTAAAAATGAATAAAAATGAAGTACATGAGCTATCGCCGCTCTCCTGTGTTTTTCTTCTGATTAGTTAGGAGTTACAAAACAAAACAAATGCTGTCTCTATCTGGTTTGCTCTTGCATTGAGCCAGTTGGTCTCCATGGACCATTGTTGTGATCTTACTGTGATTCTATCCATCAGTTTAAAGGTGATTATTATCTTGATAATAAGTGTTTTGAAACCCTTAAATTATAGCGTGCAATAGGAACAAATTGCAGGACTTTTCATGCACCTATTTCCATTCCTCTGCTCCAGCACAAACATGACACATTAAAGGATCCATCACATTTCCTGTAAAGTTATGGACTAGCTATTTCTTCTGAGCCCCTTACTGGAGCTAGAATAAATTAATTTTCATCATCCTAGCCCAGAGGATTATCAGAACTTTAATCATTAAAATAAATAAAAGAATTTGCGGTAGAGACTGAAATGTTATTAAGGATCCATTTATCTAATAATATGCAATGTAATTTTGGGGTCTGGTGACATGGAAATATTGAAAGGTTACAGACAGAAAAACATCTGTCTTTAACAGTACTCCTGCACTATTTAGTACATTGGCTCCTTGTGTAATTAGGATTATTTGTCTAATTTAGTTAAATATGCTGTATATGAATCTTGTCTGTTTATGTTCCTTGGCTTTAAAATCTTGACCATCTTATATATTCCTTCTTCTACTCCTTCATTGCACTAGATTACATTAATAATACCATGCCAGAAACTTTCTGTCCATAGGGTAAATAATTCCATAATCCTCAGTCTTCCAGATGTTGTTACCAGTTGGATTGTCCTAACTTGAACTTGAAAAAAATGCAAATCCCTCGCTCTTGAGTACACAAGAAAGAAAAAAACACTCCCTTATTGGACGGCGCACATTCCAAAGCCCCCGTTATCTCTAGTCATACCCCAAATACTGCTGCCACAGAGAAACCATTACATTAGCAGTGAAACCTTTCCCAGGGCATTACACGAGGAAAAAGATACTGTCAGTCTAGTCTATCTATGCTTCTTATAATCTTCTAAACCTCTATGATATCTCCTCTCAGCCTCCACTGCTCCAGAGAAAACAACTGAGGTTTGTCCAGTCTCTCGTTATAGCACATGCCCCCTAATCCAAGCAGCATCCTGGTAAACCTGTTCTACACACTCTCCAAAGCCTTGACATCCTTCTTATAATGGGGCAACCAAATCTTAATGTAATACTCCAGATGTGGCCTAATTAGAGTTTTAAAATACTGCAACAAAACTTCCTAACTTTTGAACCCAAGACCTTGAGTAATGACAAGCATGCCAGGAACCTTCTTAATCAACCTGTGTAGCCACCTTGAGGGGGAGGGGGGAACATCGACTCAGACCATGAGAGGCCTGCTTCGGGCATTTTCATGCCTTACAAGGCGTAGATTGGAAGTCTGTGTGGGGCGCCACTCGCCGCACAGACTAGAGCAATGTGTGATTAAGTTCCTTGCTCAAGGACACAAGCACACTGCCACAGCTGAGGCTCGAACTAGCAACCTTGAGATCACTAGACGAACGCCTTAACCACTTGGCCACATGCCCACTCCTTGAGGGAGCTATGAAATTGGTCCCCGAGATCCCACCACACATCAACACTGTTAGGATCTTGCTCTTAACAGTGTACTGTGCCTTTACATTTGAAATACTTATTGAGATTAAGCTATTAATGGGCAGAAATATCTAATTAAATAAAAGAGCACAATATTAAAACATTTAAGTAAAGTGTAGGTGGAACTTTAATGCATCTGAATAAGATCTTTGATGTCATATCATGAAGGAAGTTCTATTATAACAATCCATGGGCTGTTTCCCATGGCATGCAGGAGAATAGTTTTTGTATAATTTTCTATTAAACATTGCACGTCATAATTATCTCTCTAAATTATCAAATCCAGAATTATGTTTCACAGTTTTGGCTTAGGTTAGGTAAATTCTCGATCTTCAATAATTAGACTCAGGGAGGTGGAATATTTTTTAGAAACACATCAACAGTTTTAGATCACTTACTTTCCACTAGATTAATTCAACCATTAAAATTAGACTCTAAAATAACAAATTTGGCATGTAAGAAATTTCATAACATAAAATTCATTAAGCTACGAAGTATTCATAATGTGCAATCATATCGAATTAACACAATCATGCCCAATCATCCACACTGTAAAAGACAATTAAATTGAATGTTCTTATCTGAAGGGAGATTTGTTTATCTACTATATATCTTGAACTCTTTATATGCCTGATTACGTCTCTATCATTTAGCCAGTATAGTGGAGGAAGTCCTGTATTACCATTTGTCAGCTTGTTAAAAATATGCCTGAATTGACAAAGTCTTCATTTATGAGCAAGATTAGTTGTAACTGAATACAGGAACCTCACACCATTCAGTGCAAATCACCAATGAGGCTAACGGCAAAATAGCTTTTGCATAAAACCACTGCAGCAACATACATATTAACCCTTGATGGTTGGCACATGACTACACCTATTCCTTGTCTGCTGTTGCTTAATCATTTAAACATTAAGGTACTATTATTAATGTCATTAAATTGACACAAAAACCCGCACCTCAAAATAAAGATAAAATAAATGTAAACTTTCTGTTGCATTCTTTTTGTAAAAAACTTGATTCTTCTCCCATTGACAACCAGTGTTCAGCAGTTCCTCCTCAACCTTCAAATCATTTTCAACACGCAAATAGAAGTGGTCTATAGTTCCTCAAGTGCTAAGCTAATGCCTTAATACATAAATTGCAAGACGTCTGACCACAAAACCCTACAAAGAATTATGAGGACTGGTGAGAGGATCTTTGGGGTCTCTCCCCCACCTATTGAAGGCATTTATCAGGAGCGCTGCACACACAGGGCCCTTAGCATTGTCAACAATCCCTCCCATCCATTCAACAATCTCTTTGACCCTCCCCCCCCACCCCCACCATCAGGCAGGAAGTGCCATAGCGTTAGGACAAGGTCTGTCAGGATGAGAAACAGCTTCATCCTCCAAGATGTGAGACTACAGAACTCCCTACCACTACCCAAGTCTCACCGCTTATAAAGCACCAGTAGCATTATACTGTTTACTTTTTAACTTGTGTCATAAATTCAGCAAATTACTTGCTAATTTATTTGTGATAATATTTCTTTATGTGTTGTGTGGGAGTTACTAGTACTATGTTGTGTACCTTATTCTGGAGGAACATGTTTCATTTGGGAGTATACATGTATACGGTTGAACAACAATAAACTTGAATTTGACTTTGAACTTATCTTTATCTCATAAATCATGATTTATTTTTATATATTCACAGGATGAGGCAATTGCTAGCAAACCCACAGATAGTCTCTAAGCGGTGGTTACTTACTGCCTAAATGTTGAAGCTGGAATGGGTGGCAACACTTGTGGGCTGCCCCCAGCATATCCATGGTTGCTGGTTGTTAAAGCAAATGACACATTTCATGGTATGTTTCAATGTACTTGTGATAAATAAGTCTGAATCTGCATGGCTCAAGGGTAAGTATTTAGGAGTGGTACATGAGGTACTCTTCATGGTCCAGGAGAATGGTAGGGGTTCTTGACTATTCCCAGAACTGCAATCAAGTAGGCAAGTGGAGAATTTCCATTCCACGCCTTACAAGCCTCACAGAGGATGGACAGGATTTGGAGAGTCAGAAGGTGAGTTGTACGCCACTGGATGCTCATCAGGTATCCTGGTCTTGTAATTACATTATTTATGTGGTTTGCTTCTTAATTATATTACACTAATTTTGTATTACACATTTTAGATCACATTCCATTAAGCTGCTTTGCTTATTAAGCTGCGTGGTTTCACTTCCATGTAATTCCTCCCACACACCCACCTCATCAGAAATAAATATTGACAGTCTATCATGTTCCACTAAACCTTTGTAGGAGTGCACAAAATAAAAAAAATGTCTAATGAAGTAGTCTGTTCAATAAACTATTGTCCACCAGTCAGCATGAATATAATGGGCTGAACGCCCTGTCTCCATAGTGTATGACTCTTATAACTCTGATTATATGATTCTTAATCACAAGGTGGCAAGCCAGTGTAGAAATTTTTAATACATTTATAAAAGGATTAATGAAAGACAGTAATAATGTCTTCTGTGATTACAATGTTAACAATGGAGTTACTTAATTCTTCTGCATTAGAACTAATATGTCAGATTTATTAATTTCCTTCCTATTCAATTAAAGTAAAATCATTCATCTTCCTAAGAAAAGTCATTTCTAGACAAGCATCTGCTTTGTCCAAAGTTCATTGACAACTGATTGATATTAGCAGAATTACACCACTAACAGCACAATTTTTACATTACAATCTAACTTACAAGGCTGAAATGATAGATGATCTTGCACACCCAGTTAGAAATAGACACAGCCGAACCAGATGCTATCTAATTGACACCTCTGTATCGCTCAATATCTTTTGATAAAACATAGAGAAATAACTATTGTACTGCATACTTCATGGCATCAAGCAAGAGAGAAGAGAAAAGAAAATGGAATTAGTACAAAACTAAACAGTATCTATCAACCTAGCAAAAGCCAGAATTGTTGTGAGTTCCAAAAATATTTTTGAACCTGAGATGCATTGAGTACTGTATTGTTGCAGTTCCTGCTTCTCCAATGAGTTAACTTTGTCCACTTAACTAAATGGATGCAGCACCAAGAATATGGTTTTAAATCTGATCGTGTTAGCCCACAGGCTATACACTTGTACACACACAGATATGAAATCAATTGCAAATAAACAAGGGTGCTCTGATAAATAGTATTTCTGAATAATTCTGAAAAAAATCAGCGTGTCATTCCTCTAATAGCTTGCTGTGTGTGCAATGCAGACTGTCTCATTGTATGAGAATGGTAACTGCCCTCCAAAGATTTTATTTTATTTTATTTAGAGCTGCTGTGTAAAGCAGACCCTTCCGGCCCTTCGAGCCACACAGCCCAGCAACCCACCGATTTAATCCCAGCCTAATCACGGGACAATTTACAATGACCAATTAAACTATCAACCGATATGCTTTTAGACTGTGGGAGGAAACCAATATTCACATGGGAAGGAATGTACAAACCTGCTGACAGAACTCCAAACTCCTGTGCCCCAAGCTGCAAGGGTGTCACACTAACTGCTACACTACCATTATTAGTTATTAAACACTTGATGATATCCTGAGGTTGTGAAAGGCATTACGTACATTATTTTCCTTTTGCCATATTTAATGATGCATGTAAGGAACTTTACTACAAACTGCACACCTTTGTTCTTCATCATTATCATTTGAAACTAATCATTTTTGTACAATATATTGTTTTTGGAATAGACTCTGATTCAGATTTACTTAGCACATGTATATCAAAACATATAGTGAAAAGCGTTAATTGTATTAACAACCAACACAACTACAAATGTGCTCAGGAGAGCACACAAGTGTCACCACCCATTCCAGCACCAAAATAACGTGTCCACAATGTTCGGCAGAACAATGCAGAACACAACAATCAACAAACCAATAACCGCAAAATAATCTCCTATCCTCCCTCCCACATAGACAATACTCCAACGATAGGACAGGCCTTCAGGATTCCAGTCTCCATTCTCCAGGCTTTGGCAATCAAGCTTTGACCTCTGGACTTCCAGTTGACCTTTGTGCCTTGATCTTCAGTATTGATGCCCGGAGTAACCAATGACGGGACTCCGAACTCCGGGCACACCAACTGACTAGCCAACCCCAGAACCCACCACCTGGTACAGACCAACATCCACAAATTTCCTTTGTCACATTTCCATGCCACTGGCCTTCGGGCAAGGAGTGGAGGCCTGGTCAGCAGAAGTACTTCATCACCTGTTTACAGCACTGGACTTCGAACACAGAGCACAGAGTGCAGGCCTGACCTCTTATCTCCTCCACATCCCTGTCCATAAATCCAAACCTGACCCCAAACTGCCCTCACTGTCCCAAAACCATCCCTACGAACCTAACAAAACAACTAAGCCTAAGGCAAGATCATGACAGACGCTGCAGCTCGGCATTATTGTCACGAGAATAAAAGTGCCTTTGGCTCTCACATGGAAGCAGCATCTTCCACCAGCTATTTAAATGTGAAGCTGAAAAGGATCAGTATTCTTTCAAGAAATAGATTATTATTTAGATTAAAGGGAGAACACAATATTTCCCATACTTATTTCACACTGATATCCATGCATGACTCACTTCATTGTGGGCAATAATGGCACAAGTTGCAGGATTTTCAATTGTTCTCTATTAAATATTGAACAAAATGTAAATGTTGTTCTGAACAACCTCAAGAAATTTAAATTCGGATAGCTTTTCCAACAAAATATTTTTTAAACATACAGGATATAATCAAGGAAAATGCGTTGGAAGTAAAGAACCAGGAAATTTTAGTAACATAAACATGGACCTAGAAATTACTACATTTTAATTCTTAAATTAATTCTGGAGCGAAGGTTCCCGAGTTCGAATCCAAGTCAGGTTGAGCTTCGAGCTAGCAACTCAGCCTCGTAAAAACAAGAATAGCTTGCTACGGAAACACTGTCATGACGGTGCCCCGATAACTCCACTGCCGAGTTAAGGGCTACTCTTCTTCTTCTAATTCTTAAAACATTTTTATATGTCATGGAAATGAGGATTAAATATCATTGTCTTCAGTTGTGAGGTTTGCAGAACAGCGTTGTAGGTTTCCATTTGTAACGCTCTGTTGTTTTCGTTTCAGCATACCACGCTATTGATTTGTTGCAAGATCTCACAGCTGTCAACACTTATTCTCACAGCTGTGGCCTTGGAAGACAGCCCTTAAAGCAACACACACACTAAGCAGGCATAATTCTTTCAACAACTACAAGTGCTGTTTCTTTAAGATTGGTTACATTGATGATGGGAATGGGGAAGAAAGAAGAAGGAGGGAATTTAATCCTGGAAGATCCTTGTAGGACTAGAGAAAAACAGAACCTGAAGAAAAGAGCCATAGAAATCTCCAGGCAGTCTGGAAGTAGATTGTTATGAAATGTTTGGAAGGGATAGTTCTATATAGAGTGCCTATCAAAAATATTCACGCCCCCCCCACCCAGAAGTGTTCATGTTCTATTGTTTTACAACATTGAATCACAGTAGATTTAATATGCGTCTTTTGACATTGTTCAACAGAAAAAAGACTCTTTTGTGTCAAAGTAAAAGCAGATATCGACAGTGATCTAAATTAATTACAATTATAAAGCACAAAATAATTGATTGCAAAAGTATTCACCCCCTTCAAGTCAGTATTTAGTAGAGTCACCTTTGGCAGCAATACTGCTTTGAGTCTATGTGGATAGGTTTCTATCAGCTTTGCACATCTGGGCACCGCAATTTTTCTCTATTCTTCTTTACCAACCTGCTCAAGCTCTGTTACATTGCATGGGGATCGTGAATAAACAGCATTTTTCAAGTCTAGCCACAAATCCTCAATTGGACTGAGGTCTGGACTCTGAATTGGCCACTCCAGGACATTAACTTTGTTGTTTTTAAGCCATTCTCGTGTAGAAGTTGCTTTGTGCTTGGGGTCATTGTCTTGCTGGAAAACAAATCTTCTCCCAAGCTGCAATTCTCTTGCAGACCTCATCAGGTGTTCCTCCAGTATTTCCCTGTATTTTGCTGAATTCATTTACCATCTACCTTCACAAGCCTTCCAGGGCCTGCTGCAGTGAAGCACCCCTGTAGCATGATGCAGCTACACCATGCTTCACGGTAAGGATGGTGTATTTTTGATGATGTGCAGTATTTGGCTTACACCAAATATAACATTTTGTTTAATGGCCAAAAAGCTCAGTTTTGTTTTCATCAGCCCATAGAACCTTCTTCCTATTGTGACGATAGGCAAATTGCAATGGGTCCAGATCCTTGCTGAGGCAGGAGTTCAGTCTAGTCATGACCAACCTCTCAAAACATTTCATCACTTTAGATGTGACTGCTACCGGGCAATAGTCATTAAGCCAGCCCACATTATTCTTCTTAGCTACTAGTATAATTGTTGCCTTTTCGAAGCAAGTGGGAACTTTCGCCCATAGCACTGAGAAGTTGAAAATGTAAAAACCCAATGACTATACATGACTATGCAGTAGAAAAAATGGACCTTGGCTCCATTACTTGCGGTGATTAGCACCAGGTTTAAAAAATGAGTGGGACCTGTCAGGATTTTCTGCAGAACTTGAGTTCCCAGAGGCTGTTGCCTCTGATGAGTAGTGCCAGATTTTAAAAAATGACTATGGCCTGTTCTGAAGAGCTTGAGATCACTTAGGTTATTAAGCACTTGCCAAGGGCCAATAAAAAGGAGGTAAATTTCAGTGGAGCTGCCATGTGTGAGCAGCCATTGGGAGAGTAAGAAAGAGTTACAGTGTGTCAAGAGGCTTTGGCAAGAGAGGCTGAGGCTGGATGCTGCTTGGATTTTGGAAAATGAGTGTAGGTTGAAGGAGCTTGTGTTTTTTTTTGTTTGGAGTGCAGCACAATATAGGGGATTTGATAGAGGTGTATAAGCTGATAAGAAGCATACATAGCATGGACAGCCAGAAACATTTTTCCAGGGTGAAAATGGTTTACACAAGAGGCATAAATTTAAGGTGACTGGAGGAAAGTATAGGGGGATACAAAGGGTGTGCTGTGGGTGGTTGTTGAAGCGGGTATATTAGGGACATTTATAGAGACTTACAGATAGGCAGATGGATGAAAGAAAAATGGTGAGCTATGTGGTAGGAAAGGATTGCATTGATCTTCAAGTAGTTAGATTGTTCTTGCTCACCTTCAGTCTCAGTTTTGCCTAAGTTTATAGATTTCCGTCACAAGGACCCTGAAAAGCAAAGATGTCTCAAACATTGCATCTCACAGAAGTCGACAAAGGAGAACTACTTCCTAAAGACGCCAGGCAGATATGGCATCATCTAAAATGTTTTACTTCCACTCTTGCTCTTTCCCTTAATGACAGATCATCTTCTGCTGCATGATTTATCTCAATTTCATACTCATTCCCAATCCCCAAGCTACCTGAACTTTAAACACCCTGTCTCAGCATTCAGCATTTCAGAAGCACCACCCAGGATCTCCATGTGACTGCTCACACATCACTATGATAGAATGCTCTACCATAGATAGGACATCAACAGATGCCACTGGTAATAATCAACATTACATTGTTAAATATTGCATTATTTTTAAGTAAAGATTTTAGCAGGGATAAGGGGAACAGCATCTGAAGGCCCTGAGTGCCACTTGATGCCAATCTTTCTTATGCATGGAGCAAAGATATTATCAATGGTATCAAATAACCATTGGTCAAGCTTGCCATAATAAAAATAGTGGCTGTTTTTTCAATTGAGATGCCCACTATAAATTGCACCTAGTTTAGTATTTCCTTTCAGCATCTCAACCCACTTTATAAGTTCATAACACACAAAAAAGCTGGGCAGTACAGTGTCCAAACCTTCCTCCATTTATTTTTCTTTGCATCTGAAACTGTAAGATTCATGTTTCCATTCGTCCTTGGAAAATAGGAGGTTGTTGAACCCACCGAATCCATGCCAGCTCATTACTGACACCCCCACCACCACCACCAATTTTTCCACTATTCCTCCAACTACCTAAGCTAGGTGTAATTTAAAGTGGGCTCTTAACTTAACAACCTGCATGTCTTTAGGATGTGGGAACACTTGGGGAAAACTGTCATGGGAGCAGAGAGACTGTGCAATTTCCACACAGAGTGCACCAGAGCCACTGGAGCTCACAGGAAATTAATATCGCCTGACTCTACTAGCCGTTCCACGTGCCATCCTGAACAAACCTTTGTTTTCATAAACTATGCTCTGCATTTTCAATTATTCTCTCAGAAGGCCAAATAATTTTGAATAATAAGGTGAGGTTTATTCAATTTAAATGAATTACATAACATAAATAATTAACAAATTCTTTAAAGAAACCATCATTTCATGCATTTTATTTATTAATGGAAATGAGAATGTAAATTATCCACGGTCAAAAATTTTCCTTGATCTCCAGTCAGTGATAAATCTGAAGAGAGAAGGTTCTTTATTGACAAAGAAACTCTATATTGTAAAGACAAATAAAACTCACTGTTCCAATGTTCCAAAAATGTTTTGCATAATATTTAATATGTTCCGTGAACATTCATAATATTATATATGTCATTTTCACAAAGTAGCTTTATTTTTTCTTTTTTTACTTTGACTTTTTTGTGGAAATATAATTTCCTTCCATTGGTAACTATTTTATTTTCCAAATGTTCTATTATTTTCAGACTCTAATTTTATTTTCATTTATAACTGTTAAATCATAATGAATACAATGTCAATGGCTGAAAGATGGGGGATTTCAATATGCAGGTAGATTGGGAACATCAGGTTGATATGGGATTCCATGAGGAAGAACTTCTAGAATGCCTACGGGATGGCTTTTAGAGCAGTGGTCCCCAAACTCCGGGCCGCAAAGCATGCAGAAGTGCAGTGGTAGCCAGAGCACACCCAGTACATCTTTAAGGAAAGAGTCAAAATAAACAAGCTAATTAATTATGTGTCGCCCGGCACATAAATGTCAGCCCAGGTCAGAGGCGATTGCCGATTTCACTTGCTCTACTCGATGTTCACTCCTCTTTCCAGGGCGCTGGAGCCTTTAGCTGTTCCATTGTTTGGTCAATTTAAACACCAGCCCAGACAGGCTGAAAAGACAGGGCTGTCAGGATTGAGGTGACATGTTGAATCTACACAAACTTCTAATAAAATATAGGCAGTGCCGTGCTTTCTTTGTAATGACAGTTATGTGCTGGTTCCAGGACAGATCCTCTGACACTTTTCAGAGAAAGAAACATTGATCCTTAATGCTGAAGAATTTAAAGTTATTGACCCTCTCCAGTTCAGTTCCTCTAAGGTAAACTGGCTTCTGGGCTGCACCTAATTAATTAGCTTGTTTATTTCGGCTTTTTTCTTAAAGATGTGCTGGGCGTGCTGTGGCTACCACTGCACTCCTGCATGCTTCGTGGTCGGAAGTTGGGGACCACTGTTTTAGAGTATCTTGTGGTTGAGCCCACTAAGGGATCAGCTAGTCTGTACTGGATGTTGTGTAATGAGTCAGAATTGATCCGTGAGCTTAAGGTAAAAGAACCCTAAGGGAAAGTGATCAAAATATGATCAAATTCGCCCTGAAATTTGAGAAGAAGCCAAAGTCAGATGTATCAGTATTACAATGGATTAAAGGAAATTAGGCATAAGAGAAGTGTTGGCCAGAATTGATTGGAAAAGAACACTGGCAAGGATGACAGCAGAGCAGTAACGGCTGGAATTTCTGGAAACTGTTTGGAAAGCACAGGATATATACATCCCAGAGAGGAAGATGTTTTATAAAGGCAAGATAACGCATCCAGGGCTAACAAGGGAAATCAAAGCCAACATAAAAGCCAAAGAGATGGCATATAATACAGCAAAAAATAGCGGGAAGTTAGGGGATTGGGAAGTTTTTAAGTACCAATAGGAGGCAAGAATGTAAGTCATTAAAAAATGAAGATGGAATATGAAAGTAAGCTATATTAGAGAGGATACCAAAAGTTTCTTCAGATACATAAAGTGTAAAACAGAGTCAAGAGTGGCTATCAGACCATTGGAAGATGATGCTGGAGATCTATTAATAGGGGAACAAAGAAATAATGGCTGAACTGAATAAGTATTTTTTATCAGTCTTTGCTGTAGAAGTCACTAACAAGCAGTATGGTGGTAGTTCCAAGAGTCAGGGGTCATGAAGTGAGTGAAGTTACCATTACTAGAGAGAAAGATCTTGGGAAACTGAAACATCTGAAGGTAAATAAGTCACCTGAACCAGATGGTGTACACCCCAAGGTTCAGAAAGAGGTGGCTGAAGAGGTTGTGGAGGCATTAGTAATAATCCTTCAAAAATAACTCGATTCTGGAATATTTCCAATAGACTGGAAAGATGCAAATGTTACTCCACTACTCAAGAAGGGAGAGAGGCAGAAGAAAGAAAGTTATAGGCCAGTTAGTCTGACCTCAGTAGTTGGGAAGATGTTGAAGTCAGTTGTTAAGGATATGATTTCAGAGTACTTGGAGGCATATGATAAAATAGGCCAATGCATAGCTTCCTCAAGGGAAAAACTTGCCTGATAAATCTGTTGGAATACTTTGAAAAAATAACAAGCAGGATAGACAAAGGAGAAATGATGGAAATTGTGTACTTGGAATTTCAGAAGGCCTTTGACAAGGTACCTCATATGAAGCTGCTTAACAAACTGCGAGCCCATGGTATTAGAGGAAATATTCTAGCATGTATAAAGCAGTGGTTGATTGGCAGGAGGCAAAGAATGGGAATAAAGGGATCCTTTTCCAGTTGGCTGTCGGTGACTAGTGGTATTCCACAAGGGTCTGTGTTGGGACTGATTCTTTTTAAGTCATATGTCAATGATTTGGATGATGGAATTGTTGAGTTTGTTGCAAAGTTTGCAGACAGTATAAAGATAGGTGGAGGAGCAGGTAGTTTTGAGGAAATAGGGAGACTACAGAAGGACTTAAACAGATTAGGAGAATGAGCAACGAAGTGGCAGATGGAATACAGTGTCAGGAAGTGTATGGTCATGCACTTTGCTGGAAGAAATGAAAGTGCTGACTGTTTTCTGAATAGAAATAAAATACAAAAATCTGAGGTGCAAAACGATTTGGGAATCCTTGTGCAGGATTCCCTAAAGTTTAATTTCCATGTTGAGTCTGTGGTGAGCAAGTCAAATGTAATGTTAGTATTCATTTCAAGAGCATGCGAATATAAAAGCAAGGATGCTTTTGAGATTTTATAAAGCACCGGTGAATCCTCACTTGGAGTATTGCGTGCAGTTTGGGGCTCTTACCTTAGAAAGAATGTGCTGAAACTGGAGAGGGTTCAAAGGAAGTTTACCGAAATGATTCCAGAATTAAATGGCTTGTCATATGAAAAGCATTTAATGTCTCTGGGCCTGCATTCACTGGAATTTAGAGGAATGAGGGGTGAGCGCTAATTGAAACCTATCAAATGGTGAAAGGCCCTGATAGAGTGGATATGGAAAAGTCGTTTCCTATGGTGGGAGAGACTAAAACCAGAGGATATAGCCTCAAAATAGAGGGTGTCCTTTTAGAACAGAGAGGAGGAGAAGTATCTTTCACCAGAGAGTGGTGTATCTGTGGAATTCATTACCACAGGCAGCTGTGGAGGCCATACCTTTATGTATATTTAAGGCAGAAGTTGATAAATTGTTGATAGGTCATGGCATGAAAGGATCAGGGAGGGGAAGGCTAGAGATTGGGGCTAAGAGGAAAAAAATGATCAGCCATGATGAAATGGCAGAACAGACTCAGGCTAATTCTGCTCCCATATCTTATGGCCTTAACAATCTGATGTCTTTAAGTAATACACACAATATAGTGGATGAACTCAGCAGGCCAGGCAGCATCTGTAGAACATTGACTGATGTTTTGAAATATATCATGTTACTTCAATAAACCAGCAGGAATAAGAAAAAGCTGTATGTTCTCATCTATTCTAATGCTTTTGATAAACAATGTTGATTGTCAAGGTTTCTAATCCAATCAATATCACCAGAAATGATTTTGGGCGAACCTGTTCCATTTGGAAGTTCACTTTTCTTTGAAAATCAAAGAATACCTCCAGAAGGAAATTAAACACTTGAAAAATAATTAAATATTTTAAAAAAACAATCTGTTGATCCTGTACTAGTTGAAAAATAAAATTATAATGGATGAGAACTATTTTCTCTATCACTAGAAATAGTATTAGTTATTAATCACTACATATATGAGAACAAATAACAGCACTTCTACAGTATTTTTTTTGAACACCTGTAGTGGGAAATCCATTGGAGAAGTTCTGAGAGATATACAGGCTGCTTTATAAGGATCTAGGCTTCTAGAGGGCAGTTCAACCCAAAACCCCTCCCCTATGCTGTTCTTTTGTTCTTTTCCTGCAAAAGATGGCCTCATGGCCTATAATAAAGTTTATTATGTAACTCCTAGCTTTACTGCTTCCCATAACAAATAAAGATTCAAAGAATATCTTTATAGAGACATCGAAACATAGAAAACCTATAGCATAATACAGGCCCTTCAGCCCACAATGCTGTGTCGAACATGTACTTACTTTAGAAATTACCTAGGATTACCCATAGCCCTCTGTTTTTCTAAGCTCCATGTACCTATCCAGGGATCTCTTAAAAAACCCTATTGTATCTGCCTTCACCACCATTGCCAGCAGCCCACTCCATGCACTCACCACTCTCTGCATAAAAGTCTTCCCCCTGACATCCCTTCTGTACCTACTTCCAAGCAGCTTAAAACTGTGCCCTTTTGTGTTAGCCATTGCAGCTTTGGGAAAGAGCCTCTGACTACCCACACAATCAATGCCTCTCATCATCTTATACACCTCTATCATGTCACCTCTCATTCTGCTCTGCTCCAAGGAGAAAGGTCAGGTTCACTCAACCTATTCTCATAAGGAATGGTCAGCAATCCAGGCAACATCCTTGTAAATCTCCTCTGCACCCTTTCTATAATTTCCACATCCTTCCTGTAGTGAGGTGACCAGAACTGAGCACAGTCCTCCAAGTGGGGTCTGACAAGGGTCTGATATTCTATAGCTTCTATCCCAGGGCTGTGGCCTCCATCACACCACTCCCACAGAACAATGACTGAAACTGTGAGCACACACAAGCACACACAAGGACTCAAATACTTGCACTAACGGCACTTTGTGCATTACTGTGATATTCTGGTGCTGCTGCAACTTATTTTCTGCTACCTATCTCTTTAATACTGTTTTTCTATTACTGGCTTGTTTTTATCTACCGCTTTATTTAATTGCCTGAGAGGGAGCCAAAAAGAGTTTCATTGTACCTATGTATAATGACAATAAGGATCATTCAATTCAATTCAGCTGTAACATTACCTCTCACCTCTTGAACTCAATCCCACGATTGATGAAGAGCAATGCACTGTATGCCTTCTTAACCACACCGTCAACCTGCACAGCAGCTTTCAGTGTCCTATGGATTTGGACCCTAAGATTCCTCTGATCCTTCACACTACCAAGTGCCTTACCATTAATATTATATATTGCCATCATATTTGACCTACCAAAATGAACCACCTCACACGTATCTGGGTTGAACTCCATCTGCCACTTCTCAGCCCAGTTTTTCATCCTATCGATATCCCGCTGTAACCTCTGACAGCCCCCACACAATCCACAACACCCTGAACCTTTGTGTCATCAGCAAATTTGCTAACCCATCCTTCCACTTCCTCATCCAGGTGCACGGCCTCTCCGGTGAATGATATTTGTAATCTGTTAAGTAGGGGACCGTGCACAATTCTGATTTGATGGAGACAGATGTGAGAGTATGGAGGAACATCTGGAGAAACTTCTGAAATGCCCGCTTCGCTGCCGCTGCTTCTGTGTGGTAACCAGAATCTCCAGAGCAGAAGGCCCCGAATCCTCGGCTTTACTTGTTTCAGCGGCCGGGGCAAAGTCGAAGGTGCTCGGCAGAGAATGGCTCTCGGAAGGCTGTATCGGAGGGGCTGGTCGGAGGCTCGATGTTTTCGGACGGATGTACTCAGTGTCGGCTGTTTCCAATGCATCGGCAGTTGTCGGTGCCTGGAGGTTTTTGGCAAGGAGTTTCTCTATTTTGCCGCCTGCTATCGGGGACTCGGAAGTTGATCGGGTCTTTGAGACTTTTTTTTTACCGTGCCCATGGTCTGCTCTTCACCAAATTATGGTATTGCTTTGCACTGCTGTAACTATATGTTATAATTATGTGTTTCTGTCAGTGTTAGTCTTTGGTTTGTTCTGTTTTCTGTGATATCACTCTGGGGAAACATTGTATCATTTCTTAATGACAATAAAAGAAGACTGAGTGTTCTCATAATCTAATTTATAAAAATCACAAAGTGAAGGGGTCCCAGAACAGATCCCTGAGGCACACCACTGGTCACCAACCTCCATGCAGAATATGACCTGTCTACAACCACTCTTCGCTTTTTGCGTGCAAACCAATTTTGGATCCACAAAGCAAGGTCCTCTTGGATCCCATGCCTCCTTACTTTCTCAATAAACCTTGTATGGGGTACCTTATCAAATGTCTTGCTGAAATCCATATACACTACATCTACTGCTCTAACTTCATCAATGTGTTTAGTCTCATCCTCAAAAAATTCAATCAGGCTTGTAGGCCACGACCATGCCGACTATTCCTAATCACATTATGCCTCTCCAATGGCTCCCCCTCTTATTTGTTACATGTACATCAAAACATCTATACATATAGTCAAGTGTGTCATTTGCATCATAATATCAGCGAGCATTGTGCTGGGCAGTCTGCAAGTTTTGCCATGCTTCTGGCATCGGCAAAGTATGCCCACAACTTCCTAATCTTAACCACATGGCATTGGAATGTGAGAGCAAATCTGAGCACCTGAAGGGAGGCACAGATGGTCATGGGGAGAACATACAAAGCAAATGTATTACAAACAAATAATACCCTATTTTAGAGACACCTTAATAATTAAGGTGCAAAGTATGTGAATCTAAATAGCAGGCAAGATAAATTCCTGGACCTGCTTAAAGCTTGCTTCCATATCCATTTAATGTGGAGGGCTGGGGTATAGGGGGCTCTGGATAGAGGTAGTATCTTTGACGTCTGGCATGCTGCTCCCTACCAGACAGGGTGGAAGGGCATCACTGGTCCTCATCCATCTCCTAAATCTCTCATGTGTTGGCTCCAAGCGCCATACCCCGGTAAACCGCTTCAGCTGGTGGGCTAAGCCACATGAGGGGGTGGTGTTAACACGGAACCACTGGGCAAATGACTTCCATGATGAAGTCACCGGCTGGGGCGGAAAAGCTCTCAGATGAGCTATAACGGCCACATGCTCACGACCAAGGCGAGCCACCAAGTTGGAGGAAATCGGCCATGGTCAAACCTGGAGAGGGATGGACTCCACCAGGTTTCAGATGCCCAAGACACGCCGCATGATGAGCACACCAAACTGGTGCAAAGCTTGTCATGACGGCTCCCCGACAACTCCACCAGGAGTTAAGGGTGCAAGTAGAAGAAGAAGTATTATGGCCCCAGTAGATCCAAGAATGTGTTTTGCAGCTCTTTTTATCCTCCTTTATGGGATTAAGGTGGAAGGAGAATCAGTTCTAATATAAAAGAATGTTCTCCTGGAAACAGGAAATCTGTGAGGCTACATGGGATGGTCAATGGATTAATTGAGTAGCTCTTCAGAGGCAGGACAAACACAATGGATTAAATCAGCTACAGGTATACGTATCTAGGCTATGTAATTCTACAATGCCAACTTACTCAAGAAACAAAAACAAACTTCTCTTTGGTTCAGCTTTTAATTTACTGAAAAAAACTAAAAATATGATAGAAAAGAATATTCCTCCATTGAGAAGTATTTAAAGCCTATCAAAGCCTGAACTTATTGTATTCCATGTTCCAATCATTTCTAATGACCTCTGAGATAACTGTAATCCCCAGGTTCGGTGGGCTGTTTTAGTCTAGGGAAAGACATTCTCCGGCCCTCCAGTCTTGTGAAATCTATTTCTGTAGATGCTGAATGATGTTTTCCCCTATTACAAATCAGTACCACGCAATAACAAACAGTACACCATATCCAATTAAACAATTTAGCTTTATAATTCTTAATTTGATTAAGGGGTTAGTAAAGAAAACAAAAAGAAAAGGGCCCATTTTTATGAAAGAGTCTAATGAGCACATTGGAACTCGAGACTTTCCCCCAGGCATCGTCGACTCTTGTCCCCATTCCATGGCGATTCAGTCCTGCAGTCTATGACCTTTCCCTTCTGGCATCTTCTCTCACCATCTTCTGCTGAACAAAAGCCCACGAATCCCTTGCTCTCGGCACACAAGAAAGGAAAACATTGGACGGCACACATTCCAAAGCCCCCATTATCTCTAGTCATAATGCAAACACTGCTGCTACAGACAAACCATTATGTTAACAGTGAAACCTTTCCCAGGGCATTACATAGCAAAACATATAGTTTCCAGAACAAAACCCATGTTCTGTTTCCTACTACTACTACTGCTTCTGTTTGCAGTTTCTGATCTCATCTTCAATAAAACTTTGAACAGTATTTTTCCTCAACGTTTCGATGATGACCCAGTTAAGGTCCTATTAATGAGCTGCAATGGAAATTTGCAGATGATTTTCCCCAGGAGAAAAATCAAAGAAACGGTCACGAATTTGCTTGTAGACTCATTGATTCAGCAGGTCAAGAATGGTCATTGTTACAATTGTTCCTTAAATCACACAATACTTAGGTTACATTGAGCTGAAACATCTATCTTTCCATTAGAGTTTTTAAACGATTACTTTATCACATGCAATATCATTTAATTCTCTGAAAATTGTTCCATATCACTCACTGCAGCTCTTTAAATACATGATCAGTAGGCTATTTAAAAGTTTCAATACACTGCCAGCTGTATATTTCATTCTCATTCATTGGAAATCAAAAATATCAAAATCTGGCTCTTTAAATATATCATCACAGGGCAATGTTTCAGGCTCAGCATCTCTTATAAAATGTTTTTCATGCCAGGAATGCATTTAAGAATTCAGGAGCATGTAACCACAATTTTCCTTCAATTTAAATCAAAGGTTGAATGATTTTATGGTTGTACAGTAGTGCTTTGGATATGTTACAGAACTAGTAATTCAGAGATATGGACCAATGAATTTAAATCTCACAATGGCTGCTGGGGAAGTTAAATTTAGTTACTCAAATAAATTTGGCATATAAAGGCAAGATTACTAATTGTGATAAAACCCGCATCTGGTTCACTGATATCTTTTAGGAAATGAAATCTTCAGTCAAGGGCCAAATGCAACTGCATGTCAGCAACAAAGTTGCAACTCTCAGCTGCCGCATGGAAGATTAAAAAATCAGATCCAATTGAAGATTGTCAGTAAGTACCCAGATCTGATGAAATATGAATGATTTGCAAAAGGCTACATGGCTAGATCCTAGAGCGACCCTGAACAGTCACATCAAAAACAAGTCTTCTGAAGACTGCAGAACATCAACTGAAATATAATCTTGACAGTAGCCTATGTAAGTGGATGACTTACACAGCTTTAAAAACTTGAATTGTTGTTAAGTCTTGGCAGAATTATTTAGAATAGAGATTCCTCCCAGTGCACGTGTTGAATATGCAGGATCGCAGTGAATTTTTGCTGCACCTGAAGAATTTGGTTAAATGAACACCATCTCCAAAAATTTCCTGTCAATGTAAATGCTCGATAGTTTTGCATTTAGTACATATGGATAGAGAGAAATTTCTATCCATGTGCCACAATGCAATCTGCCGTTCATCAAAATCTCAAGTTTTTCCAAAGTCAGCAAATAAGCTTTTCGGAATATTAGGATGAAAAATTTGATTGTGCTATTTGTTTTCTTTTAATTATTGGGTTAGACTAAATGCTTTTCCATTTTTTTTTAAGATTAAAACATGCCATTAAGACTGAGAATTCCATGAATATATTGTCAAAAGCTGAAGTCCTTAGGTTAATGATGTCTATGCTTCCATTCAGAATGGTGGGTCTAGCACCAGAGATTCCAGCAGCAGAGCTAAATCTTGCTGATATTTCCCAGGACTCATGCTGGAAAAAATGGCTCTCAGACGGTGATGAACTGATGGAATTCAATGGAGTTCTTAGAGATATGGAAAAGAAAGGAGATTATAATAATATTCATTTATTAGGTACTTTGGAATTTAAAAATTCATATATATTTAAAACTAGTAAGTGTTTAAAAAATCACTAAATGTTCTTAGAAGTGTTCTAGCTGATAAAATACGGAGAGGCAGGACTTTGCTAAAAGCAGAACTCTCAATGATTTTCAGGATGGAGCTTCATTCATAGCCCTGCTGTTCCCCTGGCCCTGCCACTGGAAGCCTGGGTAGCTTAAACAGCAAGGTTTCCCTTCCACATCAGGGCCTGGTACATTCAGATGAACGATGAGCATGCTGGCAAGATCTGACCCAATAATATCTACGTGAACAAATTCATTCAGTATATAGTTTAACTATTATAGCCATTAACATAAAATGTTTGCTTTCTAAAGAAATGGAAGACACCTCCTCCACAATTTCCATCAGCACAGGTGCACCACAAGGCTGTGTGCTTAACCCCCTGTTCTTGCTTTACACTTATGTCTGTGTGGCTGAGCACAGCTCCAATGCCACATTTAAGATGGCTGACAGCATCATGATCATAGTCCAAATCAAACACGGTGATGAGTCAGCAATTAGGAAGGAGAGTGAAATTCTGGCTGAGCGATGCCATAACAATAACCTCTTACTCAATGTCAGCAAGACTTTGGAGCTAATTATTGACTTCAAGAGTTGGAAAGCAGGAGGTCCATGAGACAGTCCTCATTGAGGGAATCAGAGCTGGAGAGGGACAGCAACTTTAAGTATTATCATTTCAGAGAATCTGTCCTGGGCCCAACATGCATGCCATTAAGAAGGAATTATGGCTCCTTAGAAGTTTGCAAAAGTTCTGCATGACATCTGAATCTTTTGACATAATTCTATAGATGTGTGTTGGAGAGTATACTGACTGGTTGCAACATGCCTGGTACAGAAACACCAGACTCCTTGAATGAAAAATCCTGCAATAAGTAGTGGGTATGGCCCAGATCATCACAGGTAAATCGTTCCCCACCATGGAGCACATTTACACAGAGTGCTGTCACAGGAAAGAAACATCCATCAAGGACCCCAAACCATCCAAGCCATGCTCTCTTCTCATTGTTGCCAACAGGAAGAAAGTACAGTAACCTCAGTACCCATGCCACCAGTTTAGGAACAGTTCTTACACCTCAGCCATCAGGCTCTGAACCAGAGGGGATAACTACACTCAACTTCAGTTGTCCCATCACTAAACTGTTCCCACAACCTAAGGAATCATTTTCAAGGGCTCTTCATCTCATGTTCTCCATACTTAATGGTTTTTTATTTATTATTATTCTTTCTCTCATTTTGTATTTGCACAGTTTGTTGTCTTTTGCACACTGGTTGAATGCCCAGGTTGGTCTGGTCCTTCATTCGTTGTGTTATTCTGTGGATTTATTGCATATGCCTTCAAGAAAATTAATCTCAGCGTTGTATATGGTGACATATATGTACTTTGATCATAAATTATGTTTGAACTTTGACATTTTTTTTGTAATCTTAAACTATTCTAAGGAGCAATAAGCTGCCATAGTAGTTGACACTTCCATTTAAGTATTCTTTTTATCGCGGATCACTGCTGAACTGTCATTTAACTTATTTATAGATGTACAATGACTTTCTATAGATGGTAAGAGTAAAATTCTTCCAAAAATGAATTAGTCATATTAGCAGATGCTGAACTCCTATGTTTTCATTCTCAATGCATCACAAAATTGACATTAATGCATATTCAACAGCATGATGAAGAAAAATTTAAACAAAGCTACAAACTCTTCATAACCACGTTCTTAAACAGAATGTCAGAAAACACAAGAAAATGAAACTGCAAATAATTATGGAATTCCTTAGTTGTCAAGTTGCCTAGCTAACCCTTTCTAAAGGCTGCATGCTTTGACAAACATAAGTGGTCTCCAAGAAACAGATTGAAATCTTGCTGCACATATGAAGAAAGAGCCTGCTGCCAATCTGCTAATATAAATTAATAATGAGGCCTTCAAATTAAGTCAAATAAGAACCAATAAATTTTTAAAGATTAAAGATTAGCTCTATTTTTCACATGGATATCAAAACATCAATATATACAGTGAAATATATAATTTGTTCATTATTTTATAGACAATTCTCTGTAGCAATCAAGAATACTTGTCTCCACTGAGGCAATTTCAAATGACAGAACCATTGAAACATACTTTTGCTGTCTTAGCTATTTCTGATTTATTCCCACTATTTATTCAGTTTCAAACAGTTCCACTATGGCTTCTTAATCTTCACTGCTGTTTATGACAATTCTGCTTGTTTAAAATTATCTGAGATTAATCTATCAAATAATAATAATCTGATTAAGAAATACTCATCCAGGGTTTGCAGCAGATCATCACTTATTTCTCAGCCACTCCTTGGACATGGTGAATAGTCAAAATATTTTTAAGCTAATCCTATTGAGCAGAAGAGAGAAGTTGACAGGGCAGAAAACAATGATACTCTTATGTGCAAAAGCTTTTTGAAGGAATTTTATTTGGTAGCATGAACAGATTTTAGGATATTTTCATTTGTAGAGTCAGACAGGAAATGCTAAAATAACTTTAAATGACTACCTTAAGAAATAAACCACATGATTGCATCTTGGCACAATCCTGAGAAGATCATGCTTACCATTTATAGAGATTTGAAGATATTTTGTAAAACATGTATAAGCAGATAACTAGAGAATTTTATAGATAGAGAAATGATTGCTGCACAAGATCTCAATTTGTAAAATATGAAACAACAGTTATTGTGTTAATTAGATACAAGTAATATTCTTTGAGGGAGCTTTGAACTTCCTGCTTTGAACAATGAAAAATACCAGAGGGACTAACCTTAATGAGCAAATTCATCTGAGGGGGAAACAATTTTGTGAAATGATTAACTTTTCCCTGTATTCTATTAGGGTTGCTTTTGTTTGCTTAAAAAATATGCTGCAAATACCTACGTTACTTATGATTTAGATAAACTACATTGATTTGAAATTTTGCAAATATAACTGAAATGAATGAATTACTTTAACTTTTTCAGAATCTTGGACTTGTGAAAAGGCTATTTTAAGCTTCTCAGGAGGACAAACGTTTTAATGCTTCACCTGAATGCAGCTGAACTGTCCATACTGTGCAGTGTATCTAATGTTGCCATTCATGCTAGCTTCAGTCTTTTGCATAGAAATATTTGCTGCACGATGGAGTAGGCAACAATGAGGGCAATGAGTTATCTGGGGACTGGTAAGTCTGTATTTCCTTCACTCATCAACTTAAAGGATTGTCAAATGTATAAATTTCAAAGTAAGCTTGTTATCAATGTACTTATATGTCACCACATACTACCTTGAGGTTCCTTGTTTATGCAGGCATTCAGACTAAAGCAAAGAAATACTATAGAATCAATGAAAGCCACACACAAAGACTGACAAGCAACCAATGTGCAAAAGACGACAAACTGTGCAAATTTGAAAAAAACACAAGTAATACTAATATACAAATAATACCGAGAATATGAGTCTTTGAAAATGAGCCCATAGGCTGTGTTTAGTAATCAGTTCAGTGCTGTGGTGAGTGAAGTTATACACATTGGTTCAAGAACCAGATGGTTGAACAGTAACAACTGTTCCTGAACCTGGTGGTGTGGTATCTAAGTCTCCTGTCCTCCTTCCCAATGGCAACAGTGAGAAGAGAGCATGACCTGATGGTAGAGATGCTGAAAGTACTGTGTGAAAATGATGAAAGCTTGTATCAGTGAATCCAATGCAAGGATAACAAAGGAAACAAGAAGAGTATGAAATAACAGGAGAACAGAATAAGCAAGAAAGGTTCCATATTGTAGACTTTGAAATCTTCAACAGTTAAAATCCAAAGGAATAGAAGTCCACACTAGTAACAGTTAATTTTCAGTCAGGTGTTTGACTGGAAGGAACTAAAACTTAAAAAAATTATTGGGAGAGACTTTGGCTCAAATTGATCATGACAATGGAGAACACTTGTTTAGCTGTCAGCTGTGCCAGACAACACAATGCCTAATCAATAAACAATCATTATCCCAATTAATAATGCAGAAATGACAAACCATTACAGATCCATTACAATTTATTCTGATCCAGCACTTAAAGTCTTAGGTTCAAACATCTCCATAAATGGACTCCATTCTTCATGATATGTGGTGTTCACTGTAATGATTTGTAACTTCAAAACACTAAACAATGGAGTCACAAAGTGATTCTAAGTTCGAGCTTACTATAAACAAGGCGTGCATTTATCATATGGCAGTGTTTATGCAAAAAACCCATAATGGATTATTTAAATGAACAAGAATGCTTATTGAAACAATATAAATGCTTACAAGATTACTCAAGCATTACTAAAATATTAAAATATTAAATACACAACACTCTTCCCTGCTTAGCTATAAACTCTAACTTTATATACAAACATTTGTAGAATGCATCTCAATGTGTTTGTGTGTGTATATATATATATATATATATATATAATGAGTGTGAGTATATATGCATATATACGCAGTGTCTATAAAAAGTATTCATCCATTCACATACCCACCTTGTGGTAGTTTTCAGGTTTTATTGTTTTACAACATTGAATCACTGTGGATTTAATTTGCCTTTTTTGACACTGATTGACAGAAGAAGACTCTTTCATGTCAAAGTGAAAACAGATCTCTAAAAAGTAATCTAAATTAATTACAAATATAAAACACAAAATAATTGATTGCATAAGTATTCATCCCTCCATTAATTTGACACATCAAATCATCACTGGTGCAGTCAATTGGTTTTAGAAATCACATAATTAGTTAAATGGAGATCACCTGTGTACAGTCAAGATATTTCAATTAATTGTACTAAAAATACACCTGTATCTCCGTGTCCAACTGCTGGTGAGTTATTATCCTGGCAAAACCTACTCTAAGAAGGCAAAAGAACACTACAAGAAAACTGTGAAAAGGTTATTGAAAAGCACAAGTCAGGAGATGGATACAAGAACATTTCCAAGTCATTGAATATCCTTTGGAGTACAGTTAAGTCAATTATCAAGAAATGGAAAGAATATTGCACAGCTGTAAATCTGCCTAGAGTAGGCCGTCCTCAAGAAACTGAGTCACCTTGCAAGAAGGAGACAGTGAGGGAGACCACCAAGAGAACAATGACAACTCTAGAGGAGTTACAAGCTTCAGTGGCAGAGATGGGAGAGACTGTGCATACTACAACTGTTGCCCAGTGCTTCACCAGTCGCAGCTTTATGAGAGAGTGGCAAAGAGAAAGCCACTGTTGAAAAAAAAAAATCACATGAAATCTCTGCTAGAGTTTGCCAGAAGGCATTTGGGAGACTCTGAAGTCAGCTAGAAGAAGGTTCTATAGGCTGATAAAATCAAAATTGAGCTGCTTGATCATCAGTCAAAATGGCGCAAACCAAACAGTGCACATCATTACAAACACACCATCCCTACCATGAAGCATGATGCTGGCTGCATCATGCTGTGGGGATGCTTCACTGCAGCAGGCCCTGGAAGACTTGTGAAGGTAGAGTGTAAAATGAATGCAGCAAAATACAGGGAAATCCTGGAGGAAAACTTGATGCAGTCTACAAGAGAACTGTGACTTGGGAGAAGATTTGTTTTCCAGCAAGACAATGACCCAAAGTGTAAAGTCAAAGCCACACAGAAATGGCTTTAAAACAACAAAATTAATGTCCATACCTCAATCCAATTGAGAATTTGTGGTTAGACATGAAAATGGCTGGTCACTCATGATCCCCATGCAATCTGATAGAGCTTGAGCAGTTTTGTAAGGAAAAATAAAGAAAAATTGCACTGTCCGGTTATGCTAGAATGAGTCTCAACTATACAATATACATAATAATACAACTACTATATTCAGATATCCATAGCATAGTAAATTTTAGATTGTTCCATTCAAGCCTAAAGATTTAATCGCTGTGGAGTACTTCTTACTCTTGTGGTATAATGTCTTTCCTGACAAGAGGGTCACTTTGGGTGAGACATGTGGCTGTGAAACAATCTCAGGTTCTAAACCTCCTCCCTGCTGATTGCAGGAAGTGGCTCTGACAGCAGTAGCCAATTTTCTTGTCCTTTTTCTAGCTTTTATTTTTCCTTTGTCTAAGATATACACCATGGTCTTAGGAAGGTCCATTTAGTTCACTGGAGCATTCCCTAGCTAGTTGATCAGCACAGGTCTTCAGTACTCAGCTAGGTACTCCATCCTGACCAGATGCTTTCCTTGCATTCACCCTTTTGAAAGCAGCCTGCACATCACCTTCAGCTAATGAGCCCAAAATATCATTGGGAGATCTGGGGTACACGATGGCTTCCCCATGTTCTGGTGGTCAAAGTGAGCATTGAAGGTATTGTGCTCATCTGGAAGCAATGCTCTGCTGTGAACCATATTGGTTGATTTAACTTTGTAAGAAGTTGTGGCTTTCAAACCCTGCCACAGCTATCAAACATCCCTCTATTGATTTGACAGGTGTGTAAAAAGGGCCCAAAGAATCAATGGGGACCCGAGTCACCCGAACCACAAACTGTTCCAGCTGCTACCTTCCGGGAAATGGTACCACAGCATAAAAGCCAGGACCAACAGGCTCTGGGACAGCTTCTTTCACCAGGCCATCAGACTAATTAATTCACGCTGATACAATTGTATTTCTATGTTATATTGACTGTCCTGTTCATACTGTTTATTATAAATTACTATTTTTACTCTTCATGTACATGAAGGATGTAAGTAATAAAGTCAATTCAATTCAATTCAGCCTGAGTAACATATAAGAAGTTTTCTAAGATGTGTTGCCTACAAAAAAACTGTTGCAGTCAGAGCACTGCTTTTGTCGCCATCATAATTCTTCTGAGCAGCAAACTCCTTCCTTGGTGCAATATGCTTTCCAAGCAGAGGCCTAGAGGTCCTGTTTGTCCTCTGTTGGGCAATGATTCATGGTGTTCAACATGGAAACATTTATGGCATCATCCAGTAACTTTCTTTATTCACTTTCAGTTGCCTTCATTGTAGAGAATGTTGCATGCAAATGGTGGATGGATCTCCAACCAAATTGTAGTTGTCTCAGCCACTCACATCCCCACAATGCTGGTCCTCCTGTTTCTACCATATACAAGCTCAATGTGACTCGTTGGTTGTTGTATTCTACTGTTATGAATGTCATTCCCACAGGAATGATCTTTTTCTCCAGTATGAGTTCTTGTAAATATATCTGGAGACTTCAAATCATTATCTTTGAAATGCTGGTCAAACACATTTTATGGAATGACTGAAACAGCTGAACCAGTGTCCAATTCCATTGTAATTAATTTGGCATACATTTCTGGTGCAAGCCATACTGCTTGTTTATTTTAATTCATCTCCTAGTGGCCACCCATTTTAATTCCACTTCCTATTCCCATTCTGAGATGTCAGTCCATGGTCACCTCTACTGTCACAATGAGGCCACACTTAGGTTGGAGGAGCAACACTTTATATTCTGTCTAGGTAGCCTCCAGCCTGACGGCATGAAAAATGATTTCTCGAACTTCCAGTAATGCCCCCCACCCCTTCACCATTCACCATTCTTATTTCCCTCTCTCACCTTATCACCCACCTTTGATGCTCCTCCCCTTCTTTCTTCCATGGCCTTCTGCCCTCTCTTATCAGGTTCCAACTTCTCCAGCCCTGTATCTCCATCACTAATCAACTTCCCAGCTCTTCATTTCAACCCTCCCCCCTCCTGGTTTAACCTATCACCTTGTGGTTCTTCCTACATTTCCCCCACCTTCTTACATGAACTCATCTTTTTTTCCAGTCTTGCTGAAGGGTCTCGAATCAGAAGGACTTGGGCCCCCGAGCGTCGTCGGAGAAAGGAGGTCTTCTATACGCCACATTTCCCGCGACCGCCAGGCGGCCGGGGATTCGGCGCTGGGCTCTTCCCTCTTCACTCGCCGTTACTGAGGGAATCCTCGTTAGTTTCTTTTCCTCCGCTTAGTAATATGCTTAAATTCAGCGGGTCGCCACGTCTGATCTGAGGTCGTAGGCAGAAGAGAACCGAGCGCCGGCCGGGCCACGCCAGGGGGGCGCAGGGCAGGCAGGCAGGCAGGCAAGGCAGTGTGCGACGGCTGGCAGCAGGCAGGCCAGAAGGCGGACCGGCCCGGCGCGCGCCAGCTCCCCCGCCGCTGGCGGGTGAGACGGGTGGGTGCCAGGCGGCCGCGCGTCACGCTCGCGCAGGCCGACCGAAGGCTGGCTGGCTGGCTCCCCTTGCACCCCGCGGTGCACGGGCGAGACCCGGGCTCGGCTGAATTCGCTTCCCAAGAGCACCGACGGACGCCGGCGCGGACTGAAGTGAGCGGGCGTAGCGAGTAGGCGGTGCGGGTTGAGCCGAGCGGCGGAAGAGGTGCACATGCCAGGGACGCGCCGCAGCGCGAGGCCGACCCCTCCCGTGCATGCGAGGCACGGTAGAGGCGCAGCCCTCTTTCCCCGTCGACCCTCTCTCGCTCTCCATCTCTCCTTCGCCTCCAAACCTCCTCGATCGCCTCGCCACTCGGTCTCGCAGCGGCGCACAGAGGCTCAACGCTGGCAACACACCACACGGCAACGCCTCGGCGAGGCAGGCGACAGTCCCGAGCAAGGCGGCGGTCAGAAGCGACGACGAACTCGCGGCCCTCGCGGCCGAGGGGCGCGGCGCTACCGCAGCGACGGCCGTGCAGGGGAAAGGCGCTGCCGCACCACGTCCGCTGGCGGACGGGGTGAGGCCCAGGTGGGCACGGGTCGAGGGCCTCCGAGGTGGCCACGCGGCTCCACGGGGGAGGCAGCTGCGTGGCGCGGAGGGCTCCGGGGTCTGCACTTAGGGGGACATAGAGGGTTCAGGCCCCTCTGTGACACCCCAGCCGCGCGCCTGCCAGCCTGGCGGCAAGCGAGCGCAATTGATCGTACAAGCGACCCTCAGACAGGCGTAGCCCCGGGAAGAACCCGGGGCCGCAAAGTGCGTTCAAAGTGTCGATGATCAATGTGTCCTGCAATTCACATTAATTCTCGCAGCTAGCTGCGTTCTTCATCGCCGCATGAGCCGAGTGATCCACCGCTAAGAGTTGTCTAAGAGGTTTTCTTTCAGCTTTGTGCCGCCTCGCTGGACTCAGGCCTCCCGTCGCTCCTGCCATGCCGACGCTCCACCGACGACCAAGCTCCTCCTCCTCCTCTCCTGGGCAAGAGCGAGAGAGCAGGGAAGGCGGACGGCGCGCGTGTGGCAGGAGATGGAGCGTGAAGCAAGAGAGCCGGCTAGACCAGCAGGCAGCCCAGGACCGCCCAACACCCCACCTCCACACGGAGAGGAGCACCAGCGAGCGACGGCCCTGTCGCGCTCTCGCGCTTACATTCGTCAGACTAATCATGGTTTGAAGGAAAACATCAGGGCGTTCGCGATCCGCCGCCGCCGGGCCAAAGGCCTGCACCCGGGGCGCGCTAGACGAGCGGAGGCAGGATCTCCACCACCGCCGCCTCCCAACCAACCGAACCGTGTCGGGCTTGCCGAGCCGCG